>NC_056725.1:1594371560-1594681560 GCF_019279795.1 Protopterus annectens
TTTGCACATTGTTGGATTCCCACAGTTTGCAGCATGAGGCCCAGCAAGTACAACTATGCTGTTTTCTTTTTGAATTGTGCATTATTGGAGGAGTGTCTATCTTTGCCTAGATGACTGTATTTAGGGCAGTATGATTCATGGGGTCTTGCTCCATTTTGCAAGCCTTTTTATGAAGAGCAACTATGCCTTGTATGCCATTTATATGACATTCTAAAACATAAAAAGCACTATGCACCACACACAGTTTATGAATGAGGTTCATAATTGTCTTTTGTTGTCGAACTGGGGGCTACTAAAGGGCTGTTTTTGGTTATATAAATGCTGCGGCATCCCAAAGTGCAATGAAGGTCAAGGTTTTGAGTTCTACAGATGTGCAGGGAAAACCCTGAATTATTCCTGGAATGATGTTCTGCATGTGTTCACACGTACTTCATTTCTTAGTGAAGCAGCTAATTCTATAAAAGGGTTTGTCTTGTACATTTTTCAAACAAATGTGTTTTTATGGAAAATTAAATCTAGATATAAGCTGTTGGTGTATATACCATTATTTACAATTTTAAGTACTAGATCTGTACAGATGTAGTTGCATTTAAAAAGTGCCATTGAACATGCTGTAGGTGTTTTGATTTGGTACTGTCATTAGTGTGCTTGTGTGTGTGTGTGTGTGTGTGTGTGTGTGTGTGTGTGTGTGTGTGTGTGTGTGTGTGTGCCTTTATCTGTGCCTGTGCATCTGTTCATTTAGTTTTCTAGTCACTTTACATTTTATTTTATTTTGGTGTGGCTTTACATATTAAAATAGACCATGTATGCTTTCTGCATATAATCTAGAACAGGGATAACCAACTCACTGCCTGCGGGCTGCATGCAGTACCAGACAACTAGCAACATGGCCCCACAGGCTTCAAAACTTTCAGCAAACTGTTAACATTGCTATGTCATTTTTACTGATAATTGTCATGACCCGACTGCTCGGCATTTGAGAATGACACATTTTTGCATCTGTAACATTCTCTTTGTAACTGAAACTTGAGTTAATGCTACATTTGGGGAGTAGGTGCACACTACAGGAAAAACTGCAAAGCACACAATCCTTTGCATATTGAAGCAACTATGGAAATAAAATTACTTTTTATTTTCTTTGTCTATCATTGTCAGCAAGAACAGTAACAACCTAACCTCCTGCTTCAGTTTTCATTGCCTTCATCCTTCATTGGTTGAGAGGGGTTGATCAAGACACTGACAGTGCTCGCTGTCCAATCAGGACTTTATTAAGCAATGTATGGAAAACGTGATGAATATAATTTGTCCTAATAAACAAAAAATGGATTTTTCTAAAATCAGTTTGTCTCACCAGACTATAACCAGGCAAACTGAAGAAATAGGAAAATCTATTGAAAGAGATTTGGAGATTAAACCTGCTAATTTCAAATTGTATGCTTTGGCAATAGATCAAAGTGCTGAAGATACAGATGCATGTCAACTTCCCATTTTTATTAGAGGTATTCATAACAAATATAATGGTACTGAAGAAATGGCTTTTTTGGTGCCATTAAAAGACACAACTAAATCTCTTGATTTGTATGAAGCTGTAACAATTATGTTACAGCTATTTTCTTTAACCTTTGTCAACATGTCTGGTATAGCTTCTGATGGTGCCCTGGCATTTGTTGGTAAAAAGAGGGACTTATAAAATTAATAACAGACAAAGCAGTTGCCGCTGGAAATCAGTTTCAATGAAATACCACTGCATCATACATCAAGTAAATTTATGTGCAAAAGCTTTAAAAATGGATAATGTCATACAAACTATCATCAAAACTTTGAATTTCATAAGATCCAAAGGATTAAATTATCGCTAATTCTATGAGATTCTTAAAAGTATGGATGCATATGTTGGGGATATCATTTATTTTTTTGATGTAAGGTGCCTAAGTATGGGTATAAAAAGCTGAAAAGATTTTATAATTTGCAAAGCAAACTCAAGTCATTTATGGAATCAAAAGGAAAATTTGTGCCAGAACTTGAAGATGAAAAATGGCTCACAGATTTAGCATTTTTGGTGGATTTGACCACTCATTTAAATGAGTTAAATATGAGTCTTCAAGGTGAAACTCAACTGATCTGTGCTATCTTTCAAACCATAACAGTGTTTTTATACGGTGTCTAAACAGAGTCCTGTGAACAGTGAAAAATATGCAGCCTTGCTTTCTGTTTTGATTTCTGAAAAAAATCATCAATTTTTTGGTATATCTGTGACTTCATTTTTAGTCGACATACACACAATACCTGTGAATTTTCAAATGGAATGTATACAGCTGCAAGCAGGCATTCAGCTCAAAGAAAATGTTGATCTTATCTCTTTATTAGATTTTTATACGACCTATCTTCCCAGAGAAAAATATCTCTTGCTTCACAATCATGCCTTATTCATGTCATCACTATTTGGCAGTACATACATTTGTGAACAACTATTTTCAAGGATGAAGTACTTGAAGAGCAAAATTAGATCAAAAATTTCTGACGAGCACCTTGAGAACTCACTGAGAATTGCAACCACTTATATTGAACCAGACATTGATGCATTTGTTTCACAAAAACAAAGTCAAATATCCCACTAGTGATGACCAATACCTTGGAAACATCAAAAATCTGAACAAAGGCCCACGAAGAATAGGTTCAGGTTTGTATGCTGATTAACATAACATTTGCATACATAATTATGTAACCCCACCCACTCCAATGGAATTTTAGGATACCAACTTTCAAACACAAACTGAAGAACAGAAAACCAAAATATTACCCCAGAATCCCCCTGTAGCCATTCAATGTCCCATTAGTTAGATATTTTGCCCCAGTTGCCATAAACACTGTAATGGGCATACTGCTTTACTTCTACAATGATTATTTGACTTTCATTTAAAAATTGTATTTTACATTTATAGCACAAACACTAACAGACATCTGCTAAACAAAGCAATACAGTTTCACAATGAAAATAGACTTAGTATTAAAACTTCTCTGTCCTTAAAACTCAGATTCATAGAAACAGCATTGAAAGCCACATTCAAAGAAAATGCATAAGGCCGGTGGTGGATAAAGATTACCTTTGGGTTGTTTTCAAATCATAGGCCCCATGCACAAGAATCAAATGTGTTCTTTGATACACCTTCCTGAATGTATTAAATTATATTCTTTGTATAATACAGCACATTTGTTAGAGCGTGTTTTAAATTTATTGTTTTGAACATTTTTCCAGTAAGCAAGGAAACAAAATGCATGAACCAATAATGACAAAACTGCCCAATTCAGAACATTTCCATCATAAAAGTCTACTCAGACTTCCACAATCCACCAGTGTCAGTAAATATTCACGATCTCTGTAGAAGTAAAAATCATCTAAATAATTCCACATTAAGAAGATCTGTAACTAATGAAGAGGTTCCTGCTAGCAAACAACTTTATATTTCATTGTTGCATCTACAAGTAAAGTGCCTGTTGCCCTTGAAGAATAAATTGCCTATGTTTCATTAAAAAATGATAAGCTAATCATATTTCAATAGGGAGTGGATGGCAAACTGATAACAGGTTCATAGTTACTAGGAATCTCCACCAAAGGAGGATATTCTCTGGACTACAGCATCCACCCACTTTAAAAGTACAGCACAGTACAGTATCAGCAATCCAACTACATACTATAGGAGTAGAACCCACAGCCTTCTGCAGCAAAAGCAAGTATACTACCTGTTGTCCTACTAACAGCAGCACTAAACTTATCTGTCCCTGAAGGACTGTGCAGCACAAAAAATCAGTGAAAAGTCAAAATTTATTAGAGGGGGCAAAGGCCCAAAACTGTGGGCACATTTTAAACATTGCTTGTATAATCTTGGAAACTTGCTAGAACAAAATTGTGTGTTACCATGTGTTTCCTGAAAGATAGGAAGACTGAAACTTAAATGGCTACCATTATTTAGTGACTTCAGTTCTCAATGATTTGCCAGAAAACCACACATTTTATTTTATTTAACATTTGTTTATTGGAAAAGTCAATTTTCAGCAAGCGCCTAGGGAGAAACACTCCAGACACATGTCTTTGTATCATAGGAGGAAACTGGAGCAACCAGAGGAAACCCACACTAATGCAGGGAGGACATACAGATTCCAAACAGAAGGCACTTCAGCCAAGAATCGAGCAACACTCCAACTGTACCACTGCACCATCTAAATTTTAGGAGGAACAGACCAAAAGTATGAGCCAAACATTCCAGACATTCTGTGAAAATGTATACAGTTGAGACCTATAATGCCTTCAATCAGAAGTGGTGGTGGCATGGGTAGAGAACTCAGGCTTTTGCTCCCTGTACCTAAGGTAAAAAGTTTGAGCCTGTATATCCCTAACCACCAGGTATACCCACCTGGGGCATTTTACACACATACACACACGCACACACACACACACACACACACACACACACACACACACACACACACCCTAGTGCAACACACACAGACACCCTAGTGCAACACACACAGACACCTTAGTGCGACACACACACACACACACACACACACACACACACACACACACACACACACACATACACACATACACCCTAGTGCCACACACACACACACACACACACACACACCCTAGTGCAGCACACACACACACACACACACACACACACACACACACACACACACACACACATACATCTTAGTGCAACACAAACAACCTAGTGCAACACAAACACACACACCCTAGTGCAACACACACACACCCTAGTATGACACACACACACACACACACACACACACACACACACACACACACACCCGAGTATGGCAATCAGAAAGACACAGTAATTCAAATTCAACTAGTGCAACCAGACACCCCCCCCCAATGCAACGACTAGAAAGACACAGTAATTCTACTAGTGTGACCTGAACAAAAGAATGGAACACAGTAGCAATATAACAGTAATTCAAATTACACACACTTACTTCAACACATCAGTAATTCAAAAAATTGCTCATGATGGGAATGGTCCTGTTCTGTATTCCACACTTCAACTATATGCAGACAGTTATATGCTGGCAGGCTGCTCATGAAACTAAACAGATCACAGTAATTCAAAAATTGCATGGAGTGGGAATGGCCCCATTTTATATATCAAGCATCAACTATATGCAGCAAAAATGAACATCACAGTAATGAGCCATCCGCCAATTCTGACAAGCTGCTCATGAAGTTGACGTCAACATGCAAGCCTCTGCACATGATGACATCAGCAGAAAAACTAATCACAAAAAAAAGCCAGGAAATTCAGGAATAAAGTGGGCCACTCGGGAATTCATGGCACCCCATTATTTGGACCTCAAAACAGGTAAATGCCAAGGAATTCAGCATGGTCGAGAGGTATGGTGATGAAACACCTACTGCAAAAGAATTGTAAACACAAGAACAAATGAGCACCTTGAGAACTCACTAAGAATTGCAACCACTTCTATTAAACCAAACATTGATCCATGAGTTTCACGAAAACATGTTCAAATATCCCACAAAAAGAAGTTATGTACCTACCATAACATTCCATGTTAGTTGTCTTCTTCTTGCCTTCTTTCTTGCTGGTTGGGTAGAGAGCCGACCCTCGGCTCTGACTCGACCATCTTCAAAAGCTTGAGAGCTGCTTACTGGCTCGAGGCCACCCCCTATCCCATGATGCCTGGCTCTAGATACCCAGATCTCGTTTGGTAAGTCTAACTGCCAATGTAAAAAGGAAATAATCCTATCCTATAATATATAAAGCCTACCAGTGAGGCTAATAGGCAGAGAGAAATAGCCAGAGAAGACTCAGCCAGTGAAAAACCATAAAGAACTCTTCTCGGTCCACTAGGATAGGGGGAAGGAGGGTGGGACGCAAGAAAGAAGGCGAGAAGAAGAACTAACATGGAATGTTATGGTAGGTACATAACTTCTTTATGTTAAGTTGTCCATCTTGCCTTCATTCTTGCTGGTTGGGACAGCATCCCTAGCACCTAAAAACCTGGGTGGCTCATCGGAACAAACTCTTCAGAACCATGGAACCAAAATCAGCTCTGCTCCTGGAGACCACATCCACTTTATAATGTGAAATGAAAGTATGTGGGTTGGCCCACGTAGCAGCGCACAAATAGATTCCATGGGCAACCTAGCATGAAAGGTGACAGAAGTGGCTAAAGCTCTGGTGGAGTGACCTTTTGGTTTGACAGGCAACTGTTTGTTCCTCAGTTGATAGATAAATGTGATAATCATAGTCAACCATCTAGGTAAGGTTACTTTTGAGACTGGAAGGCCTTGTTTACCCTAAGCATAAGAGATAAAAAGTTGGTCCAATTTCCTGATGTCCTTAGTTCTGTGCAAATAAAAGCGTAGTTGCCTATGAACATCTAATTGATGCAATTTATATTCTGCCCTGTTGAAGTAGTTGGGAAAAAACACAGGAAGGTCTATGGACTGATTCAAGTTACTTTCTGAAGAAACCTTAGGAAGGAAGGAAGGGTTAGTCCTGAGAGTAACCCTGTCATTGTGGAACACTAGGTATGGAGGACGGGTACAAAGAGCCTGAAGTTCCAAAACTTTGGCTGAAGTAATAGCTACCAGAAAGAGGGTTTTCCAAGATAAAAACTTCAAGGAACAGGATGCTGCAGGTTCGAAGGGGGGCAAAATTAGAGAAGCTAAAATCAAATTTAGATCCCACAGAGGGGGAGAATCTCTCAAGGGGGGCCTGAGCATAGAGGTCCCTTTGAGAAAGGTTTTACATAGCTTATGAGACATGATATTATTTTCTGACAGACCAATGTGAAAATTTGAGATTGCAGCTAACTGAACTCTGATTGTAGTGGAAGCGGAACTAGCATGAAAGAGTTCCACAAGAAATTCCAAAATATGGTGTACAGGGGCTGAAAAAGGGTCTATATTCTTGGCTTCTGCCCAGGAAGAAAAATGTTTCCACTTACTAGCATAAGTTTTTCTAATGGTAAACTTGTGCGACGATAAGATAATTTCACGCACAGAGGGGGAGATATCAGGAAGCCTGGCTAATGTCAGAAGTGAAGCAACCAAGCAGTGATCTGGAGAGATTGCAGGGATTGATGCAGCCCACCAGATTGATGGATCTGGAGGTCCAGAACTAGGTCCAGAGTCCAAGGCTGCTCAAGAAGATGATGATGCAAGAACAGAAACCATATCTGTCGAGGCCAGTACGGAGCAATGAGGATCATTTTGCAACCCAATGTGGTAGCTTTCTGTATTAGCTTGGGAATTAAGGGAAACAGAGGGCATGCATAAAGAAGTCCCTGAGGCCAATTGCGGACTACAGTGTCTCTGGGGAATGTCCGGAAAGTGGATGGAGAGAGAAGAAATTGCTGCACTTGCTGTTGAAGGGAGTTGCAAAAAGGTCACAGCAAGGTTGACCCCATTTGCGGAAGATTTGGTCCGCAACTACCTGATTCAGAGACCACTCATGAGGCATGAGAATTGCTCTGCTGAGCCTGTCTGCTATGATGTTGGACTTCCCAGGGATGTGTGTTGTGAACAGAAACCGTTGGGAAGAGATCACCCATTGCCAGAGTCTGAATGCCTCTCGACATAGGGGGTAGGACCTGGTTCCGCCCTGCTTGTTGATGTACTACACTACCGACATATTGTCCATTTGAATTGCAATGGTTCTGGTAGGAAGAGAGTCCTGAAGAGCTTGCAACGCTAGAAGCATGGCCCTCATCTCCAAGACGTTTATATGCAAATGGTACTTGTGGGGTTGCCAGATGCCTTGGACTGTCCTGCCCTGATAATGCCCCCCCAGCCAATCAGGGGAGGCATCCGTGGTTACCATAGCAACTGGAGGTGATGGGACAAAGGGTCTACCTAGAGGCACTCATGTGGAGACCATCCAGCATGCAAGGTGCTTTTTGCATGCTTCTGTGATCATAATCATGTGAGACATAGGAAGCTGCTGGAAGGACCATTGGGTGAAGAGAAGCCACTGGAGAATCCTCATATGAAAATGAGCTAGAGGAATGAGCATGATTGCTGCAGCCATGAGACCTAGAGATTGGAGGATGAACCTGGCTTGAATTCTTCTGCATGCCAATAAGACCTGCACATGTTGGCGAATTACTTGTATTCTGTCTGGTGGAAGGCTCGCCAGCATGTCCTTTATATTTAAATTTGCGCATATAAAGGTGATAGGCTGACAGGGTGACAATGCAGATTTTTCGAAATTTATTGTGATACCTAGCCTGGAGCAAGTCTGGATAGTGTAGTCAAAGATAGTGTAGCAAAAGTTGATGCCTGGTGGAAGCAGTGAGGAGCCAGTCATCTAGATATGGAAACACCTGGAATCCTAACCATCTGAGATGAGCAGTAACTACTGCCATACATTTGGTGAACACCCTGGGGGCTGTGGTGAGACCAAAGGGCAGAGCTCTGAATTGATAATGACTGGCTCCCAGCCAGAAGCGGAGGAATCTTCTGGAGTGCTTGTCCATTTTGATGTGGTAATACGCATCCTGAAGATCTATAGAGCACATCCAATTGTCCTGACCCAGAAAGGGTAGAATGGACTGTAGAGTGACCATCCGAAACTTGGTTATTCAAACAGACTTGTTTAGTCTGCTGAGATCCAGAATGGGTCCCCAGTCCGCTATCTTTTTTGGTACCAAAAAGAACCTTGAGTAAGTTCCGGATCCTAGCTGGTTTGCTGGGACTTCCTGGATGACTCTCTTTCTTAGCAGTTTTGAACTTTCTTGGACTGCTTGATCCCTTAGACTGAGTGGAACATCTGGAAAGGACGTGTTTGACAGTAAGGGAGGGTGCAGGAAAGGAATTTTGTAGCCTCCGGATATAAGGGACTATACCCACTTGTCTCGAGTTATCTCTTACCAGGCTTTTGGGTACAGTGATAATCTTCCCCCAACTACCTCCAGAGGTGGCAGCTGGGCAACCCTTCAGGGATGCTGAAAAGGCATGTCAGAGAAGGATTCTCTGCTGTCCTGGTTCTGCGGACCCCTTCTGCTATGGGGGCAACGTCTGTTATTGTTCCCTCCTCTGCCCCTGGACGGGAACTCACCATGTGTGTCCGGCAAGGCTCATTGGGATTTCCGGAACCACATCTTTCCACTCTTCTGACCTTTGGGATATGGTCTGGATGGAGTGGAAAAATGGACTCCCATGGCAGAGTGAGTCTTGCCTTCTGGCTCACACCTGGTAAGGGTATCCTTCACCTGTGATTCAAAGAGAGCGGATCCATCAAAGGGGGTATTGGTGAAAGTCACTCTGAATGGTTCTGCAAAGTTACATAGCCGCATCCAAGACTGCCTCCTCCAGGCAACGCCTGTGCCTGCAGCTCTACTTGCACCATCGGTGGCATACGATATGAGCCTCATGGAGGGGTTCACCACTGAATTTAGAGTTGCCAGCTGGGAAGCCATCTTAGCCTGAGCGCCCTCAGCTGATGGATCTTGGAGGGTATCTCCAAGCTCTTTAAGGAGATCCCTCTGAAGATGGGTGAAGTGGCACAAATAATTCAGGGACCTCATGGAGAATGTCACTGAAGCAAACATCCACTTCCCATATCTGTCCATCGTCCTGGACTCCTTATTAGGAGGATGAACAGATGAAGAAGTTTTGGCTAACTCCTTTTTTGTGGCCGCTGCAACCACCATGGCATCGACGGGGATGCCCTTCATCCTCTGGAGCTGTTATGAATTTAGCAGGTCTCCTAGGGGTTGGTTCCACAGAATCTGGAGCCAACCATGCCTTTTCAGCCATGACAGACATCAGTGGGTCGAAGGGCGGAGACACCCAGAAGGTGGAGGGTTGGGAGCCAAACGCATCCAGGAATACCGACTCATCCTCAGAAGGGGCTATGGTAGTCCAGTTCCCCCTCTGCCTAAGCATCTCAAGGATGTCTAAAAAGAAGACATCTTCAGAGGGGGATCTAGGGGACCCTTCTGAATCCTCCAAGTCGGTATCTGAGGTGACAGACTCATGGGAGTCAACATGCTTCCTCTTGCATTTTCTCTTGTGAGGTGGCTCCTCTGAATGATCAGGGGAGGCCTCGGAAGAGGATGATATACCCAAAGGAGTGTCCTGGAGTGCTGGATCCCCATGCTTGGGTTCTGGAAGAGGGGCAGAGGCTGACACAGGCACCATAGGGGAGGAGCCGATGGGGTTGATTGTGGGGCTGACTCCAGGGCCAGCACACTCCTCATCACCTCGAAGGCATCCCTGCCCGGACACAGAGAGAGCTCTGGTTCTGAAGAAATCGAAATCCCTCCCCACACCGAGAGTGACAGCTCCGAGGCTGATGTAGGAGCCGAGCTCACCTGAGCCGAAGCCCCGAGGGGGAGAATGGGGTCGGACAAGGGTCCAATGCCACTCGCCCCCTCGGAACGGACGAGGGAGTCTCGGCGCCCAGATCCCTCCAGGGACAGTACCATGGAAGGGATTGGAGCCAACGATGGAACAGAAAGACAAGGTATCGGAGCCAACAGTTCCACGACTTGAACCCCAATGAACTCCAGCTCCGAGCTCAAAGGAGTCGAAGGAGGAATATCTGTAGATGTGGGCGGAGCCAACCCCTGATGATGGGGGTGGATAACATTTTTGCTAGGGCCTGTGATTTTACCAGTCTACTGACTACTCTTTCCACGTCATGGTCTAAAAGTCTTGAGGACCGAGAAGAGTGGGATGAGTGGTGACTACACTCCGATTGGAGCAAAGGAGATCTCAGAGCTGAACGTATTGACTCCAGAGAAGGAGACCTAGATCATTTTCTACTCCCAGACAGCTCTGCGAAACATGTCAGAGCCAACTGGGAGGGAGAAACCTCGGTTCCAGCCGGAACCGAGATAGATGGTACCGTATGACCCAGTGACGGCTCCGAACTGGGAACCGAAGGTTTAGGTGTCTTAGAAGATTTCACTGCCTGAGCCTTAGCCAGTGAATCTTGGGGCTTAAGTAAACCCCTCAGGATCAACTTGTTTTTGCGCTAATGCAGGACTCTTGGACTAAATGCGTGGCAAATCTAGCAAGAGTCCTGCAGGTGCACGGCACCCAGACAATAAACACAAGAAGTGTGCCCATCTGTCAGAGACATCTTCTGACAGCATGAGTCACACTTCTTGAATCCGGATGGCTTGTAATCCTTGGACATCCTGAAAAGAAACCAAGGAAAAAAAAACCCAGACACAGAAGTTAAGTTTAAAATACCACAACACGACATCTACTACTACTAGAAGTATAACTAAACTAGCTAATAAAAACTATAAACAACTATTAACTAATATTTTTTTTTTTTTTTTTTTTAAGAGAGAAAGACAGACAAGGTTATCCTCTAACTTAAACGGAAACCTTTTGAGATAAGGAAAGGCTAGAAAAGGGAGGGGGGAGGGGAAACTCTCTAATTAAAATGAGTTTCTGAAAAAGGGAGGAAATCAGATAGAAACACTAAAACACAATAGTTATCATTAAAAATGGAATTTTACACTAAACTAACAGTTTTTATGACAGAAAAAAGTAGTAATAATAAGTTTTATATGACCTGAGCCAGTAGCACAACCTCACAGCAGAAGCGGCAAATGAGATATGGGTATCTAGCACCTGGCATCATGGGATAGGGGGTGGCCTCGAGCCAGTAAGCAGATCTCAAGCTTTTGAAGATGGCCGTGTCGGAGCCGAGGGTCAGCTCCGAACCCAACCAGCAAGAATGAAGGTGAGATAGACAACTTAACATCTGATGACACACCTACTACAATGGATGGTAAACACAACAACAATTATCTATGAAAGAAAAATAAATAAAACACTGCCAACTGCCAATGATTAAATGGCCAATTATAGTCTCCTACAGGTTTATTAATGGTTGAACAGAAATCCTAATTAAAAATTATGGCTACTTGGACATGCATTCTGGACAGACATAAGGATATCAAGGGCATCACAGAAGGCATGGGCATCTTTAAGAAATCAGCAAAATGAAGATGTATGATCTCTTAAAAAATGGAATGGTTCTATATCTGTTTCTCTGAAAAAAATATTAACTAAGATGTTAGAGTTGCTGTTAGAGAATTAGAATTAGAATGAGAATTAGAATTTTAAGGCAACTATTAGTCATTCATTATTACATTTATTCATTGCTTGAAGGCACCTAGACTGGAGCCAGGAGGTTGATATTGGTTGTCTGTGGCAGTGAAACAGTTTACCTCATGATATATTTTATATGCGGCCCCAAGACAATTCCTCTTCACTCAATGCAGCCCCAGGCCAGCCAAAAGGTTTGACACCCCTGATCTAGAATATTAATTCAGTGACACACCTCTCAAAGTAATTTGAGACATGAAATATGCACTGACATTCACTTTTCCTGTTCATATGTCTCTGTTTTGCTGGACTTCAGTCCCATCCAGTTATTTGCACAATCGCTTCACATGCATCTCCCTATCAAACAGTACTGGTCGCTCTCCTATATTCTCTCTTAGCCTCTCTCTTCATTCTTACTCCTCCTTATTCTCAACAACATAAAACTCTTTGAAGTTCTACATGGTCACATCTCCTGTCTTCCTCCTCTTATGTTTCTGTCATCCTTTCTATCTCCTTCTCAAACATTTAATGTCTTCATCTGTGATTTTTATTCTTAATCTTTGTGGACACCTTGTAGTTCCTAAGTCATGACCTCCCTACACTCTATCCTTCCCCTATTACTTTCCTGAAATGTTTTCTATCTTCTTCTTTCATTAAAGTTTTTGGTTTCGGTCTGCTTGACTTTATTGAGGTGGTCTTTGCAGCAGCATACTTTGTCGATAACAGTCAAAGAAGTAAATCCAACACACAAGCATACAGTGCACAAGCCTTATGTCAAACTGATGGAATGACCTAGATACAAGAGCCAGAATTATGGTAATTCAATGTTTATGGAATAGGGCAAATCCTTGTACAACCCCTTCCAAAGTGGGAAATATGCTGCCCATGTTCCCCAGTCTATATACAGACATTGAGATTGTACAGCATACATAATACTTATAATCGTCTCCACAGTGAGGTTTTATGATCTTGAGATTGTTATAACTTAGTGCCTACCCCCCCACCAGAGAGACATGCACAGAGTAGATTTTTGCCTCCTTCAGAAACATTGATTTGTCTTACTAGTTGTACTGATTCCTAGCTTAGCTTCCATTCACTGTACGATAGTTCTGTATGTCTCATCTATTATACATTTATGGTCCTGCATCTTTAATAAACAATGACTGATAAACAGGATTACAGTTAAATAGGTTTCAATTCAAGCAAGCACTATTTTATTATTTTTCATATAAAGTTACTTGGATACTGGTGAAGATGACCTAAAGGTATTCTGCCTTGCATTTGGTTCATTAAAACTCCTTTTGCTAGCAAGTACATTAGATTCATAAATTCTAACTGATACTCTAATATGTATCCCATATCTATGACTCCACTGTTGCTGAGTACCCCTGGGTATTTGCCTCTCCATTCATTCAGCCATTAGACCCCCATAGTTTACTACTCATATATTTGCTGTTGTTTGTATATACAAATGTCTGAACTTATATCTTTATTCAAGTACAGTATGCATAGTACTCCAATGAGTTTGTTTTTCCTTAGATCATATATCATTGGTCATGATGAAGCAAAGGTCAAAGTCACTGTGTAAATATGTAGGTATGAAGTGCTTTTACATTTGCTTAATTGCTGTTAACGTGTACCTGTTTTCATCACTGTCATCATAATCTAAGTGCATTCCTTTTTCTATGCTAATTTCATAAAACACAGGATTTTTGGCAATAAATATTCTATGTCAGGAGATGTTCTCCTGGGAGTCTACTATAAATGGATTCTTTATAGCTGAAACACCAAGTCAACAAGTAAGGAAATTAAATGATTAAATAATATCAGATGAATTGGACTAAAAGTAATCTACAGACAACCTTGAATGTCATTAGTTAGGGGGGGGGTCACAGCTTTCCTTACTGTATGTTTCATCAGTTTTATCCCATGGTGTTTGCAATGATAGCTATAAGGCTTTTCTCAAAATGTTTTATGTTTGCCTGTTTTAATATATTTTCTCTGCTGTACTGTTATATCACAAAGTACATTAATGTGCCACATTGCTTTTGTATAATATTTTCTCTTCAGGATACCTATTAAGTCTGATTATTTGAAGGCATACTTATAAAGCGTGTGTCTGCTAAATGGTAGGAAGACAAAGCATTGTCAACTCATCTGTAATAATGATTAGAAATGGTGCTTTGCCCTCTACAGAAAATAGCAGTTGAAATATTGTATCGGACTTTGTTCACTGAATGTAGCTAGACAGGCTCATCTTCAAAGCCAAATTTCATAATGTAATATAATATCTGTACAGTCCTGCTTTTTGTAGTCAACGAACAGAGGCACTTTTGTTCCATTGTTCTGTACAAAAGTATTATATTTGTTCAAGTGGCATTACAAATCATACTGTCACTATAGTTAATCGTAAGAAATTATTGGTGTTTAATAAGGAATTTCTGCTGTACTACAGCAGTATTTTTAGACACCTCTTCTGCAGAATTGCTATTCCATATTGTACCACAGCATCTGTAGCTGAGACACTGTCTGATCTCTGAAACAGCATCTCTGGTTCATCTCGGACAGTGCTTTACTCATTTACATGCTACAGGCCCTGACTGTAGTGTAGTCAGGTTCATTTCTGAGCTGCGTGGCAGATTTTTAAGTGGCATATATCATACAGGATTATCACTGGGTTGCTGATTATAACCCGCATATTGTGTGCCCGAGACATGGATACCAAGAAATTCACCTCAAGAGTGAAGCTTGAGAGTTGAATTTCAGCAGCCATGTTAAGAACACATAACAATAGGAATACAGGATCATAGGAAGTTACTAGGCTATTGACACGGAGGTCATTTCAAGCCTAGACATTTCATTGCAATGTAATACCATGTTAGTTAATACTCAAGATTGCATTTGGTAATGACTGCCCATGTCTAGGAGGGTTGTGGGTGCTATTACATGTAAGAATTTATGGTGCTTGTTAAATGAAAAATACTGTAATAAAAAGATCAATACACAGGAGGTTCAGGTTCAGGTTCTTTACTAGTGTACACCAAGAGGCAAAAACATACAAGTACAGAATTTTGTCTGAATAAAACAGGAAGTACACAACTTTTATAGTCTTTCTTGTTAGCCATTGCCTACTAGACTGACGTGGTCAGTCACAAGTTATTTTACATCATTTTAGCTTACAATATTCTATTCATCAGAGGTGCTGATACTACATTTTGCTTACAAAAGAATTTTGGTAAACAACGTGGCCTTGCTAGCCACCTGGTTAGTTATAATGTCCTTTTATGAAAGTTGCCACTCAAGGTTCTAAGCTAATTCAAGCACAATAGCAGATATAGTTCTCAATACATTTCTCTAACCAACTCTTTGTTTCATGTATCACTTCTTCCTTGCAGCTGTGCGTTATCTAGGAACATGTACAAATTGTTCAAGCAGGATAGAGCAGAAGATTCTCATTATTTTACACTTTAATTAACTGACCCAGCAGATAATCACTTGTGGAAAGCATAAACATTAACTTTTGCTGTGCTAGCAGTTGCCAGGGTCAGAAGCCAACTTGCAGAAAGCACACTGCAGTTTCATATGAATTCATTTTTCTTGTCATAACATTAATAGAATAAAAATGTATTAATCCCTTCTTTGCTTCTAATAAGCACTAAACATATACATTAATACATATTTTCTAACATTTTCCCTCCTGTTAATACTTTTTATTCTATTCTCAAAAGCATAAACAGTTTTATTTCTTCTCGTAACCTCTTCCACTTAGCACTTGCAGTTAGGAGAGTCATTCAGTTTAGACTTCGGAAAGAATTTCATTTGGAACCAGTTTTTCAAGTTCAATGTCTTGATACAGGGTTTCAGAGACAGACATATCTATGAAATCTTTAATTAATCTTTTCATGCAGGGAATTCCACAACAAATACATGCTCCCAATAGGAGTAAACCTACACAAATGGCAATCAGAATGTTCATTAGGATGGTACCCCACCTCCCAAACAAATTCTGGAAAAAGTCCATCAGTGGATTTGGGCCTGGTTTGGTCATGGCTGACACTTGCTGAATCACCTCCAGATGGTTATTAATTTCATGCTTATTGTCTGGTATATAAGAACAGCACTCCTCTTATCAGCGTGCACGTACCACCTCTCGCCGCCAGGGTGAAGTCGAGAACCATATGATTTTGCAACACAACAGTTCTCATGGCATTTAGTTCATCAGTCACTAATTCGAGAGCAGAAAAAGTTGCATTACTCATTACTTCAAGAAGTTTTGACAGTTTTCTCAGCTCCCAAATCGATTTTACTGCGCCATATGCTGGGAGTATACATGCCCAAGATATAACAGCATCACTCAAGTCCATATGTGTCAATTTGTCTTTGTCCTTCACGGAGTTATGGTCTTTCCAGCTTGCTTCAATTCGCCCTACTGGATTCACAGGTTTCTCGATTGGATCCTCAGTTTTCTTGGTAACATCTCTTATGTTCTGTATTTTTCCCAGAGGCAGTTCTGCAGTGTGTTGTATGACCAGAACCAGGTAACCCAAAAAACAACTGCCGGACAAATTCTCAGGTAGCCATTTGTATGCCCTTTTCCCACACACAAAATAACAGTTTTCAACTTTAGTGCTAATACGCACTCGTCCTGCATGAAACATTTTCTTGTCTATTATTGACAATTGTTTAAACAAAACAGGATTTCTTTGCATTTCATTCAATGTTGTTTTCATTGAGTTCAAATATGCATCATAGTTAGTATTGCAAACAGTATTCCCACTACTAGTCTTAATATAACATTTATAAGATATTGTTGTGTTACAGTTACTCCAGCCCACCTGGAAAGTATCATTTTTATAAAAACACATAGTTCCCTTTTGTGTAATAGGTAAATACAATGCTATTTTATCCTGTGATCTCACAGTTGTAGTGTCAAAAAGCAGATTTTCCCAAGTTTCATTGATCCCTAAAGGAATAGCGGACATTAGTAGTCCCCCATATGCTGTTGGTATAGCTGTACAAATCCAGCAGTTTGAAATGTTTAAAGTCTCAGCATATACACGTTTAATTGCTAGGTACGTGTTAAAGTTTGGATGCCAGTCCATGGGTGATTCATCACGTTTATCCAACTTTACTTGTGTGGTTGAAAAAAGGAAAAACCACAACAAAAAGAAAATTATCACTAGTACAGTTAATAAGTGTACAATCAATAAGATGATTATGCAAAATTTTTGCGGTTGCTCCGCATTTCTATTTGCTCTATTCTTGGTCATTTTGTTCTTGTTGTGTAACAGTTACAATGTTCTTATCAAGTTGAAAGTTATTTACTGGTTTACAATGCGTCAAATGAATCCAAGAAGTCCTCTCAGCTACTCTGACCGTAGTAGGCGTTGCCAATAATACCTGGTACGGTCCTTCCCACTTCTGGCTTGCCCAATTCTTCCTCTTTGTTATCTTCACCCAGACCCACATGCCTGGGGCTAGAATCACTTCCAATGGTCTGGTGTGTTCTTTATCTGAAACAGAGTTCAACTGAAAAAGAGATTTATTTGTTAACAGTTTCCTCATATAACTAACTAGTAAACTATCAGCCTCCTGTTCTGCAGGCATGAGAGCTTTCCACTGAGGTACATAATATGCCCTCCCAAACACCATTTCAAAAGGAGTTAAACCCTTTGCATTTGGAACTGTTCGCATACTCAGCAGTGCCAGAGGCAGACAGTACACCCAGTTCTTCTGTGTCTCACTAACTAACTTTCTAAGTTTATTTTTAAGGACTCCATTGTGCCTCTCCACCAGTCCTGCAGACTGAGGGTGATAAGCACAATGGTTCTTCAGGGAAATCCCAAAGAAACGTCCCAACTGCTGTATGGCTTGTTTCACAAAATGTGTGCCATTGTCACTATAAATCCTTTCTGGTATGCCGAGTCTAGGAATAATCTCCTTTATGAGGGCTTTCTCCACTGTTGTTGCATCTGGGTTTTTGGTCGGAAAAGCTTCCACCCATTTAGAAAACTAACATTAATAAAGACATAGGGGACTTACAGACATTGGATCCAACCCAGTTTGGCTTTGTCAAAGGCAGATCATGCCTTTTAAACTTGGTTGACTTTTTCGAAACAGTCACCAAGGCCATTGATGAGGGCAAGGCAGTCCACACAGCCTACCTTGACCTTGCAAAAGCTTTTGACACAATACCCCACTCGGGTATCATTGAAAAACTCACCAGCTTAAATGTAAACCCATACGTCACAAGATGGGTTGCAAACTGGCTAAGTGACAGAACCCACAGGGTCAGAGTTGCTGGCGCCATGTCAGACTCAAAACCGGTCACATTTGATGTCCCACAGGGCTCAGTCCTGGGCCCCCTCTTGTTCAGCATCTACTTTTCAGAAGTACAGGCAAACACAGGAGGATTATGGCTGACAAAGTTTGCAGATGACTGCAAACTGGGCACCATAGTTGAAAACACATCCAACACAGATATCCTTCAGAAGGGTCTCATAGAAACGGATAACTGGTACCAGAGCCATGGCCTAAAGTTAAACGCCAAAAAATGCATAGTCATACCCTTCGGGAAAAACAAGGTTACCCCTAGCTACCATATAGGTGGCAATCCACTAAGCACAGAAGAGGTTATCAGGGATCTGGGGACCCAGGTTGACAGTAACCTTTCGTTTGACACTCACGTTGCCAAAGTAGTTAGGAAGACCTTCTACATTGCCCACCTGATCATGAAGGGATTCACATCTAGATCAAGGGAGGTCATTGTTCCCCTGTACTCATCACTCATCATACCAATGATTGAGTACAATGCCCCATTCGGAATGTATCTTGCCCGACACCTGCAGCAATTGGAAAGGCCCCAAAAGTTCCTCACCAAAAGGATAAAGGGTCTCAAAAATATGTCTTATGCCTGACTGAAGGAACTCCAGCTCTATTCAGTCGCATACCGTCTGCTCAGAGGTGACCTATGCCTGACATACAAGGCCATGTCCAACCCGGAATTAATGGACATGCTCCACCTCAAAAAATCTAAATCCATCAGAACTACAAGAGGAAGAGACTTAAACCTTAATACGGTTATAAATAGGACGTGCTGGAGGGACAGATTCATCACCCAGAGACTCCCTATGCTGTAGAACAAAATCCCGGTACATGTGAGGCAGAGCACCTCGCTGGCTTTGTTCAAGAGAAATCTTGACCAATGGATGGGAGATCGCAGGTTTACCCCGGGGATCACCTCAGTGTCACTGCTAGACAGAGGCATGGCAAAATAATGGGCATAGTACCCTTCAAACTTAAGGGGTGGTGAAAGCCACAAAACTTTGGGCTAAGCTTATAAATGCCCTAGGGCAGATAGCTTAGTATGAACCTATGAACCTATCTACAATGACAAGGCAGTACTTTTTGTTATCACATTTGTTCAATTCTATAAAATCCATACAAATGGTATGAAACGGATATGGCGGTGTAGGAAAACTCCCTTGTTTAGGTTTTAATGCCCCTTGTGCATGATGTTTATTACAAACATGACATGCCACACAAATTTTTTTTTGTAGAATTTGTAAATCCATACATTTGGAATATTCGGTTTACTAACTGTACCATCCCCCCTGTTGAGACATGGCACTGCCCATGGCTCAACAAAGCTGCATATCTAAACAGATTAGACGGCAAAATTGTTTTTTTTTTCTTTAGAGATGTACAGTCCGTTTTCAAGGATTGCTCCTCGTCTTTCCCATTTTTGTTTTTCTGCTTTTGTAGTAAGTGTCTGCATTGTTTTTAACATTTCTAGATCTAAAATTTCAGAGGGTTGTAATTCCTCATCTAGAAGAAAAGTTTCTGAGTCTGAAGCTGCTTGCTTTGCAGCTGCATCAGCTCTCGCATTACCTTTTGAAATTCTGTCCTGTTGTTTCGTATGAGCTACGCATTTGCAAATAGCTACTTTGGTAGGTAACTGAATGGATTCGAACAAATCTAAAATAAATTGCGCATGATTAATTGGTTTGCCACTAATGTTATCATCCCTCTATTTTTCCACTGTTGCGCAAAAACATGTGCAGTAGAAAAAGCATACTGACTGTCAGTATATATGTTTACACATTTGTCTTTTGCTAAAGTACAAGCTCGTGTTAAGGCAATCAATTCTGCTGCTTGTGCAGATAAGTTGTGTAGTAAGGATTGAGCTTCTAAGGTTTCAGTGTCTGTAACTACTGCATACCCCACTAGATTTTTCCCTGTAGGGCCCCTTCTGCATCAGCCGTCCACGTAATATGTCACCTCTGCATTATCCAAGGGAATATCTGTGAGATCTTGTCTGGGTAATGTTTTCTGCTCAATTTCCTGCAGGCAACTGTGCGGTGTGCCATCCGCAGGGGTTGGGAGCAAAGTTGACGGATTTAATGTCGTGCATCCTTCAATTGTCATATGAGGTTGGCTCAACAGTATAGTCATACAGGAAAGGTGTCTAGCAGGAGAAAGATATGCTACTTTTTCTTGCAGTAAAATTATCGCGACTGCATGAGGCGCTCTCAATGTGAGAGGGTGGAATAACACTACTGAGGCTGAAGCCTGTACTGCCATTGCAGCTGTGACTACTGCTTGTACACAGTGGGGCAAGGATCACGCCACTGGGTCTAACTGGGATGAATAGTAAGCTATAGGGCGTTGCTTATCCCCATGTTGTTGTGTTAACACTGATGTCATATATCTCTGCTTACAGTCTACAGTCTGAAAGAAACGTTTATGATAGTTTGGTAGTCCTAAGACTAATGAAGAAGCTATCAATTGCTTCAACCTGCAGAAAGCTATTTCTGCTTCAGGTGTCCATTGTAACAAATCTTGTGCTGCCATCAGCTTTTTGTATATCAAATCAGTCAGTGGAGCAGATTCCAAAGCATAGTTTGGAATCCAACTCCGGCAAAAGTTGGTTGTTCCCAGGAAGGACATCATTTCCTTCTTGGTCATTGGTTTGGGTGCTTGTAAAATCACTGTTTTTCTATCCTCATCTAGTATTCTACCTTCTTTGGATATTACATATCCTAGGTATTTAACCTGCTTTTTCCAAAGCTGTAATTTGTTTTTGTTTACTTTGTGTCCCTGTGTTGCTAAGAATTGTAATAGTGCTATGGTATCCTCCCTGCATTGTTCCTGGGTGGGGGCTGCTAGCAAGATGTCATCTACATAAAGTAGAATCTGACTACCCCCCCCCCCATGGGGTGAATCCCACCAAATTACTAGCCATTTCTTGTGCGATTATTGTTGGACTCTCACAATATCCCTGTGGTAGTAGAGTATAAGTATACCTTTTCCCCTGAAATGTAAATGCAAACCAATATTGGCTATCAGGATGTATAGGTATTGAAAAGAATGCATTACTGATATCTACCACAGAGAAGTATTTCTGGTGAGGTTTCAAATCATTTAACAAAGTGTGTGGATAGGTATTACTGCATCATTTACAGCTTGTAAATCCTGGACCATACACCATTCCCCATTTGCTTTTTTCACAAGAAATAAGGGTGTATTACATGGTGAATCAGGAGATTCCACCAGTACTCCTTCCTTAAGTAATGCTGCTATTATAGGTTTGATTCCTATCTCCGCATCTTTTCTCAAAGGATATTGTCTCTTTTGCGGTCTAAATTCTGACTTTGGCGTAATAATAACTGGTCCTGCTGTTCGAATAAGTCCTACATCTGATTTGCCTGAATTTTTGGTATGTCACATAAGGCTTTTTCCTCTTCTTCTAATAAGAGTGCTAATCAGCTGTCCTCACTAGACTGCGAGTGTACTGCTGGGTGTGTCTGTGTTAACCAATTCAGTTTTTGTTTCTGTATTCCCTGTTCTGATAATTCTAAGTTGGTTTGTTTCTCCCATCTTGTGACCTTTTCTCCTAGGTCTGCCCATTTTGTACTTCTGTTTTTTAGTTAAACTAACATGTGGTAATCAGTTAGATTTGTAAAGTGCAAGGAACTCTTGAGGTAATGAACAGCTAACAACACTGTTCCCCTCAGTATCCCAGTACAGATTACATAATACTAATCTGTTTGCATGATTTTTGAACAATTCTTGCTCATATTCCTTATCAGGTCCTGGTGTGATACAGTAATACAGAGTGCAATGCAACAAATGTTGTCTGTCAGTGTCAAGGGAGGGGGATTTACTGATGGCTACATTCATCAGTACCTCAGTCACTGCCCCTGGACCAGTCCTAACCAAGTCATGGCTGTACCAGTAAAAAGTTTCACCCTCCGGTCACACCACAAAAGTATCCATTTGTCGCTGTGCCTCCATACCCTGCATAGTTGGAACTACTGCTATGCCAAATATCTGCATAAGGTCCCTACCTAATAGGTTCACTGGACATTTTGCAGAAACAACAATTTTACTCTTTTGAGTCATCCCTGAAACAGGGTCAGTTATTGCTATATCATGGGAAAGTGGTTCCCGGTACAGCTGTCCATTTGCAGCTTTCACTAATATATAATCAGGTGATTCTGAATGTTCTGGTAACTTGGAGGGGTGTATTAGAGTCTGTGATGCTCCTGAGTCACACAGGAATTTAACTTCCTTCCCCTCTACCAGAAGTGTAACTTCCGGTTTTGTGTCTGCTAGGTAGAGCTCAAGGCTCAATAATGCTAAGTCTAAAATCTCATTTTCTTCATCTTCTACGTCTACTTGCACTTCCTCTACTCCTTCTATCACATTTACATTTGTCTTTTCTTTATTGTCTCTTTTTGATGACTCCTGGCCCTCATATGGTGTACCATCATATAGTCAGTCCTCATCTCCCTTATCTTCTGGAGCTACCATCTTATTTTGTTTACAATCCCTTGCTAGATGTCCCTTTTTCCCGCATTTAAAGCATTCACCCTTTTTCTTCCTCTCTTCAAAATCTTCTGACCGTTTGTCAGATTGTTTGTTTCCCTGGGCATTTCTCTTACCCTTCTTACCAGACTGTAATACATAAACCTCAGCTCCAACTTCAGCAGTGAAGACTTGCACTTTCTTTTTCTTTTTGCTATTAAAGTGTCTTTCAGCATGTCTAGGATATTCAAGTAAGGCCTCTAACCTACTTGTTCGATGATCTATCATATGCTTCGTAATGAAGCTACTAATAGGTGCAATGCAACCTTTTAAAAATGCATTTTTCAATTGTTGTTCATATGGGGAATCATTCATCTGATTTTTGGAAATTGTCATACCGCTGTGGTTATTGAAACATTCTAATAATCTGGCATAGTACCCATCTACCGTTTCATTTTCTTGCTGTATACATTGATTGATACAAGTCCAGTCTGCTCTAGGTTTCCATTTTTCAGAGATTCGGTCTGTAAGGCCCTTCACTCTGTTGTCTAGTTCTGCATCACTATGTGGGAGTGGCTTAAATTCTGCATTATGAGGATTCCAGGTGCCATAAATCATGTGCCAATCTGGACCTACAATATGTCTAACTACTTTTTCTACTTCTTCCCCATTTAAGTGGTAACTTAACCTCATGCCTTGTAAATCTTCTAAGAATTTTGCAAAATTAACTTTTGGATGGGGGATTCCCTCAGTAGCCTTCCGGATATCCTCCGGTGTCCATGGTCTATATACCAAGAGAGTCGGGTCCTGTCTGGCCTGTCCTGCCTGTGGATTTGGTACTTCTATGAGTGGACATATTTCTTCCTCACTCTCAGCTTGTAAATTTTTCTCTATTTGATATGATTCTATGTCCCCCTGTGTTTTACGTGTTCGGGATCTAGTCTCAATGGGATCTCTAACAAACGGTTTCGGTTTTGCTGGGATATCAGGATACAGCAGAGGTGGACCAGCTTGTCCACTCGCTTCATATCCTGGTAAGGGAAGCGGAGGGGGCGGAGGAGCCGTCGCTATTACTATGTTATTATCTTCTTTGTCTAAGAACAATGCTTTTGAATTATTACTCTTTTGTTCTCTACGGTTTGCTTCCTCAATCCACCTGTGTGCCTGAGGAATGCCTAATTGTCGTTGTTTTTTTACCTGACCTTTCGCATCAGTTTTAAGCTGTTTAATACGTTTAACAAGTGAAGATTTGTCTAATTTACCATCAAATTCATATTTGTTAACCCATTTTGCATAATATCTAACATTATCAACACGTTGTAGCTGCATGTATTTTGCATCTTCAGTTAAGGGTGGATCTCGCGATGTTTTAGTACACTAATTTCCCATGTTATTCTGACTGAAAAAATGTTACGTAACCCTTCCTATCACGTGGTACCATGACTTTAGTTTTTCTTCACAGTTTATCTAGAATAACTGCCTACCTTATTCTGTTACCCTGATCTATGACCAAAAAAACAGTAACTTTTCTGTCCCTGATCTGTGTAACAAATCTGACAAAAACAACATTTACTGTAACCTAGTCCCTGATCTAAAACAGAAAAAAGGCAAAATTTCTCCCTACCTGGGCCTCCGTTATTGACCAGCAAGGTTCAAGTGGAAATCCGCTCTTGGTCACAGATCAGAAAGTGGCCAGCCTCTTTGAACGACAATTCAGTCTGAGGTCTTTTCTCTCAAGAAGAATCATTTTGGTGTCTTTTCTCATATACGGTTTTCACCACCGCTACACTCTGATCCGTAGACTATTTGAGGGATTCCGGTACGCAAGGACCAGTCTGTTAAATGAAAAATACTGTAATAAAAAGATCAATACACAGGAGGTTCAGGTTCAGGTTCTTTACTAGTGTACACCAGGAGGCAAAAAACGTACAAGTACAGAATTTTGTCTGAATAAAACAGGAAGTACACAACTTTTATAGTCTTTCTTGTTAGCCATTGCCTACCAGACTGACGTGGTCAGTCACAAGTTATTTTACATAATTTTAGCTTACAATATTCTATTCATCAGAGGTGCTGATACTACATTTTGCTTAAGAATTTTGGTAAACAACGTGGCCTTGCTAGCCACCTGGTTAGTTATAATGTCCTTTTATGAAAGTTGCCACTCAAGGTTCTAAGCTAATTTGAGCACAATAGCAGATACAGTTCTCAATACATTTCTCTCACCAACTCTTTGTTTCATGTATCACTTCTTCCTTGCAGCTGTGCGTTATCTAGGAACATGTACAAGGCCAATTGTTCAAGCAGGATAGAGCAGAAGATTCTCATTATTTTACACTTTAATTTCCTGACCCAGCAGATAATCACTTGTGGAAAGCATAAACATTAACTTTTGCTGTGCTAGCAGCTGCCAGGGTCAGAGGCCAACTTGCAGAAAGCACACTGCAGTTTCATATGAATTCATTTTTCTTGTCATAACATTAATAGAATAAAAATGTATTAATCCCTTCTTTGCTTCTAATAAGCACTAAACATATACATTAATACATATTTTTCTAACAGTGCCCCATCCACTCATCCAGGTTCCTTTTGAACAGTGTCAAAAAGATACTCTGTTTCACATGAGTAGGTAGTTTATTCCAAAGACACTGGAATTGCTGGGAGATAAATCTGTCTCGCCAGCATGTCCTATTTAAGTAGCAGGCCATATTTAGCTCTCCAGAACAGGTAGCTGTAGTAATGTTTGATTTACAGACGTGCAGCAAGTTCATTAGGTTTGGGTCTGAGATTGCTCTGTAAGCCAGGCATAAGTCTTCCCTAAGAAGTCTATACGATACAGAGTATAGTGACAGGGACTTTAGTCAGTCTGTGTACAGCACGTGCTGGATTTCCTTGATCTTCTTTGTTAGAAACCTCTGAGGTCTCTTCAATTGCTGCAGGTGCTTTGTATGATACATGCTAAATGGGGCATTATACTCAAGTATGGGCCTGATTAGTGACGAGTATAGTGGGGTTATAATCTCCTTTGCTCTAGAGAGTTATGAATTCTTTGTAGTGCATGGAGCATTATTTATTCAGGACACTACTTACAGAAAAAAAGTGCTAAGTGTTTTGCCAGCTTTCAAAGCCATAATGTATGTAGCGAGCACAGTCAGAAAGACGGTAACATACTCTTTTATGCTACAGAAAGTCAGGGGCACATGCTAGATCAGTCAGCAGGCAGAAACAAATTTATTTTTAATTTTGATGCTGTTGTTTGCTGGTTAGTACTAGTATCTTTAACTGCCTAGCATGATACTTGATCTTAACAAGTGAAGAAGAGTGTGATTAACAGTTGTTAAGATCATATCTTGCACTATATAAGTACTTAACTGATTTTCCTTTCCCAGATATTCAATTATAAATAAAAATAAATAAATCAGTTAGTGTTAGTTGTTATACAAACTGTCAGGCATTCCTAAAAAAACTAAATTTGCAAAATATAAAATGAGATCCTAAAGGGGCACTAAATATTATTGTTGTCTGCTTGAAAAGTCATTGGTGAGAAATTAAAAAAAATGAAACTAAATTATGTTAAAGTAAGATGGTGCAAGATTTAAAAGGAATTCTTAAGTCCTCGGGAGTATCCATGCAGTCCAAACAGGCATGCATCATCATTCAGTAAATGATGTATGGAAACAGGAGGACGTATTCTGAGAATTTGAGCTTGTTGACATAGATGTCATATAAATCCAGTGTTGCCTTTACAGTTCTCAGCAACTGTCCAGCACATTTTGTAAAGTTTTGAATCTCACTAAAGCTTTCAGCAACAGCAGGACACTGGGAATAAGAATTAGCCAGTAGGGCAGATTTGTTGAATGTCTAACTTGCTATTGCCTATAATGTTCCATCCCCATTACATTGGCTTGCACTGCAGCTTGTTAAGTGATTTATTATATAGGTTGTATATTTGAATGGACAGGCTTGCAGCAGTGCTTCCAGCCAGTATTAATTAGCCCACATACAAAATCAAGTACATTCAGACTACAACAGGCTGTCAGAATGTAAAGTCCAAGGTTACCACTCACTGGCTAATGGTCTTATTATGTGTTCTGTTAAGCAGCTGGCAATTGGAATTCAACAGTGCATGTGATAGAATATGGACCTAATTTTGACACTGTTTTATATATATATATATATATATATATATATATATATATATATATATATATATTGCACTTGATTTTATTTATTTTCTGTAAATATAATATGCTATTCAATGATTTAAAGAAACTTTCTCTGATCTTGTTTTGAATATGGTCCCACTAATTTATAAAAGGAATCTGTTTAGTTTATTTTTACTAAAGAATATCTACTACATATAGCAATTGCAGTGAATAATTGTGTTCCAAGCAATCTGAGAGACAGTTATTGTCAAAATGTGAGAATAAGCATTTTTTCACCTGTAGGTAGAAGACAGGTAAAGAATTTACGTTAGAGAAACAGTATCTTTGTTGGTTCACAAGTTGGAATACCCATCTTAGGCTCTAAAACAATTAAGATGGAAGCTTTCTCTCTATGTACCCAATGCCTTTTTATTATAAATGAATCCAAGTTATTTTTGAACACAGTTAAACTAGCAGATGTTCTTAATATGGCTACGCATCTATGCTATGGTCTGTAAATTGACAAAAACAGGAATACCATTTGACGTAACAACCAACAGAATTTATGAATGCATTTAAGTGTATTTAAAAAATAAGTTGAATCAGTGACACAAAAATAAAATAAAATAAAATACATTCACAAGCATATTATATTGCCTGTTCATAAGAAGTGTTTTCTGTACCGAGAAGTCTGCTGGCACTATTATAATCGCATGGAGAAAATAATCTGAAAATAATATGATGACAAGGATTTGAAGCATATCAAATAGGAGGAGAAATGAGCATAGTAGGTGAGTCAAACGGTACTTATCTACTGTCAGAGCTGGTGCATTTATAGTTCGCCCAAAAAAATTTTATTTTTGTTTGAGCCTTTTGCGCAGCATATTAGGAGGGGATCGTCACTCAGGAATATCTGTATATTTAAATCCATGATCATCAATGTGATTTTCCTGTTGAAATCTTGCGCACATTTCCATGTATCCAGTAAATTCCAAAATTATATATGCACAGACTGCATTATTTTCCACAATCAGCCATCATATATATGTTTCTGTGTTCTAAACCATATTTCCACAAAACTTGATAAGTCAGTTTTAACCTTTCTGCCTTTATTACATCACAATTATATAGCATCTGCAGGTCATCCATATTGTCACTTATTATGGCAGTGAAAAGCGACAAAACATGAGGTACATTACTAGTTCCAACTCTTCTTCTGACTAGGACACATCTACTATTACCCACAGTGTCTGTTATTTTCCAATAGTTTATCATTTTGCCAGCCTATGAACCATTCACTACAAGGCTATCCTACTTACTTAATAAACAAAGAGTGTTGCACATGTCAAATGCTATGCTAAATCTATTCCATTTTATGTCTCTGACATTTTGATTGTTTGCATTTTCTGTGATGTCTAAGGGATGAAAAGATTTATGCACTGGAACAAACAAATTAACTATCATTAGGCACAACTTGCGTAGTCAGTATGAAATATAAGTACAGCGTACGACACAGATGCTAAAGTGTATACTTAGACAACACAGACATGCACACGCACACACACACACACACACACACACACACACACACACACACACACACACACACACACACACACACTTAAAGCATGTTTCAAAAAAAAATTCAGGTATATGGAAACAAGACCCAGGACTCCTATCTCTAAGTATGCTAATACTTAGTAAGAGGAAAAGTTGCAAAAAAAAAGTCAATTTTGCTAATTCTACCTCAGTGTAATAGCTATGCTGACAACTAAACATCCAATGATCCAGCATAGATACATAGATATTCTGTGGTATAAAAAAGCCACATGATAAACAGCAGTGTTTCTGTGGAAAATGCTCAGTACAAATACCGCTCATATATTTTTTAACAAATTAGTTTACTGTGTGCAGAGCTTTCAGAAAGATATTTTGCATACTGACATTAATACATACAAAAGCATCAATGGACAGGGTTCTGTAAACATAGCATGATGTTGCTTCAGCTACTGCTACAATGCTAACTGCTTATAGGTGTGGGCAATAAACTGATGTCATTTTTTACATCAGATATTGGAAAACAGCTCTAGGCTCTAAGGCTGCTTTATGTGTGCAAATAAACAAGCACACACATACACACGTGCACACACACAAATGCATACACCATCATTGTGAAAACAGAGATACTGCTAGCAGGACTTTTGTAAATAATTATTTGTCATTGGTGAATATCAAAATGATTTATACAAGATGCTTGTGTTACAAATGTATTAGAACTATATGTCATGTGTATATCAAACTGCTTGCACAGACGTGTGTGTTGAAAAGGTATTTGTAGACTGCTATGTTTGAAATGCAGCCACAGTGTGCCATACTGGAAGAGAACAGAAATGTACCTGCACTATTGTAACTGTTCAAATGTATATGCTTAACAGATGAAACTGGAGGGTTAACCTCAGTCCAGCAAACTTTAGAAAAATATCTGAAGTTAAATTACTTTATAGGCTATGCAAAAAGAGGCTATCTCTCAAGCTTTCAATGCAGCTAGAGACACAAAGTCTGTACTAGGAAGCTTTCTGTATTGTCTTTAGGGTGAACTTATTACTAGTCTTGAAATGTGGAAGAATGCAATTGTTTTATGACTTTCACCATCTGCCAAAGATCTGAGCAAAAGCCTTTGTCTATGTATTTTTACAGGTAGATGCTAAATGCTGCCAGCAATGGGGGTTTTGGCCTGGGAACTAGAAGTCACATGACCAGAAATTATGTCATTCTGCAAACTATCCCAGCAGTAATATTATAGATATTAATTTGAGAAGTCTCTTAGTGAGAGAGAGCATTCTGCATTGTCTCGGACTTGACAACAACAACAACAATAAGAACCATTTACCACGTCTGCCTTGCCCTAATGAAGTATGTTTCTAGGGAACAGTATAACTCTCTTAGATACAGTCAGGAATATAGTAAAGCTTAGTTTAGATGTTTATCTTTATTTGTGTGAACCTGTACTGCAATGTTATTTTAAATACTTCCTATGGTTTTGAACTCTGATTTTCTTCTTCTTCTTCTCCTTCCTCTTCTTCTTCTTTCAGTTGTTCCCATTAGGGGTCACCACAGCAGATCATCTGTTTCCATTAATTCCTGCCCTCTGCATCTTGCTCTGTCACACCAATCACCTGCATGTCTTCTCTCATAACATCCATTAACCTTATTTTAGGCCTTCTTCTTAAATGGCAGCCCCATCCTTAGCATCCTTTTCCAAATATACCCAGCATCCCACCTCAGCACATGTCCTCAGCACATGTCCAGACCAATGCAATCTTGCCTCACTGGCTTTGTCTCAAAACCATCCAACCTGAGCTGACCCTCTAATATACTGATCCCTAATCCAGTCCGTCCTCAGCAATGTAAATCTTAACGTCTTTAACTCTGTCACTGTAAATATATAATTAGTATTGTCTTGTTCTTTTATTATTTATTATTAAATATATTTAAACATTTTATTGTGGCTGATCTGTGCATAGATATATAAGTTTTGGGAGCATTTGCATATTTATTTGGTGACACTCTGTGGGCCACTCCTAATAGGCTTGCTCTTGGTCAAACTACCATTTGTATTAGTATTAATATTACACAGTAAAATTGGACACCGTTTGCTAAGCACCTTAAAGTAGCTGATAAGTGGTTCTGGTGGCAGTGGTAACTGCCTTATAGTCTGGCAGAATATCTGCATAAGGTCCCTACCTAATAGGTTCACTGGACATTTTGCAGAAACAACAATTTTACTCTTTTGAGTCATCCCTGAAACAGGGTCAGTTATTGCTATATCATGGGAAAGTGGTTCCCGGTACAGCTGTCCATTTGCAGCTTTCACTAATATATAATCAGGTGATTCTGAATGTTCTGGTAACTTGGAGGGGTGCATTAGAGTCTGTGATGCTCCTGAGTCACACAGGAATTTAACTTCCTTCCCCTCTACCAGAAGTGTAACTTCCGGTTTTGTGTCTGCTAGGTAGAGCTCAAGGCTCAATAATGCTAAGTCTAAAATCTCATTTTCTTCATCTTCTACGTCTACTTGCACTTCCTCTACTCCTTCTATCACATTTACATTTGTCTTTTCTTTATTGTCTCTTTTTGATGACTCCTGGCCCTCATATGGTGTACCATCATATAGTCAGTCCTCATCTCCCTTATCTTCTGGAGCTACCATCTTATTTTGTTTACAATCCCTTGCTAGATGTCCCTTTTTCCCGCATTTAAAGCATTCACCCTTTTTCTTCCTCTCTTCAAAATCTTCTGACCGTTTGTCAGATTTTTTGTTTCCCTGGGCATTTCTCTTACCCTTCTTACCAGACTGTAATACATAAACCTCAGCTCCAACTTCAGCAGTGAAGACTTGCACTTTCTTTTTCTTTTTGCTATTAAAGTGTCTTTCAGCATGTCTAGGATATTCAAGTAAGGCCTCTAACCTACTTGTTCGATGATCTATCATATGCTTCGTAATGAAGCTACTAATAGGTGCAATGCAACCTTTTAAAAATGCATTTTTCAATTGTTGTTCATATGGGGAATCATTCATCTGATTTTCGGAAATTGTCATACCGCTGTGGTTATTGAAACATTCTAATAATCTGGCATAGTACCCATCTACCGTTTCATTTTCTTGCTGTATACATTGATTGATACAAGTCCAGTCTGCTCTAGGTTTCCATTTTTCAGAGATTCGGTCTGTAAGGCCCTTCACTCTGTTGTCTAGTTCTGCATCACTATGTGGGAGTGGCTTAAATTCTGCATTATGAGGATTCCAGGTGCCATAAATCATGTGCCAATCTGGACCTACAATATGTCTAACTACTTTTTCTACTTCTTCCCCATTTAAGTGGTAACTTAACCTCATGCCTTGTAAATCTTCTAAGAATTTTGCAAAATTAACTTTTGGATGGGGGATTCCCTCAGTAGCCTTCCGGATATCCTCCAGTGTCCATGGTCTATATACCAAGAGAGTCGGGTCCTGTCTGGCCTGTCCTGCCTGTGGATTTGGTACTTCTATGAGTGGACATATTTCTTCCTCACTCTCAGCTTGTAAATTTTTCTCTATTTGATATGATTCTATGTCCCCCTGTGTTTTACGTGTTCGGGATCTAGTCTCAATGGGATCTCTAACAAACGGTTTCGGTTTTGCTGGGATATCAGGATACAGCAGAGGTGGACCAGCTTGTCCACTCGCTTCATATCCTGGTAAGGGAAGCGGAGGGGGCGGAGGAGCCGTCGCTATTACTATGTTATTATCTTCTTGGTCTAAGAACAATGCTTTTGAATTATTACTCTTTTGTTCTCTACGGTTTGCTTCCTCAATCCACCTGTGTGCCTGAGGAATGCCTAATTGTCGTTGTTTTTTTACCTGACCTTTCGCATCAGTTTTAAGCTGTTTAATACGTTTAACAAGTGAAGATTTGTCTAATTTACCATCAAACTCATATTTGTTAACCCAGTTTGCATAATATCTAACATTATCAACACGTTGTAGTTGCATGTATTTTGCGTCTTCAGTTAGGGGTGGATCTCGCGATGTTTTAGTACACTGATTTCCCATGTTATTCTGACAGAAAAAATGTTACGTAACCCTTCCTATCACGTGGTACCACGACTTTAGTTTTTCTTCACAGTTTATCTAGAATAACTGCCTACCTTATTCTGTTACCCTGATCTATGACCAAAAAAACAGTAACTTTTCTGTCCCTGATCTGTATAACAAATCTGACAAAAACAACATTTACTGTAACCTAGTATCTGATCTAAAACAGAAAAAAGGCAAAATTTCTCCCTACCTGGGCCTCCGTTATTGACCAGCAAGGTTCGAAGTGGAAATCCGCTCTTCGGTCACAGATCAGAAAGTGGCCAGCCTCTTTGAACGACAATTCAGTCTGAGGTCTTTTCTCTCAAGAAGAATCATTTTGGTGTCTTTTCTCGTATACGGTTTTCGACCACCACTACACTCTGATCCGTAGACTATTTGAGGGATTCCGGTACGCAAGGACCAGTCTGTTAAATGAAAAATACTGTAATAAAAAGATCAATACACAGGAGGTTCAGGTTCAGGTTCTTTACTAGTGTACACCAGGAGGCAAAAAACGTACAAGTACAGAATTTTGTCTGAATAAAACAGGAAGTACACAACTTTTATAGTCTTTCTTGTTAGCCATTGCCTACCAGACTGACGTGGTCAGTCACAAGTTATTTTACATAATTTTAGCTTACAATATTCTATTCATCAGAGGTGCTGATACTACATTTTGCTTAAAAAAGAATTTTGGTAAACAACGTGGCCTTGCTAGCCACCTGGTTAGTTATAATGTCCTTTTATGAAAGTTGCCACTCAAGGTTCTAAGCTAATTTGAGCACAATAGCAGATACAGTTCTCAATACATTTCTCTCACCAACTCTTTGTTTCATGTATCACTTCTTCCTTGCAGCTGTGCGTTATCTAGGAACATGTACAAGGCCAATTGTTCAAGCAGGATAGAGCAGAAGATTCTCATTATTTTACACTTTAATTTCCTGACCCAGCAGATAATCACTTGTGGAAAGCATAAACATTAACTTTTGCTGTGCTAGCAGCTGCCAGGGTCAGAGGCCAACTTGCAGAAAGCACACTGCAGTTTCATATGAATTCATTTTTCTTGTCATAACATTAATAGAATAAAAATGTATTAATCCCTTCTTTGCTTCTAATAAGCACTAAACATATACATTAATACATATTTTTCTAACAGTGCCCCATCCACTCATCCAGGTTCCTTTTGAACAGTGTCAAAAAGATACTCTGTTTCACATGAGTAGGTAGTTTATTCCAAAGACACTGCAATTGCTGGGAGATAAATCTGTCTCGCCAGCATGTCCTATTTAAGTAGCAGGCCATATTTAGCTCTCAAGAACAGGTAGATGTAGTAATGCTTGATTTACAGACGTGCAGCAAGTTCATTAGGTTTGGGTCTAAGATTGCTCTGTAAGCCAGGCATAAGTCTTCCCTAAGAAGTCTATACGATAGAGAGTATAGTGACAGGGACTTTAGTCAGTCTGTGTACAGCACGTCCTGGATTTCCTTGATCTTCTTTGTTAGAAACCTCTGAGGTCTCTTCAATTGCTGCAGGTGCTTTGTATGATACATGCCAATTGGGGCATTATACTCAATTATGGGCCTGATTAGTGACGAGTATAGGGGGGTTATAATCTCCTTTGCTCTAGAGAGTTATGAATTCTTTGTAGTGCATGGAGCATTATTTGCTCAGGACACTACTTACAGAAAAAAAGTGCTAAGTGTTTTGCCAGCTTTCAAAGCCATAATGTATGTAGCGAGCACAGTCAGAAAGACGGTAACATACTCTTTTATGCTACAGTAAGTCAGGGGCACATGCTAGATCAGTCAGCAGGCAGAAACAAATTTATTTTTAATTTTGATGCTGTTGTTTGCTGGTTAGTACTGGTATCTTTAACTGCCTAGCATGATACTTGATCTTAACAAGTGAAGAAGAGTGCGATTAACAGTTGTTAAGATCATATCTTGCACTATATAAGTACTTAACTGATTTTCCTTTCCCAGATATTCAATTATAAATAAAAATAAATAAATCAGTTAGTGTTAGTTGTTATACAAACTGTCAGGCATTCCTAAAAAAACTAAATTTGCAAAATATAAAATGAGATCCTAAAGGGGCACTAAATATTATTGTTGTCTGCTTGAAAAGTCATTGGTGAGAAATTAAAAAAAATGAAACTAAATTATGTTAAAGTAAGATGGTGCAAGATTTAAAAGGAATTCTTAAGTCCTCGAGTATCCATGCAGTCCAAACAGGCATGCATCATCATTCAGTAAATGATGTATGGAAACAGGAGGACGTATTCTGAGAATTTGAGCTTGTTGACATAGATGTCATATAAATCCAGTGTTGCCTTTACAGTTCTCAGCAACTGTCCAGCACATTTTGTAAAGTTTTGAATCTCACTAAAGCTTTCAGCAACAGCAGGACACTGGGAATAAGAATTAGCCAGTAGGGCAGATTTGTTGAATGTCTAACTTGCTATTGCTTATAATGTTCCATCCCCATTACATTGGCTTGCACTGCAGCTTGTTAAGTGATTTATTATATAGGTTGTGTATTTGAATGGACAGGCTTGCAGCAGTGCTTCCAGCCAGTATTAATTAGCCCACATACAAAATCAAGTACATTCAGACTACAACAGGCTGTCAGAATGTAAAGTCCAAGGTTACCACTCACTGGCTAATGGTCTTATTATGTGTTCTGTTAAGCAGCTGGCAATTGGAATTCAGCAGTGCATGTGGTAGAATATGGACCTAATTTTGACACTGTTTTATATATATATATATATATATATATATATATATATATATATATTGCACTTGATTTTATTTATTTTCTGTAAATATAATATGCTATTCAATGATTTAAAGAAACTTTCTCTGATCTTGTTTTGAATATGGTCCCACTAATTTATAAAAGGAATCTGTTTAGTTTATTTTTACTAAAGAATATCTACTACATATAGCAATTGCAGTGAATAATTGTGTTCCAAGCAATCTGAGAGACAGTTATTGTCAAAATGTGAGAATAAGCATTTTTTCACCTGTAGGTAGAAGACAGGAAAAGTTTTTACGTTAGAGAAACAGTATCTTTGTTGGTTCACAAGTTGGAATACCCATCTTAGGCTCTAAAACAATTAAGATGGAAGCTTTCTCTCTATGTACCCAATGCCTTTTTATTATAAATGAATCCAAGTTATTTTTGAACACAGTTAAACTAGCAGATGTTCTTAATATGGCTAAGCATCTATGCTATGGTCTGTAAATTGACAAAAACAGGAATACCATTTGACGTAACAACCAACAGAATTTATGAATGCATTTAAGTGTATTTAAAAAATAAGTTGAATCAGTGATACAAAAATAAAATAAAATAAAATACATTCACAAGCATATTATATTGCCTGCTCATAAGAAGTGTTTTCTGCACCGAGAAGTCTGCTGGCACTATTATAATCGCATGGAGAAAATAATCTGAAAATAATATGATGACAAGGATTTGAAGCATATCAAATAGGAGGAGAAATGAGCGTAGTAGGTGAGTCAAACAGTACTTATCTACTGTCAGAGCTGGTGCATTTATAGTTCGCCCAAAGAAATTTTATTTTTGTTTGAGCCTTTTGCACAGCATATTAGGAGGGGATCGTCACTCAGGAATATCTGTACATTTAAATCCATGATCATCAATGTGATTTTCCTGTTGAAATCTTGCGCACATTTCCATGTATCCAGTAAATTCCAAAATTATATATGCACAGACTGCATTATTTTCCACAATCAGCCATCATATATATGTTTCTGTGTTCTAAACCATATTTCCACAAAATTTGATAAGTCAGTTTTAACCTTTCTGCCTTTATTACATCACAATTATATTGCATCTGCAGGCATACCTTACAGGTCATCCATATTGTCACTTATTATGGCAGTGAAAAGCGACAAAACATGAGGTACATTACTAGTTCCAACTCTTCTTCTGACTAGGACACATCTACTATTACCCACAGTGTCTGTTATTTTCCAATAGTTTATCATTTTGCCAGCCTATGAACCATTCACTACAAGGCTATCCTACTTACTTAATAAACAAAGAGTGCTGCACATGTCAAATGCTATGCTAAATCTATTCCATTTTATGTCTCTGACATTTTGATTGTTTGCATTTTCTGTGATGTCTAAGGGATGAAAAGATTTATGCACTGGAACAAACAAATTAACTATCATTAGGCACAACTTGCTTAGTCAGTATGAAATATAAGTACAGCGTATGACACAGATGCTAAAGTGTATACTTAGACAACACAGACATGCACACGCACACACACACACACACACACACACTTAAAGCATGTTTCAAAAAAAAATTCAGGTATATGGAAACAAGCCCAAGGACTCCTATCTCTAAGTATGCTAATACTTAGTAAGAGGAAAAGTTGCAAAAAAAAGTCAATTTTGCTAATTCTACCTCAGTGTAATAGCTATGCTGACAACTAAACATCCAATGATCCAGCATAGATACATAGATATTCTGTGGTATAAAAAAGCCACATGATAAACAGCAGTGTTTCTGTAGAAAATGCTCAGTACAAATACCGCTCATATATTTTTTAACAAATTGGTTTACTGTGTGCAGAGCTTTCAGAAAGATCTTTTGCATACTGACATTAATACATACAAAAGCATCAATGGACAGGGTTCTGTAAACATAGCATTATGTTGCTTCAGCTACTGCTACAATGCTAACTGCTTATAGGTGTGGGCAATAAACTGATGTCATTTTTTACATCAGATATTGGAAAACAGCTCTAGGCTCTAAGGCTGTCTTATGTGTGCGAATAAACAAGCACACACATACACATGTGCACACACACAAATGCATACACCATCATTGCGAAAAAATAGATACTGCTAGCAGGACTTTTGTAAATAATTATTTGTCATTGGTGAATATCAAAATGATTTATACAAGATGCTTGTGTTACAAATGTATTAGAACTATATGTCATGTGTATATCAAACTGCTTGCACAGACGTGTGTGTTGAAAAGGTATTTGTAGAGTGCTATGTTTGAAATGCAGCCACAGTGTGCCATACTGGAAGAGAACAGAAATGTACCTGCACTATTGTAACTGTTCAAATGTATATGCTTAACAGATGAAACTGGAGGGTTAACCTCAGTCCAGCAAACTTTAGAAAAATATCTGAAGTTAAATTACTTTATAGGCTATGCAAAAAGAGGCTATCTCTCAAGCTTTCAATGCAGCTAGAGACACAAAGTCTGTACTAGGAAGCTTTCTGTATTGTCTTTAGGGTGAACTTATTACTAGTCTTGAAATGTGGAAGAATGCAATTGTTTTATGACTTTCACCATCTGCCAAAGATCTGAGCAAAAGCCTTTGTCTATGTATTTTTACAGGTAGATGCTAAATGCTGCCAGCAATGGGGGTTTTGGCCTGGGAACTAGAAGTCACATGACCAGAAATTATGTCATTCTGCAAACTATCCCAGCAGTAATATTATAGATATTAATTTGAGAAGTCTCTTAGTGAGAGAGAGCATTCTGTATTGTCTCGGACTTGACAACAACAACAACAATAAGAACCATTTACCACGTCTGCCTTGCCCTAATGAAGTATGTTTCTAGGGAACAGTATAACTCTCTTAGATACAGTCAGGAATATAGTAAAGCTCAGTTTAGATGGTTATCTTTATTTGTGTGAACCTGTACTGCAATGTTATTTTAAATACTTCCTATGGTTTTGAACTCTGATTTTCTTCTTCTTCTTCTTCTTCCTCTTCTTCTTCTTTCAGTTGTTCCCATTAGGGGTCACCACAGCAGATCATCTGTTTCCATTTCTTCCTGCCCTCTGCATCTTTCTCTGTCACACCAATCACCTGCACGTCTTCTCTCATAACATCCATTAACCTTATTTTAGGCCTTCTTCTTAAATGGCAGCCCCATCCTTAGCATCCTTTTCCAAATATACCCAGCATCCCACCTCAGCACATGTCCTCAGCACATGTCCAGACCAATGCAATCTTGCCTCGCTGGCTTTGTCTCAAAACCATCCAACCTGAGCTGACCCTCTAATATACTGATCCCTAATCCAGTCCGTCCTCAGCAATGTAAATCTTAACGTCTTTAACTCTGTCACTGTAAATGTATAATTAGTATTGTCTTGTTCTTTTATTATTTATTATTAAATATATTTAAACATTTTATTGTGGCTGATCTGTGCATAGATATATAAGTTTTGGGAGCATTTGCATATTTATTTGGTGACACTCTGTGGGCCACTCCTAATAGGCTTGCTCTTGGTCAAACTACCATTTGTATTAGTATTAATATTACACAGTAAAATTGGACACCCTTTGCTAAGCACCTTAAAGTAGCTGATAAGTGGTTCTGGTGGCAGTGGTAACTGCCTTATAGTCTGGCAGAATGGGGCATAGTTAGTAAACCTGTGCCAGCCTTTCCCAGCTATGTGAGTATGTAAAACAAATCTCCAAGAGTGTGTGCGTGTCAGCTACTTGGGCAGGGACATGAAATACTGGTTGGACAGAGAGCGTGTTGGAGGACTTGACTTGGAACCCTGGTTAAGGAATGAACTCTATAGCTGTGCCAGTGGGGAGACTTATTGGGGATCTGAAGAAAGAGGGAGAAACCAGCCCTGGACTGACTGTGGTCTCTGTGTGCCCTTAAAGAAAATTACTGCACTTCATGCAGAGAACTGCAGCTGCAAATACTGTGTGTGTACCTGTCATCATCTCACTGAACATCCCCCACTGTTGCCAATGGTGAGGACTGAAGCTCCTTGATTACTGGTCAAGTGGAGGGTCATCACATGTGGTGAACAGAGGTAGGATCACCACATCACATACTGAGATTTAGTGGTGTTAATACTGAACTCCTGCAGTCTGTAAACAGTGGATACTAAAGAAGCTGTTTGTACTCTCAAGCAGCCACATGGTAGGCCATCAGAGTTTCATATCACAACAGGTTTATTTATTTTTTTTAGCTTAGTTAGTCAGGGAGAGCAGGTAAGGACGTCAGCAGAGGATTATAGCATGCTGACAAGGAACCAGTTGGCTGAGATATGTCAAGCCAAAAGACTAGGGCATGCCAACCCGACTAAAGGAGAAATGATTGCAGCTTTAACCACAACTGCATCACAAACCAGCAACTAGGAAGACAACCAGAATGGCCTTGGAGACGTAAAACTTTCGGAAAATGGACAGTTCAACTTTGCCACAGAGGACTTAAACATCCATCTGGAGTTAAACAGACTTGAACTGGAGGCCAAACATTTGTAACTACAATCAGTAGAGAGACTGTGGTGGGAGAAACAAATGGAATTCAAATCAGCAGTGAGACTAAGATGTCTGGAAGCTGAAGAAAAGGAGAGGCAGAGGCAACATGAAAAGGAGATTCTGACTTTTTACCAGGGTCATGGAGGTAATGGGGAAAGAAATAACTGAACCCCAGAAGCAATAAAGGTCAGTAAATTTCTTCCACAATTTACAGAGGGTGATAATTGTGATAGTTTTAGTCATATGTTTGAAAAGGCTTGTAAACAGTATAATGCTGACCAAGGGCTCTGGGTACAGTTCCTGACCCCTTTACTTCATGGTAAAGCTGGAACTGATGTTTCTAAATTGTCTGATACTGACTGCTTAAATTATAATACAGTTAAAAATTGTTTATTAGAGTTTCTTAAATTAACACCTGAAGCTTATAGGAAAAAAAGTTTTGTGATCATAAATGCAAGGCAGGTGAAACAGTGTGTGATTATGTTGCTGAGCTAAGCACTTATTTTCTTAGGTGGGTGAGTGGGTGTCAGGTTATCACTTTTGAAGGGATGGCAGAACTTTAGGTGAGAGAACAAGCCATAAGCACTTTGCCTGAGGACATGAGAATCTGGCTGGCAGATAGAACTTGTAACACCACATATGAGTTGGGGAAAAAAGGACACCTATACCTAGCAAGCAGAGCATCACTGCACAGGAAAGTGAAACACAGTGCTGCACATGGGTATAAGGGAACCCATGGTGGGCAGCCTAATCTACCATAACAGAGTCCGCCAGGAACATTGGAAGCCACTAGTTCAGGTATATGGCCAGCATCAAAGGTTAAATGTTTTAAATGTAACCAGTGGGGCCATGTAACATATAGATGTCCACAGAGGCAAGGTGGGGAACAGAAGGCTGGGGAGCCAGAAAGTGGGAATAACAGAATGCCAGTGGTAAGTTGTCTGGAGACAACAAGGGTACCAAACTACCACAAGAACGTATATCTTATTTTAATAGATGGGAAACAGGCCACTGTAAGAGAGACACAGCCTCTCACCTAACCTTTGTGAAGCCTGCAATGGTTAAAGAGGAGCACTACTTGCTTGGGCCATCTACTCCAGTCAGAGCTTTAGGAGGCACCTCAATCCAAATACCTTTAGCTAGGGTTCACCTTGGCTAGGAGGGTGGAAAAGGAAGCAACTAAGTAGGTGTATTTGAGGATATCTATGCAGATGTCCTGATAGGGAATGATTTTGATAATGCACTACCTTGTGTGAATGCAGTTGCATGCAGTTAGGCTTATAGATAGGCATGTGTGTCTGGTAGCCTGGGGGGGGGGGCCCAGACAGACCATACACTTGAAGCCAGGACTGGTGAGGTGGTGACTTCAGGGAGGGAGCTACCCGCCAGCAGTGAGACTGAAGGTAAACCGCATTTGCTTGTTAGTATTGATTTTCCCTTGGACAGAGTGACAGCAAGGGGAGAGGTGAGTAGTAGTACTCAGGCTGACAGTGAGGCACCACTTTTAGAGGATACAAGACTTCCTGTGGAAGTGGAGCTGGGAAGGGTTACAAAGAGAGTTGAGACAGGCTCAGTTCTCAGACCCTCCATTACAAGGCCTGAGGGAGGTCACTAGTGAGGCACCTGATTCTCAAGGCAAGGGAAGATCTGTATACTGGGACAAAGGGTTACTGTATAGAGAGTGACCCTTGGGGGAGGGATAGAGGGTTAGAGAATACAGCAGTTGGTAGTGCCCAGAGTGACCATGTGGCACTTTTAGCCATAGCCCGTGACATTCCGTTTGCAGGTTATATGGGCATAAAGAGAGCCAAGAGAAATAATATGCAGAACTTTTATTGGCCTGGGATTTCCAGGGATGTAACAATGTACTGCAGGACATGTGAGCAGTGCCAAAAAGTAGAAAGGCAGGAGACAAGGTGAAAGCTCCTTTGCTGGCTTTGCCTGTGATTGTGGAGCTATTTCAGAGGGTAGCTATGGATATTGTGGGGCCTCTGAGTACCCCAAGTTCTACAGGGAAAAAGTATATCCTATTGGTAGTAGATTATGCTACCAGATACCCTGAGGTGCTGGCTCTGTCCTCCATTGTGGCAGAGAATGTGGCAAATGCTTTGTTAGAGATTTTAAGCAGGGTAGGTTTTCCAAAAGAAATACTGACTGACAAAGGTGCCAGTTTCATGTCAGATCTGCTGGCTTGTCTTTGGAAGCACTGTGGGGTAAAGCACCTAGAGACCACCCCTACCATCTGCAGACTAATGGTCTGGTGAGAAGTTAAACTGCACACTAAAGACCATACTAGAGGCATTTTCAGACTAATTTAACAAGAAGTAGAACAAATATTTCCCCATCTGTTGTTTGCTTACAGAAAGGTGTCCCAGGAATCTACATTGTTTTCACCCTTTGAGTTGCTCTATAGGCATAGGGGAGGGGATCGCTAGGTATGATTCATGATGAGTGGGAGAATCCCACAAGATTCTGTTGTGGCATATGTCCTAACCATGGGACAAGGTTCAGGGAACTCATGGGCCTGGCCCAGGAGAACCTGGCAGAAGCCCAACACCAGAAAAAGGTCTGGTATGACAAGAATGCTTGAGCTAGAGAGTATGCTGTGGGGCAGCAGGTTATGGTTCTCATTCCTGTCAGACACAACAAGCTGCAGGCAGCTTGGGAGGGACCCTTCAAAATGGTAAGGAAGGTCAGTGATGTTAACTATATGGCAGAACTGCTAGGCAGGAGACAGGAGCACAGACTGTACCATGTTGACATGATGAAACCTTAACATGATAGAGAGGCCCTTGTGCTGAGTATTTGCAGTGGATGGCAGGAGGATTCTGAGGGGGCTCTGATGACTGATCTCTTCAGTGAGGCTTGGACTCACACCTCAGCACAAGGGGTAGCAATGTCCAGGCAGCTATCCCCTACCCAGGTTTGAGAAGTCAGAGTAGTGTGATAGGGGTTTGAGGACATGTTCACTGGGAAACCAGGGTGCACCCACCTGGTGCAGTTCCATGTGGATCCAGATCCCAAAGGCCTATAAAGAAGGCCCCTTATAGGGTGCCTGCAAGAGTCAGAATCTGAGAGAGGAAATACTAGAAATCTTGGAACTGGGGGTAATACAGAAGTCCAGCAGTCCCTGGGCCTCCCCAGTGGTGCTGACACCAACGAAGGGTGGAATACCAGGTTCTAAGTGGACTACAGGAAATTAAATAGTCACACAGAGTCAGATGTTTACCCCATGCCTAGGACAGATGAAGCTCTAGAGCAGCTGGGTGGGGCTAAGTATCTGACCACTAGTGATCTTACCAAGGGCTACTGGCAGGGGGAGGTCAGCCTTTATGACTCATTTTGGTTTGTATGAGTTCACAAAGATACCCTTTGGGATGTAAAATGGCCCAGTGATTTTCCAGAAACTAGCAGATCATATCCTAGCAGGACCAGGAGATTTTGCCCTTGCTTACCTGGATGTCAAAATCATTTGTTTGGTTCATGAATAAATGTATATGTTTAACAGAGGAAACTGGAGGGTTAACCCGAGTCCAGCAAACTTTAGAAAAATATCTGAAATTAAATTACTTTATAGGCTACGCAATAAAGATATCTCTCAAGTTTTCAACGCAGCTAGAGACACAAAGTCTGTACTAGGAAGCTTTCTGTATTTTACTTAGTGTGAACTAATTACTGGTCTTGAAATGTGGAGGAATGGAATTGTTTTATGACTTTCAGCATCTGCCCAAGATCTGAGCAAAAGCCCTTGTCTATGTATTTTTACAGGTAGATGCTAAATGCTACCAGCTGCCAGCAATGGGGTTTTGGTATGGGAACTAGAAGTCAGATGACCAGAAATGATGTAATTCTACAAGGTATCCCAGCAGTAATATTTTAGATATTAATCTGAGAAGTCTCTTAGCGAGACAGAGTATTCTGCATTCTATCTTGGACCTGACAACAACAAAAATAAGACCCATTCACCACACATCTGCCTTGTTCTAATGAAGTAAGTTTCTAGAGAACAGTACAACTCCTAGATACAATCAGGAATATATAAAGCTTAGTTTAGATGTGTTTCTTTATTTGTGTGAGCCTGTACTGCAATGCTATTTTAAATATTTCCTGTGGTTTTTAAACTCTGATGTCATTGTGAATATACATTTAGTATTGTCTTGTTCTTTCATTATTTATTATTAAATATATTTAAACCTTTCATTATGGTTGATCTAAATAGAAATATGTAAGTTTTGAGAGTACTTGCATATTTATTTGGTGACACAGTGTGGGTGACTCCTAATAGCCTTACTCTTGCTCAAACTATGATTTGTATTAGTATTACAGAGTAAAATTGGACACCCTTTTTTAAGGGCCTTAATGTAGCTGATAAGGGGTTCTGGTGGCAGTGGTAACTACCTTATAGTCTGGGAAGTAGGGGGCATAGCTAGTAAACCTGTCCCAGCCTTTCCCAGGTGTGCATGTGCAAAACAAATCTCCAAGAATGTGTGAGTCAGCTACTTGGGTAGGGACACGAAGCATTGGTTCGACAAAGAGAGTGCTGGAGGACTTGGCTTGGAACCCTGGCTAAGGACTCAACTTTATAGCTGTGCCAGTGGGGAGTCTTTCTGGGGATATGGAGAAAGAAGCCCCCAATGGACTGAGGTCTCTGTGTGCTCTTAAGGAAAATTGCACTTGATGCAGAGACCTCCATCTGAAATACTGTGTGTGTGTACCTGTCATCCTCTCAGTGAATGTCTCCCACTGTTGCCAGTAGTGAGGATTGAGGCTTCTTGATTACTGGTCAAATGGAGGGTCATCACAATCATCATCATCATCATCATCATCATCATCTTCGTCATCCTCATCATCATCATCATCTATAACCTGCACTGCAGCAGAGACTTACTTCTTATGAAACAGGAACACCAACAGCAGAAATGTATGCTTCATTAAAATGCACATACTGCAACTAACACCACCTCATGAACTGCCAGATGCATTGTATGGAACATAGTATGCACTATACATACTGAATAAGGTTATGCAGTATTATCATCCAAGTGTGGAAGTTGTAAAAATGAATTGTCCGCCATTTTCTAGTAATTCTAATGACTTACTAGTATAGCTTCAACAAACTTGCTCAATATGTAAGGCATGCTATAGAGCAGAATCAAGTGTTCATGAGGTGCAGTGTGCAAACAGTGTATTTTTAGTGATGTGTAAAATAGGGAAGGTGTACCATGAAGTAGGAATATCTGCATCTGAAGTGCATCGTGTTATGAATTCATCACTAAGTCATGTATAATATGGGTAAGATGCACCGTGAAATAAGAATGCACACAACAGAATTATATTCAGAAATATATACAGCTAAACTGCATTGTGCAATAACTACATGCCCAAGTGATGCATAACATGAGCCGGTAAACTAAGAAGGCGGAATATGCACAGAAAACATCTGCTCTGGATTGAATGTATCCTAAATAACAGAAGAATGACAAGCTGGGCTGAATAGTAGGAGTGTGCCTCATGGAAGTTTACTGTGGGCTGAATGCATGACCAAGTGGTGTGTAACATGAACTAGCACTCTGCCATGCAAGAATGTGTGAATACAAGTCTACTATGTACTGAATGCATCCACAAGTAATACATGTGATGTACTGGGCACAGTGTCACATAGGAACATGCTACAGTAACTTAGAAAATGCACTAAATACAGTCTCAATACATATGTAACACCAGTTAGGAACACATCAGAGTTAGAACATGCTTCATTGGCATTTATGATTTGCAGAAAGCAGCAGTAATATTTCTGTAATTCTAACTATATGCTCTGTGAAGATGGAAAATAAATGTATGTATGTATGTGTCTTTCGGCTTTTCCCAGTTAGGGGTCGCCACAGCACAACTCCAGTCCACTAATGATTGGCAGTTGATTTTTACGTGCCTAGCTGTCAACCCTGATGCAAAATCTTCAACAAAGGTACGCCCATTCACGCATATCTCCATGCAGAAGATGCTCTACCTGAGAATCGAACCGGACAGCATCGTACTGTGAAGCAACAATGCTACCGCAGCACCACCACCATGGATGAAGATGGAGAATAAATAATTTTCTATAATGCATTGAAGGCAGCATAGTAAATACGTCTGTAATACCGACTACAAGCACTGTGAGATGGAGCATAAATCATTAGTATGTATAAAGCACAGAAGGCAGAATAGTCAATACTTCTGTAATACTGCCAACAAGCAGGGGATGAAGCATGAATCACTAGTATGTATGATACACTGAAAGCATTATTATCATTACTTCTGTAATACTGACTACAAGCACTGTGGGGAGGGAGTATGAATCATTAGTATGTATGACGCATTGAAGGCAATATCGGCAATATTTCTGTAATACTGACTGCAAGCATTGTGAGGATAGAGCATGAATCGTTATTATGTATGACACACTGAAGGCAGCATGAACAGTACTTCTACAATACTGACTACAATCACCGTGGGGTTAGTGCATAAATCTTTAGAATGTATAATGCATTGAAGACAGCATCATCAATACTTCTGTAATACTACAAGTAGGGGCTGGAGAATGAATCATTAGAATGCATGATGCACTGAAGGCAGCATTATTATTACTTCTGTAATACTGATTACAAGCACTGTGGAGGTAGAGTATGAATCATTTATATATGTAATGTACTGAAGGCAGCATTATCATCAGTACTTCTGATCACAAGCATTGGGAGATGGAGCATGACTCACTAGTAGGTTGACCTTTTTCCTATACAGTGCCTCTATTTTGGAAGCATTATCTTGTTTGCCTGTGAGGTTTATAATAATAATCTGGAACTCAGGGAACTACTAAATCTTACCCCCTACAATGGCCAAAACATGCATAAACATTACGGTATGAACTTCTGCATTGATAGGTACAGAAATGAAGTAAGAAGTCAGTTTGTGTCTACTCATAATTCCAGAATCTGGAAAAAGATACCACTGTGTATTTGGAAATCACCTTCAACTACAAGTTTCAAAAAGAAGTTTGAGTAAAAGGTCATGACCCAAATTTTTAAAAGTCTCTGTTCGTTGATGGTCTTTGGGCCAATACACAGTAATAAACCTGTTTACCTGTGAATACTGCAGTACTACTGTATATGAGTTCTCTGTGGTTGGAGTATAAATCATTAGCATGTGGAATGCAGTGAGGACAGTTTCAGAACACCTCACACATACTATTTAACTTGTCAGTATGGCCTAGTACTCTGCACACATGCCTGAAACATAGCATGGGTGGAACGCCACTGCTGGAATTATATTGTAGATTGCCATGTCTATCACTTAATGTATATTTACAGATGCATCTTTTCAATATTTCTTGCATTTGTCTTGTCATTAAAACATACAGAAACAGCTAGATTTGATACACAGAGCAATACTTCACATTTCTGTATAAGAATAATAATAATCTATATATATATATATATATATATATATATATATATATATATATATATATATATATATATATATCAAATACATATATATAGATATATAGATATAGATAGATAGATGTATACACAAATATAATATACAGTAGATATAAAAAGTTTACACACCCCATGTTAAAATGCCAGGTTTTTGTGATATAAAAAAATTAAACCACAATAAATCATTTCAAAACTTTTCCAATCTTTAATCTTTAATGTGACCTATAACCTGTATAATTCAATTGAAAAACAAACAAATCTGTTAGGGGAAAAATATAAAAAATAAAAATATGTCAAATAAGCTGGTTGCATAAGTGTGCACACCCTTAAACTAATACTTTGTTGAAGCACCTTTTGATTTAGTTACAGCATACAGTCTTCTTGGGTAGGAGTCTATTAGCGTGGCATATCTTGACTTGGCAATATTTGCCCACTCTTCCTTGCAAAAGCGCTTCAAATCTGTCAGATTGCAAGGGCATCTCTTGTGCACAGCCCTCTTCAGGTCACCCCACAGATTTTCCATTGGATTTAGGTCTGGGCTCTGGCTGGGCCATACAAAACTTTAATTTTCTTCTGGTGAAGCCATTCTTTTGTTGATTTTGATGTGTGCTTGAAAGGTGAAATTCCTCTTCATCTTCAGCTTTCTACCAGATGCCTGAAGGTTTTGGGCCAAAGGTGAATGGTATTTCGAACTGTTCATAATTCTCTCCACCTTGACTAAAGCCCCAATTCCAGCTGAAGAAATGTAACCCCAAAACATGATACTGCCACCACCATGATTCACACTGGAGATGGTGTTCTTTTGGTTATGCGAAGCATTGTTTTTGTGCCAAAAGTACCTTTTGGAATTGTGGCCAAAAAGTTCAGCCTTGGACTCATCAAACCATAACACATTTTCCCAAATGCTTTTGGGAGATCTGATGTATTGTTTTGCAAATTTTATCTGGGCCTGGATGTTTTTCTGTGTAAGAAAAGGCTTCCATCTTGCAACTCTACCCCATAACCCAGACATATGGAGAATATGGGAGATTGTTGTCACATGCAGTACACAACCAGTACTTGCCAGAAATTTCTGCAGCTCCTTCAGTGTTGCTGTAGCCTCCCTGACCAGTTTTTGTCTTGTCTTTTCATCAATTTTGGTGGGATGCCCAGTTCTTTGCAACGTCACTGCTGTCCCTTATTTTCTTCACTTTTTGATGACTGTCTTCCTGTGTTCCACGGTATATCCAATGCTGTGGAAATTTTTTTGTACCCTTCTCCTGACTGATACCTTTCATCAATGACATCCCTTTGATGCTTTGCAACCTCTCTGTGAACCATGGCTTTTGCTGTAGCAGGCAACTGAGTAAATGACAGGAAAATCCTACTAGGACAGCTGAACTTTATTTGGGGTTAATCAGAGTCTCTTTAATTGATGGCAGGTGTGTACCCAAGAAGACTGAATGCTGTAATTAAATCAAAAGGTGCTTCAACAAAGTATTAGTTTAAGGGCGTGCACACTTATGCAACCAGCTTATTGTACATTTTTTTTATTTTTTATATTGTTTCCCCTAACAGATTTGTTTGTTTTTTAATTGAATTGTACAGGTTATAGGTCATATTAAAGGTAGGAAATGTTTTGAAATGATTTATTGTTATCTCATTTTTTATATCACAAAAAACTGGCATTTTAACAGGGGTGTGTACACTTTTTATATTCACTATACATATATATATATATATATATATATATATATATATATACACACACACACACACGTGTGTGTGTGTGTGTGTGTGTGTGTGTGTGTGTGTGTCTACAGAAAAACATCAACAGACCCAAACATCAACATACTTAATGTCGACCACAAAATGTCAACAACAGAAATGTCTGCAATGCAGTAAGCATGTGCCGAGCACTGATTTTGGTGCATGCAATATTAAACATAATAAAATACAAAATTAAATTGTTTTAGGATGGGGCAAGCACCCCTGTTCCCCCATGTGGGGAGCTGCTCCCCACACCTCCTGCTAACTACACATACTAATGCCAAGATTGCACAATGTTACCCCAATCCCAAGAACTGTTGACATTCTGCTTAGTTGAGTAAATTGTGTCAATTAAACAGATATTGACCAAATGAAGTTTCAACCTTATTTAATTCTCATATATATATATATATATATATATATATATATATATATATATATATATGTAAAATGCAAATCCCATGGGATAGCTCTACTGGATCCCTTCCTCTCTCGTATCCACATGCACAGGATGCACCATGCCATAATGGTGAACATTCCACCCTACCACACTGCTGTTCTATCAGCTACCTTATCTATATACTGTCAGTGCACGTCTGTAGTGAATGGCACAACTACTCAATGCATGTGTAAAGTCCTTATTATGACCTAGTAAGCATTTCTGCAGACATGGGATTCTTTCTCTGAAATACACATCTTGCAGTAATGTGAATAAGCTATCCTCCACACTGACATTGCTTCTTGGCTTCTCTGTATAGAGATACTCTTTACTTTTCTTTCAATCACCTGTAGCCTTTCCCCTGCATTTCACTGGAAACTTCACCTAAACAGTTGCAGACTGTTATGGTTCAGAATCCCCCAACAAAAGGACGTCTTATTTTTGGCTTGCCATAACTGAACAGCAGTTGTATAAATACATGCAACAGCAAATGTGGAAGCCTAATTGCATAAGCACGACAGGAACTTAATTTCACTCAGGAGGATAATAAGAAAATATAATGTGTGCACTGCTTTTCTTAACTAAAATGCCATTGTTACTTTGGCTTGGGCACATGTTAATTTTTTATTGTACATCAAAATAAGCAATATGTACATTTGCAGAGTCAAAATTTGGAAAAAAGAATACTTTTTCCACACATCTATAAATATGACCTTTGAGCTTGTCTGACACCTGTATAATATGATTTTTCAGTTTGCAAAATGTGGTTTGCTGTGTTTTATTCATGGTTAAGTTGCATTCCTGTTCTTTCCTTTTTTAGAGATTTTCCTAATATCTCATTATACACAGACTTCCTTTTTAATATCTATGCAAGTATCATTTTTCTGAGGTCGGTTAGCTTCCTTTAGCTTAAGAGCATCCAGTCATACCTATATTTTCTACTTACCTTTATTTACTTCCATGTACCAAAATGTGCAGCCAGGTTTTGCTAACTGAAAATTCCACACAGAGTATTCTGGCATTTTTCTTTATGACCTTAATGTATATTTATTTGACTCGGATACGCCATGCCATTTGCTTATAGCCAAATAGCAGTTGCAATGTTAAATGAAAACCAGAAAATTAAAAAAAAAAAAAGACATTAATGGCTTATTCTGGTTTCATGTTCAATCCACTGCTTAAGAAATTCCCAAAGAGTCAATACATCTAATAAATGATGGTGTTCATTTATGAGTCATTACTGAAAAAAATCAACTGGTTGCCATTTAGTTTCTTTTCTGAGGTTGAATTTCAAACACATTTCACTGCACACTTGTTCCTTTTAGATTATTTTGGTTTATCTGCACATTACCTCTTACTGCATGAAAAAGAAAAAAAAAGCCATTGTTCCTCTGTAGTTTAGGATTGTGTTTCTGCCTTCTTCTTTTTCTTGCTCATATCTTATCATGCTAATGCTTCAGACTTGAACGTATGCAATGTGAAGCCAAAGTGGGTAAACAGTTTGACTAATCACTGCAAGTTGAAATGAGAAATTCTTTTTAATTTAAGGAAACCATTCAAGCATTTTGTAGCTACATAAAATAATTAGTTGCATTTCTGAAGATCTATGTTTCCTTTTTTATGCCTGACTAGAATTAAGCAAGTAAATTAATACTTTGCCTCTGCATGCTCAGAGACTCATTTCTCTATATCAATATGATGGAAATGTGTTTACATACCAAAGGACTCTTTAACACATTTTTTACTTTCTGTATAAAGACAGTTTATACAGAGTTTGACATGACAGCACCCAAACTTGAAAACAACAATGTCAGGCAATATCTCAGTTGCATAGTCTTTAAGTGAAAATAATAATACAAAATTCAGTCAGAGGAGCGTTTATTCTCAGGGCATTCATTAAAAATGTATAAACGGATACAAGCCTTCTTAGCATTGTATAAACTGATGCAGAATTTGCAAGCAAATTCTCAGATTCATGAAACTTAGTTGTATGGATTTTCACCATACCTCTTCAACTGTCCACGTTTTTGTTGAATGTCCAGATTTTTTATTATATTTTTGGTCTGTTCATCAATAAAATTTATGGTTTTTTGGCAAATCATTGTGAATTGAAGTCACAAAATGATGGCAGACATTTGAATTTCAGACTTCATGTGATTCAGAAAATGCATGCTAATACCCTTTATTCAAACAAATTTCAAAAGTTTATAAAAGCAATAGTTAAAATGTGTCCCTGTTTTGGGGCATTTGCCCCACTTTGTTTTGGCTTTGTCCAGATTTCATAGTGTTAAATGATTGAGAGGTATCATTTTCAAATTTTGTAGGGAACTTGTAATTTCTAGCATAGCAGGAGAATATGGAATTATATTAAGCATCAATGGGATACACATAAAGGTGTCATTGGACTCACCCAATTCACAGACATTGTAAATACTTGTATTATGTAGAATGACAACAGAATACACCAAAAGGTTCTAGCATGCACTGATTTACTTAAAAGTGCATGGAAGGAGTCATATAAATGCTGTACAATCTATAGATCATGGAAAGAACACTTCTGCAGGGTGCAGCTGTGGTACACCTAGCCAGGCTGCATGGATACTGGACTGGCAGTTTTATGCATAGTATAACCCCATAAAGCTGACAAATAAAGAGCTCCTTAATAGCTGCAGGATAGACACTAGACAGTTGAATGTTAAACATTTGTGATGTGAACCATATGCATTTCACAATTTCCAGGGTTGAGCCATCTTTTGATGCATGAAGTCTGCTGCTCCACTGTGTCTCACAAGGATTTTCCAGAAAACTACAAGATATTTATTTTTATTTATTTATCATTTGTTGACCGGGAAAGTCAGACTAGGTTCCACAGAGCCTGTTTTCAGCAGAGGCCCGGGGAGAAATGCTCCAGATGCATGTCTTTGGAATGTGGGAGGAAACCGGAGTACCCAGAGGAAACCCACGCGAACACAGGGAGAACATGCAAACTCCACACAGAAGGCACCCCAGCTGAGAATCGAACCGGAGAACCTCTTGCTGTGAGGTGATAATGTTAACCACTGCACCACTGCACCGCCCAGTTAGATATACCCTAGGATACTACAGTAATTTCCTTCAGGAATACTGAAAGTAGTCCTCAATGGCATGCAGAAGTGTCTTTTCTAAGCCTCCTCTGCCACACATCATGCCAAGATTTCTGTTCATGCCAGAAAAGATCATGGCCAGAAGATGATGGTGGAGAAATTTCTGGTAGAGCATTTTAATTAGCTACTGTAGTATCAGCCAGCCTAACCACACAGCTCTCAAGTCCACACCACCTGTGTAATTAAAGAGAGCAACCTCACTTATCACACATTAACTATTTCTGCAAATCAGGATTCCTTTTCACTCATACTAATCTATAGCACCTTCTGAAATTATGTTCTGTTACTACTTAGAGCAAGTCCCATCTCTCAGTCTAAATTACTCCTACCTTAGTCACACCTTGCCATTAACTTGGCATGTAACAAAGCCTTCAGTGTTATTGTAATGCACAAACTATAAGTGAGTTTTTTTCCTCAAAGTTTTCCACTATCTTCACTTAATCTGAAATCCTTATGCTATAATATCAGACTTGGCCATCCGCAATCACAACACTAAAATAAACTAACACACACACAGACACACGCATGCACACCACACACACAGACAGACACACACCACACACAGACACACACACACACACACACACACACACACACACACACACACACACACACACACACACCCTCTAAACTGTCATATTTGTTCAATAACTGTAACGTTTCACTTTCCATCTGCTACTTATTATAACAAAGATGCCATCACAGCTTCACACTAAACCCTTTTCTTTGCAGTTTGCTGACCCATTTTTCAAAATGAGTATCATCCTCAAACCGCATATTATGTTTTCACTTTGTGACCTCACTCCAGCTAAAGGTTGTACAACACAAGCCTAGATTCTGCCAACCAGCTATTCTCTCCCTCTCTCTCTCTCTCTCTCTCTCTCTCTCTCTCTCTCTCTCCTTATCCTTAGGCAGTACAAACACACACACCCAGTGTACCACTGTTACATTCCCCACCCAACCAGCCTACCATGCCATGGTCAAAACCGGTCTGAAATATGTCACATAAAACTGCACTACACTGCACAGCTATCACCTTTATCATTTTATAACCCTGTAGTATTTTAATCACTGATCATGTAACACAAGCATAAGATTGTCTCTCAAACCACCATTGTACTCTGCCTAGTTTTGTGCATATACATTTCCCAAATCACTTTACAAAGGTGTCTATACATTGCTTATTTGAATATCTCATACTCTAGCCCTATCACTCACTTATAATATCATTATTTTAATACTAATTGCAATATATAACATAATCTCATATATTCCTATCACTCTTTTTAACCTAGACTGTAATGCCATGCTCTGGAAGATTATGGGACTCAAAATCTTCTAAATGAATATTTAAAACTTATGCAATAAACTACAATTCTTCCAGTCAGGAATTCTTCAATATAACCTTAATGGATTAGCCATGCCAAAAGTTGGCTGAAGCTAACAATACTTAATTCCAAACAATTCTTTCTCAACTATAGTATCTTAAGAAAAGATCAGACCAGTGGAAGGGACAGATGTCCTGATCATTGTAACAAAAAATAAATAAACATCCTAGATGCCCTATACACTACTCAAGCAAATAACCTGTTAGGGACTGAGGCAATGAAATGTTTCTAAAACAAAAGCCTTCAGATAGGTTTCCTCTATTTTCAGCCAATGACAGCATCCAGCACATTACCTTCCATGCCCAATGACTCATTCACCACACAGCATGTAATCTTTGTCCCCACAAGTTAACGCCCATCTTCATTATAATATCCAGGCCCTGGACTTTCCACAACCAATTCAATGCCCAGTGAGACAAACACAAATTGACCCAATACTCACAAAGGAGCCAAAACAACTACCAGCTAAGTGCCACTTTGCCCAACGACTACAAGGATCATAACCCTATATAAAGCTTTTGGAAAAATAAAAATGTCCTGCAAAAGCAAAAATCATAACTCTAATAAGTTATAACAAAGTTCCATCAGAAATTATCCAAGCTGAGTTAGCTAACATAAAATTGTCCAAATAACATTAAATTGACACTGTTGTCCAGGCTTTTTTCCATTTTTATAAACACATTTATACCTGTTAGAGGTATAAAAATCATAATGCCATCACTCCCCTTGATAGTTACTCTAACAAGAAATTTTATGAAGGTCAAAGACTTAGCATGGAAATCATATAAAATCTTGAAAAATCGCATTCATTATTATTGTATAATGAGCTCATAAACAAATGTCAGAAACCAGAGACTATCAAAGGAAATATACTTTCTCCACACCTAATAAACCAAGATAAAACTCCATCAACTTTTTAGAACAATGATAAACAAACAAGACAAGATGACAACCCACTACAACTGGCTCATGAAAAGACACATCAATTGTCTTTGAAAATGACTTCAAGACTATCATTTACATATACACAGGTAAAAATGCATGCCATACTATACGATTTCCATCCTAAGCAACACTTTCTCCTTTAAACCCATAACCATAACTGAAATTAGAAAGATACTCCATAAGTTTAAACCATGTGGATCACATTCTAAGGACAATCTTTTAGCAAACCTTCTGAAACATTTTGCTAACTCCATAGAATACCCATACCTACTCATCAACAGATGCCTCAACTATGTAGGTTTTCATATTATCTGGAGGGATTCTAAACTAATCCTACTTTATGATGGTGGTGACAAATCCAAAGCTGAAAATTATTCTCTAATATCTTTCCTCAGTTCACTCTTCACAGATCTAAAAAGGGTTGATCTACATTCTTTACCAGTACAACAAAATTACTGATTCACAGCATGCATTCTGTTCCTGGTGCTTTGCAAACTGCACTTACTGATATGCTAAATTTCACTGCAGCTAAAGCTGATAAGGGGAAATCTGTAGCATCCTTCTCAGTAAAGTCTCTAAGGCATCCTACACAGTAGATTACAAAATCCTACTGCATATGCTAAATTACTTAGGCTGATGAGACATAGTGATACATTTCTTTATTAGTTATTTGCAGAAAACAGCTCAAACAGTAACCAGAAGCAACTGATCATCACACAGTTTAACCTCCCACATAGGAATCCTTCAAGGGTCATGTTTAGGACCAGTGCTATTTGCAATGTTAACCAGTGATATGCATTTCACACCAATGACTGCAAATTCTGCACTATGTTGATGACATTCTGTATAACACTGGCAGCATGCAACAGTCAATAAACACATTATTGACTTGGTTAAATGACTCAGAATGCATGTTGGATGAAAACAAGACCAGTCTCATAATCTTAGGTCTCAGGTGCTCTGCTTCCACTCTCCCTACCATTAAAAGTAATAATGCAGGCATTCAAGGCATAGATCCCTACAAATATCTAGGTGTAATTATGAACATCAAGCTTTCCTTCATATTACACACAGATACCATATTAAAGACATACAAAATGAGTGCACTCTACAGTATCAGACTCTACCATCCCCTGCTAAAACTAAACTAGCAACCATACTACCCTTTGCCTGAACTATGTCATGGTTTCTCTGTTGAAGGCAACCTAAACAAATCAGTGGTTACTAAATAAGAATTTACTTACTACAAAACGGCTTAATTTTCTGCCCCACCATTAACAGAATCCCATCTGTCATGTTCTAAACACCTGAAACTAAATGTCATTCTCAAATAAATTGAAATACACCAAACTTGCCTGAATATAAACTTATATAGGATTATAGGATCATAGAAGATTACTAGGCAATAGAGCCAGAGTTCATTTTAAGCCTAGCCATTTCATCTCAGTGTAATACCATAGAAATGCTAGTCATTACCCAAGACTGCATTTAGTGATGACTGCCCATGTCCAGGAGGGTTGTGGGCTTTTTCCCTGGTAAGAATTTATGGTACCCCATCCACTCGTCTAGGTTCCTCTTGAACAGTGTCATAAAGGTGTTCTGTTTCATGTGAATTGGTTCTAAAGATGCGGCAGTCACTGGGACATAGATCTGTCCCTCCAGAATATCCTATTTAGGTTGCAGGCCATATTTAGATTCCTGGAATGGGTAGCCCTAGTCCGATTTAATTAATGGATATGCAGCAGGTTTATTAGGTTTGGGACTTGGATTGCTCTGTAGGGCAGGCCTAATTCCCCCCTAGGAAGTCTATACAATACAGAGTATACTGACAGGGACTTTACTCAGTCTATCTATCTAAGGCACATGCTGGAGCCCCTTGATAGTCTTTGTTAGAAACCTCTGAGGTCTCTCTAATTGCTGCAGGTGCTTAGTACGGCACATGCCAAATGGGGCGTTATACTCAATTATGGGTCAAATAAGTCCCAAGTATACGGGGGGGGGGGTTATAACGTCTTTTGTTCTTGAGGTGATGCCTTTACTAATCAAGTGTGCTATGTAGAAAGCTTTCCTTAACTCATTCACTCCAGTGGAGCTCAGGAAGTTTGCACTGTAACTCTCAGTGGAGCTTAAGCCTTTTGACAGAATTAAATTATGTCCTCACATTTCAAACAAATGTTCTTATCTCTGGAACCATAGGGATTATGAAAGAAGTATAAATGGCAAATTCTTCAGAACAAACTATTTTTATAGTGGTAGTATTCTTTAGGTTCTAGGTCTTAAACTGAATTGTATAAATCAGAGTAAACACCAATAGCTATTACATTTGCAATGTGTTGTAAATAACTTACATCTCTGCAACCACTCAAGTTACACAGCAGCATTTTATTCATCTAGCTGTGTGCTTTCATATGAGGCTAAGGAATTCTGTCTGTGTTACTTGGTTGTTGAGATATTTAGACAAATGTGAAAATGATATCTATAGGAATTAATATCATAAAAACAACAGTTAATATCTACTTACCTGCACTAGACAGAGGTCAAACATTAATGCAGTTGAGTTTGTCATTGTGTAAGCTTTAAGATAAAATCTTTTAAAACCTTGTACATAGCATGGTTTTGGAATTATTGATGCAAATACGAACAAGCAATACCTGATGCCTAGAGACATCATTAGGAGTTAACTGCAGATACACCTGGATGCATCACTCAGATGTAATGAGTTAATAAGCAGACACATGGTGGTTGAAGTTAAGATCGCAGTCAACTTGTGATCCCAGGTCTTTTACCACTTCATGGGTACGTAGGGTATTGTTGTTGATCTGATAGTATGAAGGGACATTGTTTGTGCTGAAGGGAATTATGATGCATTTCTTTGCATTTAGTTTGAGACCATGACTAGCACACCAGTCGTTGGCTGTCGTGAGACCCTCCTGGAGTATACTGACATCATTTGGGGATTCAATGATTGCATGTAGTTTGCAGTGGTCTGCAAACTTGGTCAGCCACAACCCCTTAGTTTTGATCTGAACTTCTGAGAAGTATATAGCACATAGTAGGAGGCCCGCCACTGACCCCTGTGGCACCCAACTGGTAACAGATCTGCTGGTTGTTGTGGCGTCACCCGCTTTGATAGTGTGCACCCAGTTTGTGAACCAGTTGGTAATAACCCATCTTATAAACAAGAGAGTTTGCATTCAGTTTTCTAAGTTTATCAGTAATGCCTGAATGTAGTATTGTGTCAAAAGCCTTTGCCAGGTTGAGGTATGCTGTGTGCATAGATTTGCCCTCATCAATGGCCTTAGTCACATTTTCAACAAAATCCACCAGATTTAACAGGCAGGATTTGCCCTTCATGAAGCTGAATTGGGTAGGTCCAGTGTTTGGAGGTCACCTATGTCTTCATTTATGAGGTCCATAATGATACATTCCATGGCCTTACAGATGAGGCTGGTCAAGTGTATGGGTCTGTAATTCCCTGGGTCTGTTGCTAGGCCACCTTTGTGGAGGAGAATAACTGTTGCAGTTCTCCGTTCTGCCTGTGGTTAGGCTATGATTGAAAAGGGTGCTTAGTAGTGATGCTAGTTCATGTTTTAGCCTGTTTAGAAGACAGCCTGGGATGTAATCTGGTCCCACAGAGACAGTGTCTTTTGCTTTGGACAAGGCTTTGAGGACCTGCACTTCTGATAAGTAGGATAGGGGAAAAGGTTTGTTGGGGAAAGGTTTGTTGTAAGTTAGGAGGGGATAAGAGAGTGAAATTTTCACCAAACCTATCCACTAGCAGGTTTGCTATTTCTGTGGGGTCAGTGTGTGTGATACCACTGACCACTAGTTCTGCACATGCTTGGGTCCTACCCTTTAGGTTATGTACGTAGCTGTAAAAGGCCTTATGGTTATCCTTGGCTATACTTGCTAAGTTTCTCTCAAAGGAGCCCTTGGAGGATTTCACATGTTGTCTTATTTGTCTGTTGAGGCTGAGGAGGGTGCTTTTCCATTGTTGGGGTCTTGCCTTTGTTTTCTTGGACAGCAACTTTTTGCATTTATTGTAAATTGAGTTGAAACTGGATGTCCACCATGGCAGCTTGTTTTTACTTGGGGCTCTGGTTTGATTCTTTCTGGTACTGCTGAGTTTATACACTTATGCAAGTGATTGTACAGGGCTCTAGTGTAAGCTTTCATGTAGTTAACACTTTTTGCTGGAGGTGGGGCATGAATGTATTTATACCTTTACCTAGGAGGGTATAGTTTGCTTGGTGAAGTTTTTTTGTCTGATTTTTACCCTTTGTGAGTTCTGATGTAAGTGTCATTTTGAAGGTGAGTGATTTGTGGTTTCATCTAATGAGGGTCCGACAGTTGTGGCAGCACAACTGTTTGACATGTTGGTGAGGATCAGATCCAGAATATTTGTTCTCCTTGTCAGGATATGAACAATTTTTCTAGGACATTTGAATTAACAAACTTAAAGAACTTTTGCACTATTGAGTTAGGACTAGCGTAGGTTTCCCAGTTGATGGTGGGATAACCAAAATCCCCCATAACCAATGTGTTTGGTAAAATTTAGATTGTCTCCAGCTGAGTCAAGTAGGCTTCATGGGCATCATGACCCATGGAGGGGGATCTATAACTGGCTATAACTTGAATGGGAGTCTTACTCACCATAACCTGGACTTGTAGTAACTTCATGGAGTTGTCCAGTCTAACTAATCGGGAGGTGAATTTACCTCCAATACAGATTGAAACACCACCTCCTTTGGTTTTCACATGTTCATCTTTCTGTCTAAAGGTATGGAAGGCATTGTAGCCTTGCTGGGCTGGGGAACTCTCTGAGGCCTTAAACCAGGTTTCTGTGATTGCACAAACATCTACATCTTCTAATGATAGAAGTGCTTCCAGGGAGTGCAGGTTTTGGTTTAAGCTCCTAGTATTTAGCAGTAAAACCCTTATTTTGTTCTGGTTGGGTAATTTAATTTTGGCAATGTTGTTTTTGAGACATTGCCTAAAAAAGGCACTATGGGGAAAGCAGGAGCCTTTGCCAACAGCCAAATGCCTAGAGGTGCCAAGTGCAAACTGTCTCGGGCAAAGCAGTGAGGTTTGTCGACCATGATTTCCCAGGCTGACAGGAACTGGATCCATTTGAATGACATGAAAACTGAGCTAATTATTGAAAACAACCATGTTTTGTTTATACTGTGTCATCATTCTAGGTGAAGGTAGTATGCTGCTCAAGGCTAGGGACATACCTGCCTGGGATGCATACTCCGAGAGCTCATCCATGTCTTTCTTCATGCAGTCCAGAGAGGTAAGTCTCAGGTCATTCACAACAACATGAACTATGACACAGTCATAATGGTACTTGTTGCTGAGAGACCTGAGTGCATATGTGATCTGAAGAATCGTGGCACCAAACAGGCAGCTGACCGTGACTGTCTCCTTTTTCATCCTAGTGAGGGGGATATCCGTGTGTCTCATTACTGAGTTTCCAGTGACAAGAAAAATTATTTTTGAGTGTTATGCCTTACTCGCTTGGTTGGTGAGACACTGGTGTCGCTATATGTCATGGGTGCTGGGACGACTGTGTTAGTTGTAACAGCCTTATGTTTTGGAGGTCTCTGGTGTTTCAGTAAGTTTTTCGAGAGAACCTCCGCATATGTGGATTTACGTGTTTGATGTGTACTGTGTGTATGAGTAGTGGTATGTGTATGCGTAGTGCTACTGTGAGCATATGAAGTGATGGATGGGTTGACAACTTTCTTTGTGTTGCTGTTGAGAAAGCATGGATTCTAGATTCTTTGTGTAAAAACATCTCTTGCACTCTGTACTAGAGTGAGTTATTAGTAGAGGGTTGTCTGTGTACATGAGGCAATTGCTACACTGCCTCAAGAGACCCAAGTCAGCAAGACTGGCAGGAGAAACAAGGGTGGTCCAACTGTCCATAATGCTAGGTTGAAGACTGTTGTCACTAGGGGTGACTATTAAGAATCAGTCATGAAGGAGCTCAGTAGATGGATATTTCCGCTTGGGTTTTATGGAAAATTTGTTGAATTTAACTATCCGTATTTGGCACACAAAATGCAGGGCCTAAATACCTGAAGCTAAAAACTTGAAAAACAACTTTAAAAAGATGCAAAAGGAATGATGAAGATGCTTTTTCTAAGCCATATATAACAGGAAATGCACTGTTCTTAATTGCTTCCACTCTGAGTGGACAAGTGTGACTGCACCAAGGATCAGAATCCTTCAATTGTTTTTTTGCTGGTGGGTCAAGCCACTTATACCCTCCAAACCTATATATAACAACTCCACAGTCACACCAACTCAAAGAAGGGGCATATTCCCCCCAAAATGTAATCATTCCTGTGACAACTCATTGACAGTATTTTCCTGTTGAGGAATTCCGATCGTTGACAAGTTGAACCTTGGGGAATTGAAGCTCAAGCATTCAGTCTTCATCCACCAGCACAGTAATGCTCTTAACCACTTACTCAAGTGGCATAAATCATGCACAACACCTAGATCATCTGAGGAGGGCCTTCTAGGTGTGCTCAAAATAACCTCTGCTATACGTGACAAAGCCTTTCTACTTACCTGACACTAACTTAGAACTCCTAACCACTTGAAGCTAGACAAATCACAGATCATATATCTTCCAGAGACATTTAATAAGGCACTACTTAGTATGTCCCACAGCTGCCCAAAATGTGGCATATGATCAAACAAATTCATATTATCATGTCCTACTATCCATATACTCTTAAACTAAGTACTTTCACCCTAAAACTTAACCCCCGGTCTTATTCCACTCAAATACCTCAGCATAGGCAATGTTTGACACCTCATACTGACATTTTACAAATATTCTGTGTTTTCACTATTACTTTCATTATATTGATTACATCTGGTACCAAGTTCTTGAGTAAATATTTGCATTTGTTGCTGTTGTTTCCTTATATGACTAATACTGCCTGATGCCTGCTCTGTTCTAAATTTGTTTATGCTTTTGGTTGGTATGTTTTTCTATTTTTATTATTCATTTCTCCTAGCCCCCTACCCCCTCTGAAAATGGTCCTGGCTCAGCACAGTTAACCCACTACAGATAACATAAATAAATAAGTAATCACGATAAAATAAATACTTTAATGAGCTATAACTTGGAGGAGGCACAGATGATACCTGTTCTATCACAAGAAGCTTACCATGCTTCCAGCCCCTGTGGCATTCCTTATGTTGTGCCATAGTGACCCTCTGGGAAGCTATTCCCACATTTCTGCCTTTTTTTCTCACAGTGACTGTGGGTGTCTGTTTAGGCACTGAGATACACACACACACACACACACACACACACACACACACACACACACTGAAGACACAGGTGATGCCAGTGCACCAGCCCTCTCGCTTATGGTGTCCCTCACCCCATGTTGACAGAGTCATTGTCAGCTGCTGGCACGTATAGGTTAATAGGTTCATAGGTGTTTACAAGGCTAATGACCACAGGAGTCTTTTTAAGCCTACCCATACATCCCAAATCTCTGACAAGTTCTGATACCCTTGATAAGTGTAAGCATGGGCCTGGGAGATGAACCATTTACAGGTCGCCATTGTCCATTAGAGACATAGATGCCAAACCAGGGATAAATTTCCAGTTTCCCATCCAATTGTCCAAGTTGCAATTGAATTGAGTTAGGGAGGAACTCTGCTTCACATGGATAGAGAGCCTGTTCCATAGATGAGGTAGTCTCTGGGATACATACCTATCTCTCCAGCAGGTCCTATTTATATCACAGGCAAAGTTTAAGTCTTAAAATGGGTAATTCTGGTGCTGTTTCTTTTTTTTTTGTGGAAATGCAGGAGGTCCATCAGAGTGGGGTCTGGCAATGCCCTGTATGCCAGGCATAGATCTCCCCTCAAAAGCCTTTAAGAGACAGAATACAGAGATAGGGCCTTGAGGTGGTCTGCATAGGCCATATTACTTACACCCTGTATTCTTTTAGTGAGGAAACTCTGTGGACATTCCAATTGTTGGATATACCTGGTTAGGTATATACCAAAGGAGGCATTGCACTCAATGATGGGTCTGATGAATGCCACATACAGTGGAACAATGACTTTTTTGGACTTAGATGTCATACCTTTGTTTATAAGTTGTGCAACATAGAAATATTTCCTCACCACTATAGACATGTGATGATGAAAGGCTAGATTACTATCTATGTGTGTACCTAAGTCCCCGACTACTGGGTCCACTGTAAGGGGTGTGATGTTAATATGATCACAAACTAGGACAGTTAAATCACCAAGGCTAACACTAGGTCTCCAAATATTTAAACAAAGTTGCTGACGAACTAGTCCACAAAACACATCCAGTGTCTATTTTAAAATAAATTTAATAGTTCCAGTTAAAACAGAGTAAGAAAATAAAAGTCCCTAGATGCTCACAAATGATAAGCGCTTTCGATTTAATCTTCATCAGATCGTAAAAAAAGTCGGGACATTCTTACTTTTATATAAAATTTTTGCATTTGATTGGCCATTACCAGTGTGTATATTTTAATTAGCCAATATCTACTTTGATTTTTTCATCTCTTTTGGACTTGTAAGGCCAATGAAAATTTCATACTTGAATCGCACCCATAGGCTAATCATATAGGCCTTTTTTTTACTAATATGCAAATTGGCTGAAAAAACAGCCAATAAAAAACAACAATGGTCCATATTAGCCAATCAAAATCATAGATAAACATGTTTGACAGCTTAATGCCTCTTTCATTCGTTTTTATGTTAGTTAGTTTCTGGCAAATACTTCATAATATTTTGTTCTGATTACTTCATTCTTTATTGCACTGGGAGAGTCTTTCAAACCCTTGCATTCAAAAGGCTTACATAAACAAACTGATTACAGTGTCATTTTGGTGTATAGATTATTTACCAAACCAAAGCAGAAATCATCTTGTAATTCCCAATATCATTGCGATGGTCTACTAGACCTGCCATCGCAATGAGCAGCTGTCCTTAAGTCATAATGACATACTTGATTGCCAACAATGGTTATGTTTTACTATACTGTTCACTTATTTAGCATCTTAAAGTGTAACACACGTGCCAGACCAGGTAATGCTTTCCTCAACCTTGGTTGTTAACAGTGATGGAAAAGTACATCTCCCGTTGGAAGTATTATGAAAGAAAAGTACCATCTCTCTGTTCATTTAGACTTAAGCCAAGTTTTTTCACGGTTTTTAAACCTATATAAAATAGAGGAGTAAGTTGGCCAATGCCGATCTTACTTCCGCTTTCCCTATTAATTGAAATCCAATGATGCTACGTATTTCAGGCGTTTCTCATAGGGCCATTAGCTAAAGTGTTGTCCAACCAACAGAGAGTTGGGTGGGGCTTAATGTGCATTCCTGATAGAAATTGCTTGTCACTCACTCCTCATCGGGAAATACAAAATCTCTCTCAGATGTACAAACATGAATGAATGCTTGCACTAACTCACATCATGTTTAAATCTTTGGAGACCTAGCATTAGCCTTGGTGATTTATCTGTCCTAATTTGTGCTTTTGTTGTTGATTTGGCAGTTTCACCACAGCAGTTGGAAGATTTCTTTCATGATGTTAATATGATAGTTTTCAGGGATATATGACTTCCCAAAGGATACCGTTATGAATTTCTTGGCATTTAGCTTTAGTCCATGGCTCTGACACCACTTGTTTGTCAGTGACAGCCCCTCTTGGAGAACATTTGTGTCAGTGTGAGATTCAATGACAGCTCCTAATTTGCAACCATCTTCAAATTTAGTCAGCCAGAGGCCACTGACATTGGCCTTGACTTCTGAGAAGTAAATGCCAAAAATGAGTGGTCCAAGGACTGATCCCTGAGGGACTCCACTTGTGACTGGCCTCTTTGTAAAGGTGGACTCCCCATTTCTAACTTCCTGTGTCCTGTCTGTGAGCCATTTGGCTATCCACTGGGTGAAATACAGGTTTGTACCTAACCTCTTGAGTTTGTCAACAATACTTGAGTGGGGTATTGTGTCAAATGCCTTGGTCAGGTCATCTTGTGTGATCTTAGTCATCATATTATGTAGTGTATATACAACATTGTTTCTGAAGTCCTCGATGTTAACCACTGTCTTAAATCCCAAATCTATGTAGCTTCAATATGCTGTCTACACACTGAGTAGAATTTGTCTTGAACTCATACCTACTGATCTCATTGTCTTCTCACAGCTAGGAGGGACTCCTGTCAAATACAACCCATCCCCAAGCTATAATAGCCACATCAAAAAAGCCACAAACATGAAAGTGTAAATAGATATGAGCACCCCAGAGAAAGTTTAACATATGCAAACCACATCCCAAAAATGATTACAAGTGATTCGAGTACCAGATTTAATTATGTTGACAGAGGCATCAAAACACTGCACCAATGAGCTGATGGCCACTTATGTGCTCCCACTGATGGAGGCTGGATGCTAGAATGTTGCTGTCATAGAACTTTCAGGTACATGTCAAGGTAGCCACAAGTACAGCAACAGGACTCCACAGCAACACCAAATGTGCTGGAGGCTGCATTCACACTAGGCTGAGACCTATCTGCTGTATGAATGAAGCAAACTTTTATCATAAGGCCTAAGTCAAGATTAAAGAACAAGCATTACTGGATATTGAAATGTGGAAGGGGATGCAGATCTATCTGTGAAAATGAGACACAGCCACTGATCATAAAGTGGAATGCAATGTGGACCTACCTGCCACAACATGGGGAATACCTACATTACAACTCTATGAATGGGATCTCTGCCTGTGCATGCATAGAGAGGGAAGATAGGAATACGTCATAAAGCATTAGTGGTAGAACCCATTTGGTACTCCACCAGTGGTCTCATAATCTCATTAATCCTCATTACTTAGTTGTTCTTTGCATAATCATGCATGCCAATCAACCTCTAAAGAAAGGCCTGTACCACCTGTGAGTGGCTAGCAGCTGCATTAACATCAGGAGTGGCCTTTAATAAAAAATGCTGCTTATGTACTCACATGCCCCCATCTAAACAGGACCGGTCTGCGTTCTTTAACAGCCAGCATGAGGATTGCCCTCTCCTTGTTATTAATGTTATCAATCCTGCTACATCTTACAGGACAACCCAACCTCATATTCAGAAGTGTGATATGCTATATATCTGTGTACAGTGTATATTGTTAGGCCTTTAATGTCCCTCACTTAATAAAGACCATTACCAGTCTGTGTACATCTGTAGTAAATGTGTCAGATGCAGTTAGGCACATCTCAGATATTAGCACTGATAGCAGTGGGCTCCAAGAACATTTGTTAACCATTCAGCCATAGGCTGAAGGTCAAAGCGATGGAACATTCCTGAACAGATCTCAGCCTTTGTAGTATTACAGTATTATGTTGAGGTCTGTTATCTGTGTTATAGTGGAACTGCATAGTGAGTGTTTCTTGTTACCTAGTCTAAGATACCTAAAAGGTATTTTGCCCCAGTTTGTTGTAAGTAGTACAGCAGAATGGGCCTGGCCTCCGTATGTTTATGTCCATTTCATATGGCCTGTGCAACTGAAATGCATAGCATGAGCTCACAAGTCTGAGTACCAAACCAGAGCCATGTTATACAGGGATAAAGCCCTAACTATTTCCAACTGACCCAGATTTGATTAGCATCTCGGGTGTCTGAGGTGCTGAGGGCAAGTGATCAACGTGCCATTATCGGGTGGGATCATTTGCTTAGGCATTCCCTATGAAGAGACATGGTCTATAGGAGTAGTCGTCCTTGGAATAATGGATAAATGCAGGCAAGGGGAAATGAGGGTAGGTCATTACAACCTCCCATGACAGTAAGGATGATGTGTGGTCCTGGGATGCTCTAATGATTCTTGTCAGCCCCAACCCTAGCAGAGCAAGTACAGGAGAGATTAGAAGGGGTAGGTAGACCTAACATAGGATAGGGGCACTGAGACAAGCTTATTGGCTGTGTGTTTGTGGCGGGGGGGTTAATATGTACCAAATAAGTGTCCTTAACTCATGAATGTCTATAAATCACCTCAAATTGCCTTTGTGAAAATCTTCATAAACTCTTCTTAATGCAGAACATGTGGTAGCATTCTACTGTCATTTGCAAGGTGCTTCCAGGGTCAGTCTAAACTAGAGCAGCTTGCATCTCACAAATTCATTTGTGTAGCTTCCAGATAACCCATGTTGTACCATTCCACAGGTACCAATGGAATAACAGCACTAGAACATATTTTTCCCTGCTTGGTCAATTACTGTAGGCTTTGTAGGCATGCCTGTGGGGTAACCAGGTGGAGACAGTCGGAGACCCACCACCACCTCATCCACTGGTTAGTATTCTGAAGCAGACCATTTTTATTTGCTTAAGGAAATCAGGATACTTTAAGGTAGATACTATGCGCTGTGATGTAGCCAGCTTCTCCCAAGTCTCATTTTCTGCAAAGCAGGGAGCAGCACCATTACAGACAGAACAAGCCTATATCCACTATCAATACCTGAAGCATCAGAAAGCACTCATCTTCCAATATGTCTGGGATCCATCTAACTTCATACACCCTTATTTATTTATGTATTCATTTATTTATTTATGTATTTATTTATGTGTGTGTTTGTTTATTTATTTGTTTGCTTGTTTAATTGCTTGCCTGTTTACTTGTTTGTGTGTTTATCTGTTTATTTTATTTATCAACTGGGTAAGCATTGCTTCCCATAAACCACACTACAAGAGTCAGCAAAGTCAGGGGAGTATAAATGCTTTGCACATATAGTCTTTCCTACAAGAATGCAGCAAGTTTTCCCAGGTGACTGCGTAAAATGCTAATCCTAACCGCTCAGCTCCTTATATATAACTAGATTTTACCAGAATGACAAAGCCTGTTGCAACAGCATGAGATTGAGATTAGCACAACTACTAATACTGTTCAGGATTGAGATTAGCACAACTACTAACACTGTTCAGGATTGAGATTAGCACAACTACTAACACTGTTCAGGACTGAGATTAGCACAACTACTAACACTGTTCAGGACTGAGATTAGCACAACTACTAATACTGTTCAGGACTGACATGTGACCATATTGTTATAGTTAACTTGTGGTGAGCTTTTCATGTATTTCTAGAATATTGCAAACAGTTACGAGTTCAGTGCAGTGTAGTCATACCTGGGTATACATACAGTTGATACCTCCTAATATGTGGTAGTTTGTATAATTCAACTGCAAAGAAACCTTGCACGTACTGCTACTGCCAGGTCTCAAAAGCCATAAAGAGCAAAGAACTAACAATGGGACCAGCAATTCAGGCAGCAATCATTCCTTTTATTTAAGTGCAAAAGCACATACAACAGTGAAACAGACCAGTTTTGGCTATAACATTAGTTAGCCTTCCTCGGTGTAAATGAAATCAAAAACCAAACACTCTTTATATAGCTTTAACAAGACCTGTGACCATTCAAAATTGTTCATTTAAACCAGGTGTGAATAAAGCCCCTAGCTTAATTATCCACTTCTTTTCTTTTTTATTCAGTATATCATGCCAACCAGTTTTATTGTTCCTTGTTCCACTAACTTTGTCAATTATTGTAAAACTGAAACAAGCTTTAACATGTGCCAGGGTATGTTTGTATAGGGAATTCATAATTTTGTGATTTTTAACTTTACTAAGGTATTCTGACATCCTAATTCTTAGTGGTCTAGAGGTCTGTCCTACGTAAATAGCAGAACATTGACAACTAACTAAATAAATGACCCAATCTGTATTACAATTGGCAAAGAAAGAGATATAAAAAACATGGGATGTATTTTTACTAAGTCCTAGTTCTGAGAATTTTTGGACAATGAGCACAATGTCCATAAGGGTGACAACCTAATAAAGGTCCACCTGAAAGGGTTGTCTGTACTTGTGGGGTTTCCCTGAGTTGCCCTTTTTTATAGTGGCTAAGGATGGATCCCAAATTCCTCCCTTTCCTGAAAGAAAAATTGCATCTATCACCTAATTGCACCTAGACAGGCATCAGCCAACAATATATTCCAATGATGTTGCACATATTCCATCAGAGTGCCTGTGTTTCTATCAGAAGTGACCACAAACCTGGGGGGGGGACTTTCTGTCCTAATTTTGTGTTTATAGAGAAGACTGTCCCATGTCATATTATCAACCTTATTTTGGGCTTGTAAGACATCCCCCATTTTATACCCTCTGTCCTTAAATCTGGATCTCAAGTCATCCCTATAATATTTTTGCTTGGCTGGCTCAGAACAAATCAGTTTAACCCTCATAAACTGTGATTTGGGAATGTTCCTACAAATATGGGGTGCATGATAGCTGGTGGGCTGGAGCAAAGAGTTATATTCGGGGAATTTACGATACACTTCAGTAATTAAAGTGTTATCAGGAGCCCTTGATACCAACACATAAAAAAATGCAATTCTGTCCCTATGATGGTTCAACGTAAAGTGAATTCCCCATCTGTTCTCATTCAAATAACTCACAAATTCTTTGAAATATTCAACATCTGATCTCCAGACCAACCAACAATCATCCAGATATCTTCTCCAGATATCCATCTCATCCATAAAAAGATTATGGGAGTCATCATAAATAATCTGTTCTTCTATATATGCCATAAACAAATCAGCATATATTGGCACAAATGATGCTCCCATAGCAGTACCTTGAACTTGTAGGAAACATTTATTTTGATAAAAAATAATGTTCGTAGTTAATACATATTCCACAAGAACCAGCAAGAATGTATTGAAACCAGGGAGGTAAAGCCCTGATTTGTATAGCCAAAATTCAAGGGCATCTATACCAGCCCAATGAGGGATGTTGGTATAGAGGGCTGTCACATCCAATGTACATAATAACCAATCAGGCTCAAGTTGTGTTTCTGAAATCATTTGAAGGAACTCGATAGTATCCCTTATTCTAGCCCCTACCTATTTCAATAATGGTTTATGCACATTGATCCCACCTTGGATTTCAAAAAACAGATTGATGAGTTTCTTGAGTCTGCCATGGAGGAAGGCATCATTACTAAAACTACCAAACAACACTTAACTTTATCTGATCCCAGTCGACAATACATTTACTTTCTGCCTAAAATCCATAAAGATCCTATCAATTCACCAGGAAGACACATTGTTTCTGGGAGGGGCTCGTTGACGGAACCCCTATCACATTTCCTTACAAAAAACCTTAAACCATTACTGAAATGGGTACGGGCTAGAATCAGGGATACTACCAAGTTCCTTCAAGTGATTTCAGAAACACAACTTGAGCCTGATTGGTTATTATGTACATTGGATGTGACAGCCCTCTATACCAACATCCCTCATTGAGCTGGTATATATGCCCTTGAATTATGGCTATACAAATCTGGGCTTTACCCCCCCTGGTTTCAACACATTCTTGCTGGTTCCTGCGGAACATGTATTAACTAAGAACATTATTTTTTTATCAAAATAAATGTTTCCTACAAGTTCAAAGTACTGCTATGGGGGCATCATTTGTGCCAATATATGCAGATTTGTTTATGGCATATATAGAAGAACAGATTATTTATGATGACTCCCATAATCTTTTTATGGGTGAGATGGATATCTGGAGAAGATATCTGGATGATTGTTGGTTGGTCTGGAGATCAGACGTTGAATATCTCAAAGAATTTGTGAGTTATTTGAATGAGAACAGATGGGGAACTCACTTTACGTTGAGCCATCATAGGGACAAAATTACATTTTTGGATATGTTTGTTACAAGGACTCCTGATGACACTTTAATTACTGAAGTGTATCGTAAATTCCCCGAATATAACTCTTTGCTCCAGGCCACCAGCTATCATCTATCCCATATTTGTAGGAACATTCCCAAATCACAGTTTATGAGGGTTAAACGGATTTGCTCTGAGTCAGCCAAGCAAAAATACAATAGGGATGACTTGAGATCCAGATTTAAGGACAGAGGGTATAAAATGGGGGATGTCTTACAAGCCCAGAATAAGGCTGATAATATGACACAGGACAGTCTTCTCCTCTATAAACACAAAAATGAGGACAGTAAGCCCCCCCCCCAGGTTTGTGGTCACTTATGGTAGAAACACAGGGGCTCTGATGGAATATGTGCAACATCATTGGAATATATTGTTGGCTGATGCCTGTCTAGGTGCAATATTAGGTGATAGATGCCATTTTTCTTTCAGGAAAGGGAAGAATTTGGGATCCATCCTTAGCCACTATAAAAAGGACAACTCAGGGAAACCCCACTAGTACAGAACACCCTTTCAGGTGGACCTTAATAGGTTGTCACCCTTGTGGACATTGTGTTCACTGTCCAAAAATTCTCAAAACTAGGACTTTCAGTAGTAAAAATACAATCCATGTTTTTGATGTCTCTTTCTTTGCCAATTGTAATACTGATTGGGTAATTTATTTAGTTAGTTGTCAATGTTCTGCTTTTTACGTAGGACAGACCTCTAGACCACTAAGAATTAGGATGTCAGAACGCCTTAGTGAAGTTAAAAATCACAAAATTACGAATGACCTATACAAACATACCCACACATGTTAAAGCATCTTTCAGTTTTACAATAATTGACAAAATTAGTGGAACAAGGAACGATAAAACTGGTTGGCATGATATACTGAATAAAAAAGAAAAGAAGTGGATAATTAAGCTAGGGGCTTTATTCACACCTGGTTTAAATGAACAATTCTGAATGGTCACAGGTCTTGTTAAAGCTATATAAAGAGTGTTTGTTTTTTGATTTAATTTACACTGATGAAGGCTAACTAATGTTATAACTGAAACGGGTCTGTTCTTTCACTGTTGTATGTGCTTTTGCACTTAAATAAAAGGAATGATTGCTGCCTGAATTGCTGGTCCTGTTGTTAGTTTGTATAATTCAACCATCTATTTCTACAATGCTAAAGAGTGCTACCAATGAGTATCAGAACTGATAATGAATCACACGAATAATTAATGCAAACATTTCTGTTCTGGTTATCTCTCACTCTGGTAATATGTCCTGCAACTTACACATTCATCTACAGGACATTTTTTTTCTTGTAAATCTGTGGCGGTTTTGTGGGATATGATGACTTAAGAGGAAGCATGGCTCTCCTGTGCTCTCTTTTCCATTGCACCACAGTTATACAGGATCACCCATGTATTTATCCCCCCATCCCCACCCAGACCAGGTGCACTATTTACTATACACTGATAAAGACAGGGTCCTGGAGAAAAGTGAGATTTTGAGCCAATACTGCTGCTCATAGTGGGTGGCTTGACAAAGTACAGGGAGTCCCAACCCATTCTGTGCTAGCATCATTTAGATAACCACGCTGAGCTTTTAGATATGAGCATCTCCTTAGTGTGTCCATACTCTGGCCACTGTTCATGACTCCATGTGTCACTGAAGCTTCATGAGTGGTCTGCCTCAAATCATCATGCCAACCTCGTGCCTCCGCAGAAGAGGGGTGAGCAGGCACAGTCTTATCATTTCTCCCCTCCCCAGCAACTCATACTTGTGCTTGAGACCCTGACTGAGGCTGCATGGATCCTAGTAGGGGCATTATTATTCTACACCAACAGAGCTGGCTCCTTCTATGAGACTTGTGGGATTTCTGAATCAGTAAAGGTTGGCAGGAATTGGCATTATGTGCTATCAGGCCATACAGTTCTGTGACACTACATGCTAATGAGGGCCATTAGTGATAGATTCAGCAAAACAGCAACATATGGCAGGCAATATGTCATATAAGTCAATAGATTTCTGAGATGCTCACATAAATGAATTTACCCCTGCATGCAGAAATAGTGCAACTGCCTGATACCAAGATATGTCTACTTATTTTACATCACATCAATTGTGCTTTATCACTTTTCTATGTGTGTGCTCAAAATGTACATGATTGTATTAATCTTGCCATATATTTGTTGAAGACAAAGACTTGCATGGAAGGCACTGCCCGTTCATTATGATACTGTCTATATTTGTGAAGCTCCCTTCGAAAATCACTCTATATAGATAGCTCTGCTTCTGCTGTAATGCTTGGTACGGGCACTTTTTGTGGACACTGATAGATATTTTTTCACACGTATATTGTCTGTAGGTATGTCATATTCTTAGCATAGAAGGCTGTTTTTTTTCCATAGCTGCCCATAGCATTATAATGCATACCCACCCTATCACAAGTAGTGGCATATATCCATGGCTGTCTAGAAAAATGAATCACTTTCAGTTCAATTAAAGTAGGTTTTCATATATATATATATATATATATATATATATATATATATATATATATATATATATATATATAAATGTGTGTGGGAGGGTACAGTGTAATTTATGTGTGTGTGTATGCACGTGTGTGTGTGTGTGTGTGTGTGTGTGTGTGTGTGTGTGTGTGTGTGTGTGTGTGTGTGTAAATGGAAAATATACCCAGTTTAATAAATTAATGCAGACTTGGTCAAGTGCTGGTGATGTGTAAAGCAGAAAGATGGAGTTTGGACATGAGTGAGAGTTCAGAGGTGGGAGTGTGTGCATGAGAGTTAGTAAATTAAGATTAGAGTAGAGGGAAGGCTAGGGATAGATACAGTAATCTGAGCTGTTTGGAGAATTTACGTGTGTTTGAAGGTGAGGGATAGATTAAGGGCTAGGTAAGAAGATAGGTGTAGTATTGGGCATGTTTTGATATATGTGGTATGTGTTCAAGTGGCAAAACCCTCCCACCCACCTTACTAATGTGCTAATGTGTGCTAACCCTAATCCTAACCCTGTCCCTTCCTCTAACTGTAACCCTACACCTTATGTCTTAAGTTAGGGGCAAGGTTAACAGATCACAAAAGGAAAAATGTTCTTCTCATTTTGTGATCTATTTTTTTTTTTGGTTTAGTCATTTGTGGTTTGATCATTCAGTAACAATGCAAACACTAAAAGTGGTATGTAAATCCCTTTTCATTATGACTGTGTTGCCCTTAACTATAATATTCCATTTTCACATCATCTTGTTTAATGCAGTGCCATGACTGGAGGTGGCACACAAACCCTGCCATTATGGTATATATCCAATCAATAGCTTGGTTATGCAGATAGAGAGATATATGTGCTGTTGAGCTTCGATTCTTTGCAAACAACCTCAAAACTCATGAAAGTCCTGTTGCTTGACAGTAAATTTGAAGCATTCACAATCCTCTCTCTCACTGAACTGTAAACTGTATCTACAAGGTTTCATGCAAAGTTACATGATAAAAAGTGACATTTCATCATGAAGTATAATTGGTCATATACAGAGGAGGTCACATTTATAGTCATCATGAAATTGTAAATGTACAGAAACAAAAAAACAGAACTGCTGTAACATCTGAAATAATCAGATCTGTCTAGTCATAAGGTGGTCTTATGTTTATGTGTGTGCGTGTGTGCGTATGGTGGAATGTGTGTGTGTGCATTTGCGTGTGTGCGTGTGTGTGTGTGTCTGTGTCTGTATATGTGTATGTGTATATGTATGTGTGTCTGTGTGCGTATATGTGCCAGCATGTGGCTGTGGATGTATGTGTGTCTGTCTGTCTAAATGTATGCACACATGTGTGGGGTGGGGGTTATCTGTTTTTATGCTCTGCTTTGCCTCACTTATTTGCTAATGTTTTAATGTACTGTTAATCTCTAACTTAAACCTTCGAAATGTTACATATTATATAGTACTCTACACATTATGGGTATTAACATGATACAAAATCTAATTATCAGATGACTGTTACAGACATTTGCTTGCATTTCCCTTCAACCAATAATAAAATCCCTGTGGAGAACAGTTTCTAGCTTTACTGCAATGATTTTAACCAGGCTGTTAATTTGTGTTTAAATAGAAAGTAATCCACCCAAAACATTGCATTAATGAAAATGAATATATTTTATGGCTTACCAGTCAAGAAAATTAACTTTTACATTTATTACTTTATTTTAAAGTTGTTCCAGTTGCACAGAAATTAGACAGGAAAAAAATAAGGAAAGCAACGACGTTGTGAATGAAATTGCAGATATTTCAATGACAACATTTCAATTCCACAATGTCTAAAGATATACTGTAATAAAAATTCTGTCTTCAGTTCTCTTCTCCTGATCTTATCCTTCTTCTCTTTTGGCTGTTCCCATTAGAGGTCGCTACAGCAGATCATCTGTTTCGATTTCTTCCTGTCCTGTGCATATTGCTCTGTCACACCAACCACCTGCATGTCCTCTCTCACCACATCCATAAACCTTATCTTAGGCCTTCCTCTTTTCCTCTTACCTGGCAGCTCCATCCTTAGCATATTTTTCCCAATATACCTATCATCCCTCCTCAGCACGTCCAAACCAATGCAATCTCGCCTCTCTAACTTTGTCTCCAAACCGTCCAACCTGAGCTGACCCTCTAATACACTGATTCCTAATCCTGTCCATCCTTGTCACACCCAGTGCAAATCTTAACATCTTAAACTCTGCCACTTCCAGCTCTAACTCCTGCCTTTTTGTCAATGCCACCATCTCCAACCCATATAACATAGCTGGTCTCACTACCCTCTTGTAAACCTTCCCTTTCACTCTTACTGGTACCCATCTGTCACAAATCACTCCTGACACTCTTCTCCACCCACTCCACCCTGCCTGCACTTTCTTCTTCACCTCACTTCTACATACTATATATATATATATATATATATATATATATATATATATATATGTGTGTGTGTGTGTGTGTGTGTGTGTGTGTGTGTGTGTGTATATATATATATATATATATATATATATATATATATGTATATGTATATATATATATATATATATATCAATGTTTTGGGATGGCATAAAAAAGAAAGTTCTGCACCACAGCCATGTATAAATAAACAGAATTATGAAAGGAAATAAGAAGAAAGCTTTCAACTCCATCTTGACATCATTCCTGAAAATAAAAAAATGTCTGCACATCAAATTTATTACATGGAGATGCAGCATTTCATGGCCTCCATAATGTTCTTATGTACAGCAGACTAATAACCTATATTAGAAAGAACGTTTCTGCAAGGTATGAAGTATTAAACATTTTTATGATGTAAATAAACACACATTCTGGTTGCTTAGCATATAGTTCAAAATGGAAATGAGAAAAGCTTGTCTACTAGGCATTTATCATTAGATATTTGTAAGGGGAATACAAAATGTATTACCATTTATAAGGCTGAAGGACCCTGCTATAGTGTTGTATAATTAATAAAAACAGTTCAGATTAACACTAGTATGAATTTCATTTTATTTCATTTTGGCATCACAGAAAATTGCTGATAAAAGTATTTATGCAGAAGTTCTTGGCATGTTGGCATGTATGTAATACCCATGTGTTTTATATATTCTCTTATCACGGACCTTTTCTTCTAACCACAACAGTTTTCAAAGACTTCAGTGATATAATTATAGACTCAACAAAGCCTGCCATTTTCGCAGAAAAAAAAACAAAAATAAGAAAAGTTACTTTAACCCTAAGGTTATGATTACAGATTAACTCAACCACTGTAATAATACACTGCTTAAAGCGTGGTCTTATAAAATGATTATTTTCAAACTGACTAACAGAAAATGTTATACAAGAAAAAACATTGAGAATTCTTTTCATATTTTTGTGGGTGCCCAGAGGAATGTTTGCACAGGGCAAAAACATATCTACAGTGGTTAAATGTGAAGGATTAATGAGCTAATGTTGATTATTTGAAACCGACAGCATTTCTACCGCAGCCCTCAGACTCTGTGAAAAGGAAAACTGATTCTTTGTGACAGTATCTTGCTACATGTGCAACCTCAATATAATTTTAAAACAATGGCATTTTAGTCTAATCGTGCGACTCTACAGGATTAATACATTTCTGATAGACTTTATATTGGCTGCACATATGAATAATTCTACTGTCACACAAATGTCTTACTCACTTCATATATCGTCATGCAAGCCCCTTGTACCTACAGAAGAACTTTGACCTCTTCTGTCTCTTTCTTTATACCCTGCATTATTCTTTCCAGCACCTTTTCTTTCAGTCTGTCCTAAGTGCTCCTCCAAACATCCTTTTCCGTGGAGTCTGAGTAATCTGATAAGTCATACCATTTGGACTTGATCACCACTCAGCTAAAGAAACAGCACATCTCATGCATACTCTGTTAGCCTGCTCATTCTTTCTGCTGTCAACCCCTTCATCGATCTAGAGTTGAGAAGAGAAAGGTGTGAGCAGTGTCACCACCTATGGGGATGATAAGGGCTCACTTTCTGCCCTAACATTAATTCTGCTACAGATCCAAGGGGTTTCACATATCATGGTCTTCTGTGAGTATGTGAATTATACCTCCATGACTGACATCAACTTGGTTAAATCTGCCACTCTTGAAACCAAACATCTTAATTGATCCCGAATCCCCATAAGATTCTAAGTGGAATTTATACCCATAACATGCACCCCCAACCATCCTCATGGAAGAAAACAACTAATCTTCACAGTGCCTGTTGTACTTAACAAGCCTTGAACACCTAGGGTTGTCACCTTTTCACATGCCCAAAGTGGGACATTTTTGGTACAAATGTCAGGTTTGGCAGGCCAAAACATACCCATGGCCAGTACAAAGGACAGAACTTCACTTTTTTGCCTAAATAAAAGCTTATTCTTGTAGCATTTTAGTTGCTTATTCTGTTTCTTATAACATTTAGGTGTTTCAGATAAGAATAACTGTTTTATGCAACTATTACATAAAATATAATAAATAATTTGGCCCTAAAATCTGAGGACATTTGCCATTTTTACAATTTTTTTGCAGGACACAACTGCCCAAAGAGGGACTGTCCCTCGCAAAGTGGGACAGGTGGTAACCCTATGAACACCTCTACCATACACTCAGGCCTTTATCTCCATTTGACATGGATACCACTCATACAGAAATCTGCCCTCATAAAACTCTGGATGGCTTGGATGCCTCTTGTGTTTCCCCAAGTAATGCATGCAATACTGTATGTTATTGTTTTTGTCTCACTCACCATCTTCTGTCCTAAACAAACCACAGAAACTCTATGCTCAGAGACTTCATTTTTGTAGCTGAATGATCAAGATTCATTATATGAAACTGCTGCCCTCATATTTCATTTGCCTAGCAAACATTGCTCTTAACTGAGCACAGATAAATTCAAGTCTTAAAAAATATAACACACAGAAGCAAACAACAGAAATATTTTTGTTTCACTGAAGCCAGTTACCCATGCACTAGATATTTGGGAGTCACTCCTCCTGGCACCCACTCACTTTAATATTTTCATCACACAGTTGTTGCATCAGACAGAAAAAGCGATCAGAAACACAGCAATGAAAATGTTTCTCTGTTTCTTGAGAGGTTCCAGTCTTAGAGAATATATAAAGCAATACAGTTTAAGCACTAGAAAATAAATCTTGTAAGGAGTGAGTAACACATTATTAGCAGGTACTCCCTTGCACTATAAAGCTCAAATATCTGTGATGTGAACAATCTCATTTGAGTGATCACATGTAAGACAAATAATCCCATTTGTCTTTTTATTAATTGTCTGCAGCATAGTGCTTTTCTGCTTAATGCAATGAAATTAGTACCTTATTGTCTTACAGATAAGGTCTTACCTTATACATGAAATTAGCACCACACTGCCTTACGGATAAGGTCCTACCTTTTACATGAAGTTAACACCATACTGCCTTACAGATAGGGTCCTACCTTTTACATTAAATAAGCACCACACTGCCTTACAGATAAGGTCCTACCTTTTACATGAAATTAGCACCACACTGCCTTACAGATAAGGTCCTACCTTTTACATGAAATTAGCACCACACTGCCTCATGGATAAGGTCCTACCTTTTACATGAAATTAGCACCACACTGCCTTATGGATAAGGTCCTACCTAAGGTCCTACCTTTTACATGAAATTAGCACCACACTGCCTTATGGATAAGGTCCTACCTTTTACATGAAATTAACACCACACTGTCTTACAGATAAAGTCCTACCTTTTACATGAAATTAGCACCACACTGCCTTACGGATAAGGTCCTACCTTTTACATGAAATTAGCATCTTACTGACTTATGGATAAGATCCTACCTTTTACATGAAATTAGCATCTTACTGCCTTATGGATAAGGTCCTACCTTTTACATTAAATTAGCACCACACTGCCTTACAGAAAAGGTCCTACCTTTTACATGAATTTAGTACCATACTACCTTACAGATAAGGTCCTATCTTTTACATGAATTTAGCACCACATTGCCTTACAGATAAGGTCCTACCTTTTCATGAAATTAGCACCACACTGCCTTACAGATAAGGTCCTAGCTTTTACATGAATTTAACACTATACTGCCTTACAAAGGTCCTACCTTTTACATGAATTTAGCTCCATACTGCCTTACAGATAAGGTCCTACCTTTTGCATGAAATTAACACCACACTGCCTTACAGATAAGGTCCTACCTTGCACTAAACCAGCAGTATTGCAGGTCTGACCACACTGATGATTAGGTTAGTTATTATGTAGCTTAGTATTTGCATTGTTAGTATCAAAGACTTTCTTCTTGCTTTTTATTAAGAACTTCAAAAAATGCTGATGAGTGTTTTGGTGTTCTGTCTTATTTGCACGCTGTATTACTTACACTGTAGTAAATACCCCAGGCTTCCAAATGTTAAATTAGATTATTAAACATTCGAGCTCAGCTCTTAATGACTGTCTCTCCCACATCCACAATCTCATGTAACATTTTTCATTTGTGAAACAACATGTTTATTTTACCATTTCACATATTTCGCCATAGAAATTCCTTAGAAACACAAAGATTATTCATGTCTAGTAATCACTGACCTTGATTTTAACTCCTGCCCTAAATTTCCACTTGCCTTCTGCCTTGGTTCTAGTTTCTACTCTTTTCAGTTATTTTGATCTGAATTGTGAATAGCAATATGTGGTAAGTGAATGTCCTGCCATAAATATTGGAGAAACAAAAAGAATGGTGCAGAAAAGATTTTTAGAATATTTATATGATATTAAGAAAGGTCATATGACTAATTTGCTTGCAAATATATTTATACACACTTCTTTGCATAATTTTGAAAATCTTAAGCTTTTTATATTACTGCGACATCCAGCTCATATAATGTATGACATAAAATATTTGGTAATTACAGGAGAACAGTTATTTATTCTAAAATAGAGAACCTATTATTATTATTATGGTTTTAATGTTAATTTTAGTTGGAATTCTTTTTTATAATTATTTTTCTGTATGCTATCACTTTAAGATTGATTTTAATTACTTGTGATTGAAAAGTCTTTATAAAATGTGTGACTTACTAGTTATCTTATCCCATGAAGGCTGGAAGCCAGGATGCCAGGGATGTTTTAAACAGTGTTGATAAAGGTTATGTTTCAATATGGACAAGTGTGTTTTCAGATTTTTGTGAACTGTCTATGGCTCACGGGTCAGGAAAAAAAAAGTCTTTCTCATGTTTCCTTGCTTTCTGTTTTATCCACAGGCTGTTGGCAATTCAGTGTTCCAGTTCTTCTAACCTTCCAAGACCCAACCTGTATATCTGGCAGTTCTTGGTCCATTTATTACTGGCATCTGACTTGCAAGATTGTAAACATTACATTGCTAGCAAGAGGATGAAGTGCAATTATTTAATAATGCAAACACTCTTAACATTGCCTCTTTTTTCTGGGATTATAATATAAATTGACTATTTCTGAAACAAAAGTTACTGCTGCATTTTCAAAATTTGCTGGCAAATTCCAAGCAACTCTATATCAAGTCTTTTCAAGGATCATAACTTCATTCTCCAGGATGTCTTGTCTCTAGGTCAGAGAAAATGCAATCGTACAAATTGGTTTATTAGGGCCCTTCTTTTACATAGCTTCTGTATATTCCTACCACATTTTCTATCTTTATCTAATGACCACTTTTATTTGGCATGTCCTTTAAAATATATCATTATCTTGAAGTAATCTTCTGGCATATCTGTTCTGTTATTTTCTTCCTGTTCTTTGCATGACTTATTCAAATATGCCTTTGTTTTCCTTTCTTGCTATTCTCTGAAATATTGAATTTGATATATTTTTTTCACTACTTCTATTGCCTTTTGCTCACCTTATTTTCTTTGCCACTTCTAAAACCCCCATAGACAGCATTTTACCTTCTCAATCTTCTTTCAGTTTTGAATGGTTTTGTTGCCCCATAATGGACAGCATCATAAATTTATATAGACAATTCTTCAAACACTTTAACCACATGTCTAACTCCTTTAGCATCTTCGTCACCTCCATTACATATTCATATTATTGTTTAGTTCATATTTTGTTGTCCTGAGGGCTTGTTGTGTTTAATTTAATTCTGAACTTTATGAAAACAAGCTAAAGATTTGAGCAGCAGTGAGATTCAGATCTTGTTTTTCCTTACTGTATATTGGTCTTCCTTCTCTGATTTCTGCACTGAACACCTGGTGATATCCACATGTAAAGTGCTTACTATGATCAGTGAATTACTTCAGTTCACTTCCACTTATCGATGACCCATTTCATGTCCAAGGCCAGTCTTGCCCATTATTCTAGTTATAGTTTGACCATCAACTTTAGCATTCCAATCACGCATCTGATACATTTTTCTGATGTTATTTCAAGAAGGTACTGCAGATTCTCATTAACCTGATCAATGTCCTCCTTTTTATTTATATATATATATATATATATATATATATATATATATATATATATATATATATATTATTTATTTATACATCTGCAGTTAGAACACAAACTTGTATCACTGTAATATTGAATGGCTTCCCCTAGATTGTAGTTGAGATCACTTTTCTGGTTGTAACTGGTCACTGTTTTAATACCATTTTATGAAGTATGATGACCAATCCATTTCTTCTGCAAGATTCTTGTCCACAGTTATCCCAGTAGTAACTGAAAAAACTCTGAATTCTAACTACCTCAGACTTAGAAGTCCAAACATAGTTATATAGTTTCACAGAAAAATGTATGCAGATTGAGCTTTTTTCAGGAATGTAGTTTTCTTGTGTATATTCCAGAAGCAAAGCAATAGCTAACAACAGTGTCTCTCTCGCTCTCTGTTTGTACTTAAAAAAGTGCCTGGCAATATTTCCTGTTTTCCCTTCAACTTGAATGGCACAGTTCCTGTTTCTGTATTTATATACCTTGGAGGAGGGTGATTCCAAACATAGTAATGCATTTTTTTCATCTGGCTTTACATTTTAAAGAGCATTATGGTTTAAGCATTGCAAATCTGTCTACATTTGAGAAGCTACTTTCAATCTTTAATAGGTCTGGTGCATTTTCACTAGAAAAAAAAATCCATAAGTTCACGTTTTGCATGCCACAAAACTTACTGGAACTAACAGCTATGGTTTTATCCTCATTTTTTATGAAAGAATAATATTTACCACAACTTCAAGGTAGTTAATAGGCTTGCAGTCCAGGGGACCATTTAGGAGTGTAGCCGAAATTCTCAGTTGCCCCTGAGCACTGTTTAAGTGAGTTGTTCAAAGTCACACAACTGGCAAGTAAGGGCTAAGGAAATTAAACCCAGTACCCCAGGAACTATACCACATATCCTTCCCTCTCTGCCAACTGCCAGACAGGAGGAAAATAGCTTAACCATTATGCCAACAGTGTCCTTTTTTTTCAATATACTTTAAGGCTATGGGTCATCTATGGACCAGATTAATTTTTCATGTAAAAGCAACACATTCCCCAAAATGATTATCCATAACAGTTTTAAATTAATTCAAATTCACAAAAGTCTTAAACTGGAGAAGAATTATATTCCAGGCACTTGCAACCTCAGTGAGAAAGATAATCCCTTTTGATGGTTGTTTTATAGTTTCCACTGGTGAAGAGCTATTGCTATTTCTTTTTTGTTCAAATATTTTTATTAAATTTATACACATGAAAATATGTCAGACATTCTAATGTAAGTTTTGATTAGATAACTATATACAATATTGCTATTTCTTGTACCCTTATTAAGATTAAGCAGTTCTAATCCTAACATATACCATTGTGCTTCAACCTTAATAATTCATATGCCCAAATAAGATCTCCCTCTAATAACATGCTATGTATTGAGTGAAGCGTTAGGGTGAATAATCTTATTGTATATGTTTTTTATTAAGAATATATATCATTTTACTGAAAGACAATTGCAAAATTCACTCAGCCTGTCACATTTCTCCTCTAAAGAATTACATTTGCTTTCCCATTGCAAAACTTCTCTACTCTGAATATGACTTCCAGGTTACGAATAATAATGTACTGAGCTTACAGCTGACAACATTAAGTCTCAGAGGTAACGCTGACATTCATCAACATGATTAGAAAGCTTCATTACATCAATGATAATGTAACTAAAGCTATTGTCCTCAGTTTAACTGTGGATATAATGTATTTAAACTTTAGTAAAGCAATTGAAAAACTTTACTGTACAGAACTGTTTAGAAAGCCAGATGACTGAAACATCATTTACATTCTGGTGAGGGCTGGTATGGCTAAACTGTAAAACCAAATTATACAGAAAAGTGTGAGAGGAATGGAGTCACAATGTAGAATATCACAGGGATCCATACTTGATTTTGTCTTTCTCAATAGTATTTTTGGGTTGGTGTTGCCACAAGATGCATGGTATATGCAAGTGTAGATGTAGGAAAAGTGGCAGTAGTTAATGCCACAGATAACTTAAGTTTGTAGCAGGAGTTAAATCACTTCTACTACTGGACCCTTAAAATAATATGTTAACATTTACAAGTTGGTCTGCATATTTAGGGAAATGAATACAATAACTGCCAGGAACATTAAAGCATTTGTTAAATGTATATGACTTTAACCATTTACAAAGACAGGGAATTGAGAATTAATAACCACAAAGAAGGCATCTTGTTGAAAGCTGACAATGCAACATGGTCTTCAGGATAATTTTTAAGTTTTCAGATCTGGAAGTTATTTGTCTACATTTAAAAGTTTGATAATAATATAGTTATAAGTTTTGGAAGCTATTTGGCTACCCTTAGCAGTACAGCAAGATTACTTTTAGATCATAAGTGTATAGGTTTTGTTACCTTGTTTGTGAACAACTGGCCTTCAATAAGCACTATCTCATGTATCTTCTATTTCCTATATAGGTGTGAAGGTAATGTCTGGAGACAGTAACTGATTTTCCTAGCTCTACAATTTAAATGCCCCAGGAAGCTTAGTCTATGAACATACATATCCTACCTTTTGATAAGTGTTTATTTTCAGCATAAATGTACTACATTCAGCTTCTCTAGATATGAGCAGTGGACACAGATTTAAAAGAGAAGTGGGTGTGATATGCTTTAAAGACAAGACAGAAGGCAATAGACTGAAATCCACAGGTCACTAATTTAGGGAGCAGTCTTTGGAATAGTTCTTGTTTGCAAACCCTTGGATCTACTTTGTCATTCAATAATTTTACTGGATGTGTCGTATGAAGGCTAAGGAGTGTAGGACTGCTTTAAATAACTGAAAGAAACAGTCTGTTGTACAAAGGAATAATAGCATCCCTAGTTCATTTAGGTTTATTATAAAGCATCATATGTGCAGCTCAAACATTTCTATATATGGTACCAGAGCATTAATTAAAGACAAGTTTTTCCTCCACTAAGGTCAGAGGACTTTTAACTATGTTGTCAGTTTTTAGAAAGTGCAATAACGTTTATATTTTGTAAAAACTAACACTCTATTATATTTCTTTCCACAAGTGTAACATTGGCATATATTGCGGATTTAAAAGCAAATTACTGTTACTCTGCCATGTGTGAATTTTATTAGTACCCATACATGGTACATTAGCATATTTTGGTGATGTAATTGAGTTGTGCAGTTTCTAGCCATCAGATTATTGCCTTATCTGTAGCTGCCTACCTATTTTAATTTCAGAAATGGGATTAACAGAGAGGAATGGACCCTGTTTAGAGCCCTGTGTAGTGTTACTAGTTGTGCCAAATAAGTCTAATAAATGTCTGCCTACCCTTAGCAACAATGTTTTGTTATTTAGCCATTGTTTGCTCATTGACTAACTTCCCATTAACATTCAGCACACACAATTACTTTATTTTTAATTCAGGGAGATAGCTTTAGTCTAGTTCAAGTATGCTGTGTGCACCACAAGTTCTTTATTCACTTCTGCTGTTGCCTTCTGAAAGAATGCACTCAGATTCAAATGACAAGATACGCCCTGCCCTTGATATATCTATAGCAATCCTTGTAAAGGATAAGCAAATTCCTCTGTTTCTTTCTGAATTAATACTATTGCAGCTCACTCCATGATCTACAGTCAAGCTGATAAGTTATAACAGTCAAAAATAGACGTAAATCCACTCTCTTGTACTACGAACACTATTGCTTGCAGTTGGAGTTGCGGTATATATATATATATATATATATATATATATATATATATATATATATATATATATATATATATGTATCCCATTTTCAGTAACTTCTTGAGAATTTATGACAAGGGTTTAACAAATTGTCATTGAAATTGTGCATGAAAAGACCTAGGGTGTTGTTAGAAACCACAGACCTTATATTTTTAATCGTATTTACTACTAAAATCTTATATCTTGTTTTGAAGTACTTCATTTCTACATGGTGAGTACTTTTTGTTTAATCAATCAGTCATTCATTAATTTATTTTCTGATACCTAATTATCCATTTGAAGGTTGCACAGGAGACAGAACCTTTGCCTTCGCTTAACAGTAATGATGTCATTCCATCAGAAGATATTCTTGCCTATTCCTTTGAGTTTTGAAACTAGAACAGAATTCATCTGCCAAGATATGACATACTATCCATCATTGTTTTGTTACTGATAATATGCTATACTCATGATTCACTCCTTATGGACTCCTGATGTATTATTATTATTATTATTATTATTATTATTATCCCAGCCTTTGACACAGTGCCATACCTAGCATATTTTACACCAGGACCAGAATTTTTTTAACAGCACACACATACGCACACACACACAAATTTTTTTCTATGACAATTGTTTTTAGTAATAATCATGAAATTAAACAAAATAATGACCAACAAGAAGCAAGCTTAGAACAGTAATCAAATTCATTAAAGACTCAGCAACCCTACAAGAAAGTTTGTCCCAAACAAATAACTAGTGCCAGAATCATGGACTAAAGCTAAATGCCAAAAATGCATTATTGTCTCATTTGGAAAGTCGAGTACGATATTGACAACACACCCTTAAGAGCTGACCCAGTCTTCTGGGATTTGGTAACTTATGTGGACAGTTGACTGCAAATTCTATTAGGAACAGATAAAGATGAAGCAAACTTAGGGACAATCTGCAAAATCAGGAACATTTTCAACTTGGTTTTACATTTACAGCACCCAGAGAGAGAGAGAGAGAGAGAGGGTAAAGACTGCAGTATACCTCATGAAAATGCACACAAGTCATATAAAGGCAGACTATAACCTAAATACACAATATGAGAGTAACTGATAGAGCAAACATATTAAACAAATACAAGAACATTCTATAAAACTGGGGACAGTTTCAAATGTATTTCATAGATTATTCCGGTTTACCTCATATAAATGCACAGTAGCAGTTAATGCCTGCCTTTAAACTGAGCGACAGTTATTTAATCAACAACACAGCGAGCCATGTCCTCCCAAGAAAAAAAAGCATAATTCTTCCAATTTATTTTGCACAAATGTAGACTAACCAGCCCTTAATGCTAGACTTACACCGAGCGAAAGAAAAAGATAAATTCCCATAGTACAGCTAGCTACCCCCACACCCAAAATAATGCACACAAGCCAGCCTTTAAAAAAATATGAAAAGGACAAAGTTGATGCCACCCGCCCAAAAGCATAAATATTCACATTTATAAATACAAATGCACCTTAAAAGTGGAATTTCCAACAAGTGAAAAGGACAAGTTATATTCATCCACAGTCAGCTGACCAATCCTCCCCCAACAAAAAGGATAAAAATATTCCAATTTATTAGCACAAATATTCACTCGCCAGCCTTAATGGAAGAATTTAAACTTAACAAGTGAAAGAGCAAGTTACTTTAATCCACAGTCCAGCTGGTTACCCCCACCCACCAAAATAAAAAAAGAGGGCAGAAGACTGCAATAAAAAAAAAGAATCATACATATATAATTTCAAAATATTTAAGCAAATGCACACACACACACACACACACACACACACACACACACACACACACACCCACACACACACACCCACACGCACATGCGCGCACACACACACACACACACACACACACTAGCCAAACTTTAAAATATTTAAACAAATGCAAATACATAGACACACAGACAGACACACAGTAGCCTAGCCACCCCTACTCCACCTCTCCAAAAATAAGAAAGAAAATATGGTTATAGTCACATAAAAAATGCTTACCTTCAGTTCGGTAGTCCACAGTGATGTGGTTGATTTACTTGTTGTAATTAATCCAGTTCACCAAGTTTAGTTAACAAAAAAAAAAAAACTTTTCCACTGTAAAACTTTTTTCTGTATTGTACTACTGTACAACTAGAAGGCTGCTGTTAATTTTACAAATAACCGTGGTTCTCTCTGGTCTTGCCTATAGCTCCTTCTAAGTATCTCCAATCCCGTACCACTTTTCATGCATGGACAAGCAAACACACACAACAGAAAGAAACAAAGTGTTTACTTCAGAGCCGCACCATAGTCAAATGGGACCCCAAGCAGGGTAATAGACTGCCCCCCTACCCCACATGCACACAGCATCCCCTCCCCACAGCCATTCCAGTGTTCCATCACTTGTGTCTTTCTCCCCAGGTACCATAAACACTGGTCAAACCCGTCAGTGTACATACTATTTTCCTCTTTACTTTACAATGATTAGAAATATTTGGATTTAATTAAAACTTTTATTTCAAATTTTATAGCACAAACACTGACAGACATTTGCTAAAAAAATATAGTCTCACAGTGAAAACAGACTTAGCATTAGCATTAAAAGTAAAATTCTCTGCCCTTGAAACTCACATTCATTGAAACGGCATTGGAACCCCCATTCAAAGAAGGTGCATCTGACCAGAGGTGGATAAAGGGGTCTATATTATAAGCTCAAAGGCTTAGAAGAGCATTTATCAAGCTGTAAACATCAAAACCACTAGATAGTGAACACATGGAACACCGATTTTTTTCCCAGGGAAAAAAAATCACTGGGCCTTTTTGGGACTTCGCCATTTCCTCCACTGTGGTGTGATCTCGGAGTTGGTATATTTAAGTAGGGGGGGTGTGAGGGGCACAGCCCCACACATTGGGGGGGGCTAAGCCCCTCACTTTATTTTGTGATTGCATTTGTTTGTTTGTTTTTTTTTTTGCAGAGCAGCGATTTTTTGCCCTGGGGAAAAAAAATTGATGTTCTGTGTCTTCTCTATTTAGTGGTTTCGATGTTTAAAGCTTGATATAAGAATGTTCACCCTTTTAAGCTTTTGAGTTTATAATATAGACCCAGATAAAGTTTACTTTTATGCTGTTTTTAAATCATAGGCCCCTTGCACACATTTTTAGGACCGTGTATACCAGCATGCATTCATTGATTCACTTACCTGAGTATATTAAATTATATTCATATTATAATACAGAACCACTTGTTAGATTGTGTTTCAAATTTGTAGTTTTGAGCATTTTTCCAGTAAACAATGAAACAAAACATATGACACAATAATGACAAAATAGCCCATTTCATAACATTTCAACCATAAAAGGCCACTCAACTTCTGTCAGTACAATCTACCAATATCAGTCAATATGCAAAGTTTCTGCAGAAGTGAAAGTTCTTATTCAGGATTAAAAAGATCTGTAATTAATGAAGAGGTTGCTGCTAGCAAACAAATATATATTTCAGTGTTTCATCTACAAATTCAGTGCATGCTGCCCTTGAAGAATGGATGGCAAACCAACAACAGTTTCATAGTTATGAGGCCTCTCATCTAAAGGGACACACTCCAGACAGTAGCACCCCTTCCCCTTAAAGTATGTTGCAGTATCAGCACTCCATCTACACACTGTGGGAGTAGAACCCACAGCCTCCTGTATTAAAAAGCAAGCATTTTACCTGTTGTGCTATGACCATTTGTTAAGTAAAGCAGCTGTACCTTGAAAACAGACTTAGCATGAACAGCAGTAAACTTCTTTTCCCTTGAAGCTCACAATACTTTGAAAATGCACTGAAGCTCACAATTCCTTGAAAATGCACTGAAGCTCAAATGCAGCAAAACTTAGTTTGTTAGTTGATGTAGAGGATTCAGGCTCTTGTTTCCTATACCCAATGTATAGCGTTTGAGTCTGAGGAAATTAACTAACCTACTGTCCCTAACTAGGGCATTTCACACATACACAATTCTAGTGCCAATGGAGTCAGACAAGTAGTGGCAACAAGTATTGTATTTACATTATATGCTTGGAATGTGGAATAAGTAATTAATAGGCTGTGTGCAGGAATGCAAATACACAGAAGGTTTTCTTAAAGAAGAATGCCTTTCCTTAAAGGATCCAGCTCTGGATTGTACAAGAAGGGTGCATCCCATTATTGTTTGCACTGCCCACCTCTATATAACTATGCCTATGCTTTGACATTACAGCAACTGTGGAGTTTGAGCTGAATGATGTGTATCCACTTTTCATAGTCTGAATCACTAACACTTCCATATGTTAGCAGGCAGAATTGGCCTAACATCAAACGTAGCTCTCACTTTAATGATAGCATACTACTAATGTATGCTCTTGTACCTTTTCATCCTCATAGCCAACACATACTAATATGTATTTCCTCTCTAGTGGCCTTCCATAACATTCTCATCTCTCTAATAGTTAGCAACCCACTCTACTTGTGCATAACTTTCCCTCCTGCTCATTACTCTTCCTCATCGCATTCTATTGGTTTGTCTATGTTGGCAGCAGAATATTCTGTTATTTCTCACCTCAATGTATTATTAGAAATCTAGTCAATATTTTGAATGACTATATATTACTGTACTTGAAATAGGTTGTTCACATCTGCAGAGTGTCTTGATATTTGCATTAAGTATTCTAATCTTGATCACAATTTCTCCTAGCAATATTTTGTAAATGTATCACAATCTGTTTTGAGGGATCCTATCCTTTGTCGATACCGTACACCCCAATCTATTGTAAAGAACTGTATCTATTGTGGGGCATTATTCCAGTTGTATGTAATTACTTATCAGCTATTGTAAAGTGTGTTTATGTGTGTTTGCATAGCCTTAGACCCCAACTCTTTCTTAATTTTTTTATCTTTGCAGAGCTTTTCTTTCCTTAATAATTACTTATCAAGTATTGTTTAAATGTTTTTGAATCTGTTGTGGAGCTCTTCTCCTCAAGCCTCCACTGAAAATGGGCCACTGGCTCAGATAAACTTTCATGGTTACCAAAGGACAAATAAATAAACAAATAAAATTAAATTAATATTTGGTGGTACATGTAGGTATCTTTTGTATTTTATATAACCTTGATTTGCTGTGAAGTATGGAAGCTCTTCATAAATTGTTTTACAATTTGTTGATTTTGTGGTTCCTTTATAATGTTTTATCTTTAGATTCCTCCATATATTTCTTCATTTTTGGATATGACTTTGAATAGAATTATAATGATGATAATGCAGATGTTTTGGAGCATTAAGAAATGCATTGCATCTACTTTATTAATTTCATTAGAAGATGAATTTATTTTCAGTAATGTTAAGCCTATTTTTTAATGAGAAATTTTAATGCAATCATCAAAGTCAGTTAGGGAGGGGGCAATTTTTGTAGTGGTGGGAGAATGAAGACCCCAACTTTGTTATTATTATATTAATGGTGTTGCTCTTTTGTATATGTTTTTGAATATTTGCTCAAAATAATATTTGCTGGTAAAGTCAGTTCAGTGTCGGGAAGAACCAGATCATGGTCAAATGGGGCCCTAGCAGGGTAATTGATAAGGCCCAGACAGGGTGTTATTGTGTAAGTATAAAAGCTAAACAAACTGGGAATCATCCCCCATGTCACCCATTGATTTTTAGCTGGCTCACAGATAGAAATCAGTAAGTCAAAATAGGGTAAGTTAATGCCACAAGGAGACCAGTCACTAGTGGAGTCCCCCAGGGTTCTGTGCTGGGACCCCTCCTGTTTGGCATCTACTTCTGTAAATTGAAATACCCAATGCCTCTGATTGCAGATGACTATAAGCTAGTAGTCACTGGATCCCCAAATTAATTATCTGTCTTGTAGGAAGGTTTGCCCCAAATAAATAACTGGTACCAAAATTATAGGCTGAAATTAAATGCCAGAAATATGCATTATTGTATTCTTTGGGAAGTCATCTACCCGAGAGAATAACAATATTGACAATACACCCATATGAGGTGATCTAGTTGTTCAGGATGGAAGCAGGACAGTTCGCCCCCAGATGATTCAACTCCAATACAATTGTATACACTTTCATGTTTAATGTATATTTATTGTCTATGGGAGTACTCAGTGGACAGTTTGACCCCAGACTATTCGACCCTAGACTAATTGACCCTAGTACAGTTTAATAAGTACATTTTCATTATTTTATTAATTATTCAAGTATACAATAATAAAAAACATAGGGAGTAATTCAATAAAGCCTACACAGAGCTATTCTCCATGTAGGAATAGTGGTAAAGCTCGGACAAGGAACATGTCCACAGAGCAATCCAAGAAACAAGGCTGGGAGCGTGCACGAGCCTTGCAGCACTGTGCAGACATGGATGCAATCACAGAATGCAAATCACCTTATTTGCTGGTGAAAACCATGCAAATGAGGTGATTTTTGAAATCCAAGAAGCAGAAAGGCATCTGTGTAGGTTCTGTTTCTGCAGGAAAAATGTATGCGGTTAATGCACCAGAATGTAAAAAAAAACACAGCCTGTAGCAACTCAAATAAAAGCATTCATTAGGTGCAGTAGGCATGCCAATGGCCAAAACTTTGGCCATTAACATTTAAAAGTGATGCATTTAATGAAAAATTAAAACTTTTTTTATGACATATGTCACATTTAAGCAGTGCACAGTGATAAGCAAACATAGTAAGTTGCAAAAAAAAAAAATTAAAATAGCAAAATATGATATTTAAAGCTATATTGAAGTTTCCCATTATACTGACCAGCATGCAGAGTCATACAATGGCAGGTTATAGTGGTTGCTAAGGAAAGGTTCTGGTGTAGTGCAGTATATGGGGTATATGCAATAAGGTGTATATAAATCAGCTAAGTTTATTGAATAGCAAAATGGGCCACCGTGTCCACATGTACTAACTGTGTAAGGGCTAGAACAGTGGTAGTGTATGCAGAAGAGACAGCTGAAATGAAAAGGGGAGTATCAGAGTTTGTGTAAGTACATTGGAGTTCAGCAATTCCTGTTTGCACTCAGCTAACCACAGCTAAGCAGGAGGTGTGTCTGACACTACTAAGCTGTGCTTAGCTGGTTAAAGAAAAGCTAAGCATGCTTATGTAAAGCGGAAGGCCATTTCTGCTCAGCAATGTTTACACTAGCTCTGCAGGTTTGCACGGAGCACCACAGGGCTGAGCAGTGGAAGAAATAAAAAAAAGAGGTGGGAATAGCCTGGGAAAGCCAATCAAGCATAGATGACTAGTAAGCTGTGTTCCACTAACACTGGCCCATTCAAAACCCTCAATAATATAGCTGGCAGGTAGAATGTATCATAGTCAGCCAATCATACAGGCTGCATCTGCAGCACACCAGTATGAAGTATGCATACACCCTTCAGTCTTATTTTTCCCACATACTCTGCACTATTGGAGTACACACTTGGGAATTTTAACTGACAAAATGATAGGGGCTGCTGCTGCTCTGCTACATCTGTATGCACTACAGGCTGAGGTCAGTGATGATGATGATGCTGACAATAGGCTCAGACTGAAAAGGAGAAGAATGTTCAGGCCCAGGGTAACCTTTCAGTGGCTACATGAGCTGGAGATAGTAGAGCACTACAGGGTGGACAGGGACATACTACAGCAACTCACTGAGCTCTGCTGGCCTCACATCAGACCCAGAGAAAACAGAGAAGAACCAATTCCAGTCAAAACAAAGGTATGTGTATCCTTAAGAATATTAGCTACAGGTACTTTCCAAAGACCTACTGGGGACATCATGGGGATCTCACAGGCATCTGCATCCAGGGTACTCCACAAGTTCCTGGATGTTATGCTAACACATGCCAGTGAGCACATTTATTTCTCTGACACCTCTGAGGAGAGGCCCAGCAATATGTGTCTTTTCCGCCATGTAGCATATGACCCAGAGGTACTGGGTGCCATAGACTGCACTCATGTGCACATCAAAGCGCCACCTGGTGAGGATGGTAGAGTCTACATCAAATGCAAGGGGTATCACTCCATCAACTACCAGGTCATGTGCAATGCCCAGGGTATTATCATCAATGTGTGCACTGACAGCCCTGGCAGTTATCATGACTCCCACATCTGGCATGCATCACAGCTGTACCAGGCATTTGCCAGGGAGGCAGACCTCCCAAATGTCCCAAATTACTCAGTTTTTACTCAGTTTTGGAGTCCCAGTAATGGGGTGCCACGATTCCCCAGTGGCATCTCTTCATTTCTGATTTTTTTCATCTATTTTTTACACTCTTTAATTTCCGTGCTATTGGAGCTGACGTCATCATGTGTACGATGATGATAGCTCCATCAGCCTGTCGGAATTAAGCTCAAGGGACATGTAGACGTGCACGGGAGTGCATCTGTTTGAACACTGGGACTGCCGTTGGGTCCAGAGTTCGTTATGGATTTATTTAAGAATACTGAGACTGCTGTTGGGTCCGAGCAGAATGAGGATTATGGAGTTGAGTTATTTAAGCCTTTCACTCAAAACTGCAGAGTGAGCCAGGACGATATCTGGAGCTGCTTTAAGGTACCTAAGTGTGTGTACATGTGTGTGCATGCGTACGCGCGCGCGTGTGTGTGTGTGTGTGTGTGTGTGTGTGTGTGTGTGTGTGTGTGTGTGTGTGTGTGTGTGTGTGTGTGTAATGGTGCATGTATGTTGGTGTGTAAAGTTTTTCAATAGTTTGTTATTTTCTTTTTAACATTGTAAATTTACTGGAAAACAAGGTTGATATCTGCACAAGGTAAAAACAGTATAAGGGATGCAATGTTCTATTACAGCAAACAGCTTCATTAATATGAAGGAAACAGTCTAGCAAAGTAGTACTATAGAAGTCACGGGACTAGTAAAGGTGCTGGACTGAAAAGCTGAAGGCCAGGGTTTGAATGTCATCAGCTCCCACTTTCATGCTGTGTGATTTTGACAAGATGCTTAACTTATGTGCGATTTGGTTTTCCCCAGCTATGCTCACACTTATAATGAGCAAAGTAAGACTAATTATTCAACAGATTTACTGGGGTGCAATCAGTTCCAAATAACAGAGATATAATTCTAAATAATGGAAAACAGATGTTTGAGTATACATAAATGGAATGCCCTTCTCTGAAATGATTTCAATATACAGGTCATTTTAGGTAAAAATCAGTGCAAGTCTTGATATAGGCTGTGTACTGCCTGCATCCGACAGAGTCAGTCCTGAAGCACTGTCCTCTCAACCGCTGCTGGCACAAGGTAAGTCACTCTTATTAACAATAAATGAATGGGGTAGTAGACTGTGGTAGTGTATGTTTGGTATTGCTGCATGTATGCATGGGAATGGAGTGCGTTACCAAGATAGCAGCAGACAATGGACAGCTATGTGGGTCAAAAGGAACTCTCTCCCAGATACTGGCTGCCTCACAATATGCTTTAGGTCCTAAGTCAGCAAAATTTACTGCACTATGTGAGGGACTTACAAACAGTGGGGTCAAAGGACAAATGCATGGACATCAATGTTGAAGTCCCATACACATCTCTAAATCTCTAACAGCAAGAAATCTGTACAAATACATAAAGAAATGTGAGGCAAAAGACAAAAACAGGGGTAAGTCTTAAATATTGCTCTTAAAACCATAGAAAGTTGATAGAATAACAGGTGTTGCAGTAGCATGAATTCTCTACAGGAAGAAGTCTGAAACTCAAAATGTCTGTCATTACTTTCTCACTTCAGTCTTTAATGATTTCACTAGTATTTGCCACACTATCACAGTTTTAGGAAAAATGGACCCAAAATATGAGCCAAACATTTGGACAGTCTGTGGAAATTTGAACAACTGAGAGGTATGACTCCTTCCTCCCAACACACCTGTGTTCCCATAGAAATGCAGTAACATTTATGTTTGTAGGGTAATAGCAGCAGACCACGCATTTCCACGCCTGTACCAATCAACTTGCTAACTTGTATCATGTCCACAATATGCAGGGGTCAGTGTGCTATGTCTGTACATGGTTAATACTGTCAGGAAGTAGACAGCACCTACTGTTGGCTGTTGTGTCTTAGTGGTCTAAGTACAGTACTGTGGTTGACAGGGTCTGTGATTGGAGATTGGCTGTGCTATCTATTTTGCATGTCAGCTACCCCTATGATAGGAGTTGTACACACTGTCTAGCAGTCAATATTTGTTACTGCAGGAAAGCTGGACAATGGAGGGACAGGGGGCCACACATATGGACAGTACACAGCTTGTAGTAACCTACACAGTGCCTAGCAGAACAGCAGGTTGTGAAAAGTCAGTGTAGTGCCAGTTTATAAATGGCTGCCATGTTACTGTGTCAATATTGACAAGTCAGTGGGCACCATCCATACCGCTGGAATGACAGGGTGTCACAGAATGTAAACACATATGCATCATATATCTGTACTGCTTCTCATAACATTGCATTTGCTGCTCTGCCACTGACATAACAGGAAATCAAAGTGCTATGCAGAATATACCACACATGTTATAGAAAACTCTGCTCAGTCCAATGCACTCTGTACTCACACCAGGATACGACTCAGTTAATATGGATAGCACATAGCCAGAAGATCCCCAGCCAGTATATAAGCGAGGTACTGGGCTGTTTATGCAGGTTTATCAGCCAGTCGGCTGTAGCACACAAAATCCTGGACCAGAGAACAGCTAGCTCTGGAATGGAGTCCAACTCTTACTATTAAAGGTCATACTGGGCATGCTCCTACACTTAAACAATTACAGCCAATGTCTAAGCCCACATCTGACTATACAACTGTGCTGTCCATATATGTCATTGCATACAGACAGCTATGTAGACCTTAACTGTTCCTCCCCACCCCCATCAGACAGGATTACCCTCAGCTATCTGGAGGTGGCACATATGTCATATATCTGCATCTGTTGAGTGTGATAGACCTTAACTGTGTGTGTGTGTGTGTGTGTGTGTGTGTGTGTGTGTGTGTGTGTGTGTGTGTGTGTGTGTGTGTGTGTGTGTGTGTGTGTGTGTGTCTGTCTGTGTGTCTGTGTGTTTCTGGGTTAAAGCATTTTGAGGCCTTTTCCACCCAGTAAACCTCCCATTGTCCTACTTTACAAAGCCTGCTTATGTCATTCACCTTAGAAACACCTTTGGACACCCTTCACCCATATAATCTCTTTGGTGCATGTGATAAATATGTAGTAGTGCTGTACATGCAACTAGATAGGTAGGGGTTCTAATTGCAGTAGTTGCAACTGTGTGTGTGTGTGTGTGTGTGTGTGTGTGTGTGTGTGTGTGTGTGTGTGTGTGTGTGTGTGTGTGTGTGTGTGTGTGTGTGTTTCTAGGTAAGAGCATTTTGAGGCCTTTTCCACCCAGTAAACCTCTCATTGCCCTACTTTATAAGACCTGCTGATGTCATTCATCTTAGAAGCACTGATCTATATTGTACATAACAAGATAGCTAGGTGTTCTAATCTGAAAAGTGTCAACTCTGTGTGCATGAGTGTTTCAATGCATGTCCCCGTGCAGCAGTGTGTGTGTTTGAGATGGCTCTACTATGTTAAGGGCCTGTTAACCCCCATTGGCAACCCTAACAGCCCTTGCAATTGTCACCCACCTGGATAGTAGTGGCAGACACTGCAAAACTATAGCAGCTCTGTGGTGCTTGTGTTATGTATATAGCACTATTGTATGTAAAACTAGGCAGACAGAGGTTCTACTGTCAACAAGGGCAGGTCATGAATGGGTGTGTTTGTGTGTATGTATGAATATCCTCTTGCAGCATTCTAACTGTGTTATGGCCACAAACATACCTCTCAATCCCTCACAGAAAGACATATAATTAAAGCCATACAGAAAAGTGGGGCAAAGGCCAAATATTGAGCACAACCTTCACTTAATGCTGTGACACACATAGAAAGTAGATACCAGAACAGGTTGTGCATTTGAATGCATTTTACAAAGGGCATGACTTGTGACATTACAATATCTGTCATTAATCTCTAATGCCAGTCTTTAATGATTTCCCAGCAATTTGCCAGAAAAGCACAATGTTATGACAAACAGAAATAAAACATGTTGCAAACAGCAGGACATTCTGCAGAAATATGTACAGGTGAGAGGTATGGCCACCATCTGTACCACCCTCCAGGCTGCAGTCCATGTTTGGCAAGGTGTGACCTGTGACAGCAACTCAAACAATACATAGGTCCTCAGAGTCTAGGTCAACAAACATTTCATGAAGTTGTCTACTAATTGCATACAGCAGTTATTTCACATCAGAAGCACCTTTATGTCATGACAAATACCATAAGCTAAGGTAATGTCACACAAAGAAACTATCATATATCTGAGCAAACCAAAGGACATCCGGTGTGTTGCACTTGCTGCGGGTATGCTATGTCCTGCCAACTGTTACATTACTACAAGATGTGTCCCAAAGTCCATATCTGATAAAGTGTCAACCACGATCTGTGTCACCTATGTGCATGCAATATGTAGACATGTGAAGGCCCTGTGACTACCTGCTGCCTCGAATGACCCACATGTATCTCAGCATGAATGTTAACTGCCACCACATACATATGTAGGTACTGCCTAAGGCTGTGTCAACTGTAAGTAGTGTGCAGTCTGTCATTGAGCCATAAACTGCTGTTAACACACTGCAATAGGCAATACAGTGGGTATTGAATGGTGCCAAGGTCCTGGCCTCAAGCTGAATTCAGACAACAGTGTCAGCATACCATACGGCAAGGACATGGCTCCACTATTTCCCACATCTTCAGCAACCCCATAAATACACACATTGCAATAAAAGACCTGGGTACTCAGCATGCTAACAATGTTGCATTTGGGCAACAAGTAGTGGCAGTGGTCAGAAAAGGCTTGTATGTGGTTCACCACATAGGTAAAGAGACAGCATCCAGACAAAAGGTGGACATTACCTATGAATAGTCCTCAGTCAGTACAACAATACATTAGTAGCATGGCTGGTCTGCTATGCACCTATGCAGATATATGCAGAAACTGTAAAGGCTATGTTAGCATCCACAAAGGTCATACACGGCCCTCAATGCTTGTGCCATGTAGACAGCCTCTAATCAGTTCTTTCTCAGTGGTTATTGGTCAGGTTGTCCACAGTTTTCTGTGGCATGCCTATATGGCACCATTGTGATCAACCCTTCAACAGCTGCCCCATATATGAGAGTATAACCATGTGCAGATTACCGGCACAACAGGTCTGAATCACATATGACACAGCGCAAACAGTTGACGCAGAGACAGGTTTGTCAACCAGAGCTGTCCTGTCTCACAAATGCACTCCCCAAACATGCCAAACACAGTACCATGCAGACCATCTTCAACTGCATCAAGGTTGAGTGGATGGGAAATAAAAACAAACATTTGTCACAGGGCTCCAACATGTGTCCATCAATGCCATGACCAACATGTGCTGATTAATGATTGTGTTGGGGTGAAATAAGGGACCCAGGTCTAGTACTCTAGAAACCTCCTCTGTAACTATGAACCCATGATCCTAAGGAACACCCAGGTGACATGTATCTTGCTGTGTGAAAGGGTATGCATGCAAGGTTATGCTGTTTGTCCCCAGTGTCCCTCACACACTGTTCCAGACATAGCTTGGCAATGAAAAGGTGTCTGTGTTGCCACCCTGCCATACTGAGCTTCCGTAATGGCAGCAGCTCACCACAACTTACGCACACAGACACCTGGAACAGAAACAGAATAAGGTCTGTGAGACAACAGTCAGTCAGCAGTACTAACAGCAATAAAGCACTATGGCACAAAGGTGCATACACTCTGATGTGTATGCATGACAATTGGCAGCAGACAACACCTTACAGGGCATAACACTACTACACTGCAAAATGCCATTACCTGTACTAGACTCGCCCTGTGCATCAGACACATATTAGCATGTCCATGTATCAATGGGTATGGATAACAGGGAGATGGCACATGTATTATCACATGCATAGGGTGTGTTGTGGGGTTGTCAAAGGCCTAGGCTGTGCCATACAGTTGACATCATGTGTGTGTCTGGAGGGGTGCTGGTCAGCTGAGCCATGGAGTGGAGCTGTGTGCATCTGTCGGTGACCTGCATGTGACAGTCATGTGTGAGTGTCTGCAAGCACACAGTCAAGCCATGTGCTAGCCCTGCATGAGGGTATGCTGGACAGCCATGGACCGTACATGGCAGAATGTACAGCTCATGATCTCTGGCCATGAACATGGGAACTGGTTCTGCCAGGAGTGGCAATGGCCCCACCATGCCCAAGGCCAGATGCGGTAATACTTCCTGATAGTGACTGGTGTCTACTGGCTCTGTGTCCTTCACTGGACCACCCGGTTAAGGACTAAGAATGTCTCATCCCACTGTCTATCCACTACATCAGCAAAATGATATAAGGCATCACCAATGCCATGTAGGGTGTCATGCATGCCAGGTAGTGTTGCATCCATGACTCTGAGCATCCTTTTGGTGTACTGTTCATAATGTGCCTGTGCCTTCATGATGGACTGAAACATGCGTCAGGTGGCACGTAATGTGACACCTCTGACAGGGGCTGGATGGGCAACAGTCCTCCTTCGAGCACCCCTGTCAATCTGCCTGTGTGGGACCTCACCAGCTCTCTGGTTATGGCTACTGTCTACAGTCTCTGATGCCATAGTCAACACACTACCCTGTTCAATGCCACCACCTTCCAACTTCCCAATATTTGTGTCTGCTGGGTACTGGGTATGTGTGGGCATACTGGCTGTGTGCGGGGACATTGGGGCTGGAAGTGGGATGTCAATCAATGGTACAGGTACAGCCCCCAGCAACACTACTTGTACCTCACAATGGCCACCATCATCATCAGTGTCCGATGACCCACTGACATCAGGTTGTGAAAAGGACACGCTCCAACCCTCATGGTCACCTGTAAGGGGAAGACAACACAACTACATTAATTCCTGCACTATAATGTTTGATGAGCCACACACACACACACACACACACACACACACACACACACACACACACACACACACACACACACACACAGACAGGTGAGGTGCCACAAAGGCATTATACAGACCACACCTTCTGACTGATGCCATGCAGAACACACAATCAGACCACAACAGACACACTCTGGACAAGACCGAACAACATGTGGTGCAGCTATTTCCAGTTAATGCTGCTAGTACTATACACCCATGAGATACATGAAAAGTTGGAGTATGTGATGGACCGCCACCTAACAAACAGTGCACCTGTGTACACAATAGTAATGCACCCCTGTATAGCACAGTGGCTACACCTATACAAAACTACATGGGAATGTGTTATAGCTCCTGTAAATATGCTACTGTGATTACCAATGCGATGCACTGCAGTGAACCCCACTACAAGTGAACATGGAACATATTGGAGTATGATTGCACTTAACAGTTGTGTGCATGGCAAACTGGTAGCCCTTAAAATGCCTAGGGTATAGGTGACCCATAACATGATATGTCACACTCACCAGCTATAGGTTCATGTTCCTCAGCCACACCAGAAGTACCTATGGAGTTGTGGGGGAGAGGTGTTGTCAGCACACACACATATGGCAATGGTACAGGATAATATGTGCATTTATCAACATGCCCAGTACAAGCTGTGATTCTACCGAAATTGCTGACATTCACAATATGTGTGAAATTGTGAGCATTACAAAACCCCAACCACAGATGTAGATTGACCTGACATATGTATACAGGTGTGCAGAGCCTGCCACTATGAATCCTAAAGTATTGACATGTTGACCACTGGAGGCTTATCTGGATGCTCCTTGTCTCTGTGCCACCCATATCCACAACGTATGTACTGATGCTTTCCTGTGAGCTCGTGGCTGATGTCAGGTTTGCCAGGAACCCCTCTGTGGCTGAGAGTGGTGGTTGCATAGCAGGCCCTCCACCTGTGCCAGAAGCCAGCACGGTCCCTGGCCACAGCTGCAGCCCTTTGATGTGCATGGTGTATGAGGTCAGTCGCACGGTGTCAGACCTATTTGTTGCTCCTGTGCCAGTAGCCCACATTATTGACTGTTGCTACCAGTTCTGCCCATAGGCCAGCACATTGTTGCAGGTTTTGGTGGCTCTTTCCCAAAAGTACCCGGTGATGGATTCTCAGAGCATCAATGATTGTGGCAGTTTGGCCGGGTTGTGTCTTTTGTACATCCCACCTGAAAGACATGAGCAGGGGAGCACATCACAGAACTTCATACACTGCTCACCATTATGCACAGACCCTGCACATACACTATTGCCAGCACTATCCACCTCTAACCCTCACATCATACCCCCAGCATTATCAGCACAGTATGTCTGTGGGTATCAGCAACATACTGCCATTACAGCATATGTTGCCCTCCTGATCCTGATGTTGCGTGCTACTTGCTGCACGTGCTATGAGGTGTTGTACTGCATGTAGCTGTTGCACCTATTACTGCTTGGTCATAGGCTGTTTACTTAGACTGTGGTGGAGTCAGCCTCCTACTGTATTAGCAATCACTTGGTCTGTAGACCCAGCACTCAAGTCTCCCTGGCCTTCCTCCATCAGATTCTGGAGTATATGGCTGGACAATGTCCTATAGTTTCCCCAGCCAGTGTGGTTGATATTGGTGTCCTGGCACAGTGTAGCACCTGCCTCATGTACACTGATGGACAGCCATCTACAAACACCACCAAGGAATACAAAGTGTGAGAGTTGGAATGAGTGTAGGAACTCCACCAAGGAACACAAAGTGTGAGAGTTGGAATGAGTGTAGGAACCTGCAGTCCATGCTCTCTGCCTGTCAGTGCTGCATATCTGTCCCCAAATAGGTTGTCAACACAATCAGTACACCTCATACACCTACATCACACACAAACATCTGTAGTGGTCCTCAGCATACACATCCAAAAACAAAGGGGATCTCTGAGGCAAAGACACACATGAACACCACAGCTGTAAACAGCACAGAACACATATGGCTACACACCTGTGTCCTACAGCCACACAGGCATCAGCCCATGTCAAACATGTTACACATAGGGGACTCCAGTGGAGAAACACTGGTGTGCATCTGACCTGGCTGTGTATGTGGATTGTCATAGTTACTTTTGTGTCAGGTGACAGACATACTGCTATCTCTCATCAGCAGGTACTGTCATAGGTCTGTCACAGTACATGGAGTGCCTGACCTGACATGTATGTTCCTGAACTATATGCAGTAAGACATGAGTGTGCATGCAGGTTATGTGTCCCAGGCAGGTATATGCATAGCCTTATGCAACATTATGCTGTCACCCAGACAGATGCTGCAATACAATCAGGGATGATTGCCCTTAACATGTCCACATTTCACCTGTGATATTCCAGGGGGTTCTAGTACCTGTGAGTCAGGGGTGATGTGCTAAACAGACCATGATGCTCTGTGAGAGGTGGCCTCCATCTGTCTTCACAGGTGTTCATGCATCTGGCAGTGGTTCTCGCCAGCCCCAAAGTGACTCCATGAGTAACATTGGTGAAGTTGCCACTAACAACATACAAGTGTCAGTGCCGCACACAATGAAGCCCATACTGCTAAACACTAGAGGTGTAAACATGACTTTGTCCTGATTACAAGCATTCCTAAACATGGGAACTGCAGACATCTGTGCAGTCACACAGACTATAGTTCAAAGGTGCAGAGAGCACCCCAGCCTTACATGGTCAACCATCCTATCATACATGCAGAAGCCAAAGTGTAGCCAGTAATGCCAACGGACTTGGGGTTTATATATATATATATATATATATATATATATATATATATATATATATATATAGAGAGAGAGAGAGAGAGATAGATAGATATGAGACACATACACACCTCCATGCTGTACAGGCAGTAGGATGCACAAGGAACACTGCAGGGCAGTTCACCATTGCCAGCACAAACCTATTCAATTTACAGCTAGCTACCAGCCACCACATGTGACCAGGAATCCCATTCTGCCAATATGGACCTCATCAACTGTATTTGGAGTTGGGTTTGTACACTGAATCTGGGACAGTTGAATGACCCTAACATACATTGTAAGATGTATCCATGGCAGCACACAATTGGCCAGTAAGCCATCATCAGTGTATGTAGGAACACTTTGGTGTGGCCAGAAGCTACCCCCACATGAAGTGAAGGTGTACTGCAGTTGACATTACACAACATGGGTTAATACTGCTGCACCCCCTACAGTGTCATCCTCCATGGCAAAGCAGCCATCATGCAGTCACATTCGCAGTCAACATCTCACATAATACTCATCTACCTAGGGTAGCCATGCATACACCTCCAATGTGGAATACATCCTACTGTGGGGTATACACATTCTCACAGACCTCAAACTATCTTCAAGGACTGGCACCAATTTACACACATTCACACAAGTGCTATATGTGCATTTGTACAGATGAATGTAGTTAGGTATAGCCAACAGGCCTACATCATCCTTTGCTAGGATATGTACACCTGTCTGGTGGACATGTACAATACATACTGTGCATTACAGGGAAGACATACCGCTATCCGAGATGACGTAGGGGCAGGTGCCCATTTTTTAGCACTGTATCCTTAGAGTGTGCATGAGAATGGGATCTGTCATGCAAATCTCACAACAAACACAGAGCCTATATTGTCTACATCCACTACACACAGTCATCTCTCCTACTGCACATATGTCTGCAACAGCACAGGAAACAGCTGCAGCTGCTCAATTGTGGTGCTCAGGGACACCAGCTATACCACTGCAGTTGGTATTCCATACTGGATGCCTGACAGAGTCAGTGTGGGCTGCACCCCCTGTGTTGCCCATATGTAAATCAGGATGTCCACAGTACATCTTCTGTCTTCTATATGTGGGGAACAGGTCACCACTGCCAATGATAGTCATGGTATAGATCTGCCATGGGAACCTATCACATCACAGGTTGCATCCTACATGACCCAGGCATAACCTTGCAACACCATAAGGAAGCATATTCAACGGAGGACTGAATACAGCCTTTGTCCCTTCGGTTTCATGGACAACCACTGTCTCCCTTTAGACTAAGGTGGGCCCTCCTCACTCAGTCACATGATAGACACAGCAGCCTAACTAGGCTATTCTGCAACAATTTCAAGTGAACCCCATTAACAAGGACATATGTATCCTGGACACACTCCATTACGCATACTTAGGCTTTGTCAAGGAAGGGTTCATGTCTGCTACATTCAGGTGACCTCAATGACATAGTCACATAAGCCGTGGACTGTGTCTGACACTGCAAAATGCCTACCTTGAGTGGGACAAACTATGTGACAGTATAGCCTATTTGGCCATCATAGATATAACACTGATACATATGCATCACACCATATGTTACCATAAGGGTAGTACACCATTGTGCTGACATGACCCACCTATTCCACACAGGGAAATACACCTCATGCGGTTCACATATAAGTAGGTGTATAACCTGTTGTTCCATGTTTGGGCCTCTGTTATGTGTGAGGTGCCTGTAACAGCCTTTAGCCTATGTCCAACCATGCCTGCGGATGACTGCATGTTGTGTGCTGTCATTGTATCCCCTACTGATGTGGACATCTGCCTAGGAGGGTCTCACACAAATACATGACTGTTGCCAGACACATTGCTTCAGGCCACAGGCAGTCATGAGAGTGCTGTGGACACAAGTCTTTGTCAACATGACATGTCAACACAATGTTGCCTCCATTGTAAGATAAACCTTCTACATGGTCCATGTCATACATAAGGGTATGTCATCATGGGTTATGGGGTATCAACATCACTGCATCCCCCCCAATGAGGACCCTTAATGTCTATAATACACTGTTTGTCATTCACATCACACAACACATGCAGCAGCTGAGGACATCACAGAGGTTCCCCAACAGGAATACCAGGCCATCACACATGTACCACACACCGATAGGACGTAATGCCAAACCTTTATCCAGTTTCCTACATAATCTTCTTGGGTGACCTCAGTGTGGCATGCAATGCACTCATGGACTCCACATTGCTGGGACTGCTGCACAAGTGCAAGTCATGCTCCAGTCTGTTAACACACACACACACACACACACACACACACACACACACATACACACACACACACACACACACACACACACACACACACACACACACACACACACACACACACACACACACACACACACACACACACACACACTCAACCTGGTGTGTGACATGAAGTGATCTTGTTGGCAGCTCAGATATGTGTCCCACACAATCAGCCTGCTGTGGAATGGCCACCCTGTCCACATCAGGCAGTGTATCTATTTACACCTTTGCAGTCATAGCCTGGATAACTGGATGGTTAACTGCACATACACCCTTGGGATACAGCCTGTGTTGATATCAGTTGGGGCATTGGGTGCTGCCTTACATCCACATGGGCTAACATCTGGCCTGGGCATATGGCTGCTCAGGTCTCATAGCCTAGTAATGTGATATGGCACCAGGGTTAGCAGATATTGCCTGAGTGGTGTGACACACTGTGTTGGTATGCATCCACACCCATCACTGTCATTGACTGCTGGGTGTCCCCTATGAACAGTATGTTAATACCATGTCATCCAGCCTACATCCAAAAAATAGGTGAGTGGTACTACAAGTGTATGTGGACATTCCTGCAGCATCTGGTTTACACAATAACTGAGAGCAGTGCATATGTGGTGTAGTGTGTCCTCCTCATAGCTGTATGACATCTCCAGTACCCGGGTGTTTGCAGAATGTGTACAAGTGCCTCATAAATGTAGACCCCCTGCCACACAAATGTGTATTTCCAGACACCGGCTGGCCAATACATGATGGTTGTCCCCAGAGTTTGGGGAATGTGTCTATGATATGCATACCTCTGGGAACACAATAATGGTGCATGAAAATCTGATACTGTATGCATTCCCCTACATTGTATGCTTAATATGTATGCACTGCTGCTGAGCCACAGCCAGTGTCCCCCCACTACTAGTAACTATAACCTGCTGTTCTGCTGCAGGAGGTCACCATGTATGCTAGCCATACATGACAGGCAATGAGATGCAGGTGTGGAGTACACAGAGACCTAGCCAGAGTACCTCATTAATGGTGAGGGACACCAGTACAATCTTTTGAACTAAGTCTGTATGACATTCAGTGTTCCTATCAGAAGACCGAAGATGCATTCTGTCGAATGTGACTTGGTCGAACTGTAAATGTTGAAAATTCAAAATGACGAATCGGGTTTAAGCAAGTTGCTTGACCGTTTCCGTCACTTTGCCATTTTCGGCACTGCAGTGCGATCTCAGAGTTGGTATATTTAAGTAGGGGGTGTGGGGGGTGAAGCCCCCCACTTAAAATAGTGTTTAGTGTGTTTTTTTTTTTTTTTTGGGAACAGTGATTTTTTTTCCCTGGGAAAAAAATCTCTGTTCTGGTAGTTCACTTATTTACATTTTTTCTGTTTTGGGTTCGTTATAACAGCGTTCGATCTTTTGATCGTTCGCTGTTATAACATAGACCTGATATTCCCAAAAATAAGGCGAATTGGTGCAAGTTAAACTGTAAAGCAAAAAAAAGGTACAAAGGAACTGAAGATACTGTATTTTAATATAAAAATATATAAAATCATCCAAAATAAAATGTTAAGCACTTTCATCATATATAAATGACTTCATCAGTTCTGACAAAGTCATTTTAATATGGTGAAAGCACTTAACATATTTTATTTTAGATGATTTTATATATTTTTTATAATAAAATACAGTATCTACGGTTCCTTGGTGCCTTTCTTTTTGGTTTATAGACCCGACATTCATAGAGTGAGAGGGGCTTATTGACGATACATGATGTCATATGCCGCCTGTATCCAGCAGTTCTTACTGTCGCTATTGTACAACAGACAACAAACTTAGCAGTCATATGCGAGCTGACCAGTGCTGAGGTGATCCAGGGGCTAGAGCTATGATTTATGACACTGCAGACAGAGCCATAAGGGATGGTCATAGATGCTGGACAGCAGACTAACAGCAACATGTCAGTTCAGGCAATGTTGCTGAGAACTACAGTTTAAATTATTATTTCCCATTACTGCATCCCCCATCTGCATTCCATTACATGCTTCATTCAATGACATATGTGGTTTAGTGCTGTACTTCTTTGAGTGAAGAAATCCATTTGTAGTATCCTAGAGAATCGCAGTCTGTCTTCATGAATAAAGGTTTAGACCTGTTTACCATAGGCAGCAGCTTGCCTTTTGTAGGTTACTGCTCATGAACAAGTGATTGCCTGTGCAACAATCTGTGACTCCCACTTGCTAATTGCATCCAGAACAGCTGGGTTGCCTTTCCATTAGCCAATGGCATGGCTACACAGTGCTATAAGTAAGGCCTTCATTTAGGCTTTGCCACTTTTCTTGGCCTGTGAGGAGGCCATTATGGCATTGTCGGAGCCACAGCTTTACAGAGGGTAGGTAGAAATACTGTCCACTGTTTGGATTGATGTGTTATGTTGACAGTTTTTCATGCTATGTCTGGCCATTGTTAACAGACTTTCAGATTCTGTAGCAGTGTTCTTGAGCAATGTGTGTTGGTGTCAGTAAGGAGATAGGCAGATGTGAGTGTCATAGGTCCTTTTTATCTGAATGTGCATGCTGCTTCAGTTGTTCTATCAGCTGTGTATCTTTGTAGGGGAGACTGTGACACATGTACCTGTCATATGACCTCCCTCCAACCCTTGATGTATGTGTGTCATGTGGATACTCTGTTCTAGGTGTGTGGCAGGTATGCTAGGCCTGTATCAGGTAGCTGGACATACTGCTGCATGTATAGCAGGCCACAGCTGCTGCATTCTGGACAGGAGTCAGATTAGGTTTGTGAAGACATAGAGGACAGCAAGTTGTTACTGTCAGTAAGGGAGCATTATCAGCTGTTGTGTCACAGCATGGCCTGGCTGAGGGTACCCATAACAGTCCAGCTGAAGCACGTGCCTCTGGTACATACGTTATGTAATAGTGCCATCCAGAGAGTGTTAGCAACACTTTGAATATATGTTCATAATTGTGAAATGTGTCCCACCCTGCAGGCCTTAATGTGCTACTGAGGATGGCAGTGAGTGTGGTGGGAGCAACCAGTTTTCTGGACATTGCATGGCTTAGTTATTCCTATGTTTTATTGACATGCATGTAATTGTTGTGCCACAGATTGGGCTGTGGGCCAGGACTGTGCGTGTCCAGATGTGACACATGCTAGGAATGTAACAGATAGATTTGACAGAATATATTAGTGATATATATTATATATTCATTACAATAATATATTATATATATATCATGATAATATATTATCATATCATATTATGATAATATATATTATATGCTATATTACTAATAAGGTGTTACAGCATGTCAGATGTATTTGTAAGATATATGTGCATGCATACAGTGTGGTACACATGATTGGCATGGATATGCGTGTTCAGATGGGTATGACGTGACATTGAGCTGTCTGTCATGGTTTGCAACCCCAATCTGCAATGCAATGCCAGTATGTCAGCACACAGAATAGGTTTTAGGGCAACCCTGCCATACGTAGGGGGCACAACTGTGGTCATTCAGCAACAGTCTGTGCATTTGGCCTCCGATACATCCAGCAGCATTTTTGCCTACATACTGGTTTGTTGTCTGCATCAGAGGCCCAAGTTAGGGTTGCCACATTTTCAAATTGCCAAAATGGGACAATTTTGTTAAAAACATCAGATTTCACAGGGCAAAACATACCCACAGCCAGTACAAAGTACAGAACCTCATTTGTTTGCCTACATAACAGCTTATTATTGTAGTATTTTAATTGCTTATTCTGTTTCTTATAACATTTAAGTGTTTCAGAAACAGAATAATTGTTTTATGCAAATATTACATAAAATATAAGAAATATGTTTGTCCTAACATCTCAGGACATTTGCCATTGTTTCTATTTTTTTGCAGGACACAATTGCCTAAAGAGTGTCTTCCCTCACAAAGCGGGACAATTGGTTACCCTAGCACAAGTATACTGTGATTTGTCCCAGTATATATAGAAGTAGTGCATCACTGGCAATTAGGATATCATTGTAAAAATGTTACTTGATCTTGAGCTCTGTTGGCCTACTGGTGTAATGAGCTGTATTGTAATTGACAAGATCCTAGGTGCTATACTTGGCAGTGGTGTATTTTTTCTCTACTGTTACATGGCTGTACTGCATGATATATTTACAAAAGCATTACTAAGTCCACACAGCTGATTTGGCCTTGCGGTGTGTTGCTCTGATGCTAGTGCACAGGGTCTTGGGTTCAAGACTTGCCAGTGATGTTTTTTTTCCCCCTAATGTTACTCCAAAGCCAACTTCATGCTTCTTAAGATAGAAGCGACAAACTTCATGACACCCATGCAGATGGACAATACAGTTACAACTGCTGAATCCTACACAAGTGCACTTTATAAGTTCTTACATGAGTGCATGAATCGTGCTATCCCAAACAGAACCAAGACGCTATCCTCCAAAAAAAGGAAGAAAATCTGGTGGTCCCCTGCCATAAACAAACTCCACAACAGAAGGAAGAAACTGTTGCAAAAGAGAGTAAAATCCCATGAGTGGAGGAGCTCCCTGGTCAGCCTCAGTAAGAAGCTGAGATCCCTTATAAGATCCTCCAAAGCTAGCTATGAAAACAAAATCACCACTTATTCTAAGGACAACCACAAAGCATTCTATAGCTATGTCAAGAATCTCAATGGCAACACCCAGATCTGATCTGAGTTACAGCACAATGGCATGAAAATTACAGAACCAACTGATATTGCCAATATCCTGGCAGATAGGTTCAGTGATAACTTTACCCCCTCTCACCCCTAAAGGGCCCATATCTATACAGGAAGAATGCAGTGTCCCTGTAATTACAACTAAGCAGGTAAAAGCTGCACGTTCTAAAGCCAAAAACACATCATCCATGGGAACGGACAACATCCTAGGCTGCGTTTTACACAAACTTCAGAATGAACTGGCTCCCCACTTAAGCACCATGTTCAATCATAGCTTCACATCAGGCATTGTGCCCACTGAATGGTGCACAGCAACAGTTATCCCACTCCACAAAGGGGGAGCCACCACTGATCCCGGGAACTATCACCCTATTAGCCTGACGAGCCTGGTCTGCAAGGCCATGGAACGTATCATCATGGAACTCATAAACAAAGACATTGGTAACCTACAAACTATGGACTCCACCCAGTTTGCATCTGTGAAAGGCTGATCATGCCTCTGGAAGCTGATCAACATCTTTGAGGCAATCACCAAATCCATAGACAAGGGTAGGGTGGTTCACACAGCCTATCTTTACCTTGCCAGTGCTTTCAACACCATCCCCCATTCTGGAATTATAGATAAACTCACTAAACTAGGTATAAATTCCTATGGCACAAGATGGGTTGCCAACTGGCTCACTGACAGAACCCACACTGTAAAAGTTGCAGACTCCAAATCTGACTTCAAGCCAGTGATAAGTGGAGTACCACAGGGTTCTGTCCTGTAACTCCCCTGTTTGGTATCTACTTCTCTGAAGTACAAACTAACACAGAAGGCCTCTGGCTAATGACGTTCACAGATGACTGCAAACTAGGAGCTATAGTCGAGTCCCCAAATGATGTGGACATCCTACAGAAGGGCCTCACTGAGACAGATGCCTGGTGTCAGAGCCATGGCCTCAAGATCAATGCCAAAAAGTGCATTGTCATCCCCTTTGGTAAAAAACTCTGTACCCATGAACTACCACATAGGCAGCAGTCTACTTAATGCTGAATGTGAGATAACAGACCTTGGGGCCCAGGTGTACAGAAGTTTCTTCTTTGATAATCACATCATCACAGTAGTCAGGAAATTCTTCTACATGGCACACCTCATCACAAAAGGGTTTTCATCCAGGAAAAAAGAGGTCATTGTCCCCCTCTACTCGACACTCATTAGACCCATTATAGAGTACAATGCCCCTTCTGGAATGTACCTCACAAGACATCTGCAGCAGCTGGAAAGGCCACAGAAGTACCTCACAAAGAGAATTACTGGCCTCAAACAGATGGTCTACACTGACCATCTCAAAAAACTCCAGCTTTACTCCATAGCATATTGCCTACTCTGAGGTGATCTCTGCCTAACATATAAAGCTATGTAAAACCCAGAGCTGTTATACATGCTACACCTAAAGAAATCCCAATCCCTCCAAGCTACATGGTCTAGGGACTTAAACCTTGTCACCACAATAAGCAGGACATGCTGGAGGGATAGATTCCTATCCCAGAGACGTCCCATACTATGGAACAAGCTACCCATCTATGTCAGGCAAAGTTCCTCATTAGCACTCTTCAAGAAAAATCTTGATGAGTGGATGGGAAATAGGAAATAAACCCTGGGGATCACTTTTGTGGCTCTGCTCAACAGGGGCACAGGAAAATAACCTTCTTGGGTTGCGTAAGTCAGGGAGCCTTGTTGGCTAGGGTTACTTAGGCCCTTGGGCCGATAGCCTAGTACCTATCTATGAACCTATGAACCTATGACTATACTGCATGATATATTTACAAAAGCATTACTAACTCCCCACAGTTGATATGGCCTAGTGGTGTATTGCTCTGACTCTATTACACAGGGTCCTGGGTTCAAGTCTTGCCAGGACTGGTTATTGTGTTGCTGGTTAGAACAGTGGCTGAATGAGATAGAGGGGTTTGTGTGATGCCCAGTGGCACTTTGGTCCTCTTAGTAGCGCTTAAACCTGCACAATTTCCAAAATAAAAGAAAAAAGGGGTGATAGGAAAGTAGTGAAATGGGGGCAAGCAGGGGGAATACATTATGAAAGACAGTTACGGATGTGCAGGATGGGGGTAGGAAAGGACCATAGATCTCAATTTCCTGTGCAGCAACAGCTGTGCATCATGTGGACAATTTGGAATTTAGACCCTCACACCCCACAGGGAGGGGTGTAGGTGATATAAATTTGTTGAGAAATTCATGTGGTAATTGATTATCAGTGTACATGGGGGCAAAATGGAGATATGTTTGGGATGAGATTTTTTTGGTGGGACAGATGCCCCCCCCCTTTTTTTAAGATGAGAGTGGGATGTTGGGGAAGGTTTGTAGGTACATTTGGGGAGGTACGTTGCGTAGGAGAAGTTGCTTTTGCAGACAGATAAGATAACAGACAGGGGAGGTGAGGGGGGGGTAAACACCTTCGATGGGGAGGGTGGTTGGGAATCAGAGGACCACATGCCCCCAGATGGAAACAGTAGGACTGAGGTCCCCACACATGGGCAGTCACCACTGCTGCTTCATGGCCCCAAAGGTGGCTGTGCTAGGGGCTGGATGCTGGGGCCAGCCTGCACCTCCAGGTGCACCAGTCTGCCCTCGATCTGGTGCAGGTGGTCATCCAAATCCCACTGGATGACCCTGCACACTATACCTCAGAACCTGAGGCAGTTTCACCCAAGGGTGGTGCAGGACCAGCAGAGGAAGCAGGTCGAGGTTGGGTCCCAGACATGCTGGGACCTGGTTCCATGGTCAGATAAGGCAAGACAGGTGGATCCGCTGGGATCTGCCTACCCAAACGTACTATGGTTTTGAGGTTTGTCAACGTGTATTGGTTAGTCATGAACAAAACATTTCAACATTAGTTATAACAGCATGCATGCATGTTCTAATTAACCCAAAATAATAGAATTGAAAAAATTGCATAGCAAATGGAACACATGCATAAATGGAATAATAGTCATTATTGTAACAGCATGCCAGTAAGAGTTACGTCATCAGGCCACCAACAGTGGAATTTGAACAACGTATGTTAGTATGCAACCATTGAAATATATGAACAATAATACAACACTTGTCCCAACATTAGGTTTTGAGAACAACCTACCCGTAGTATATGAATAATTAGCGATGCAGATAAGGGGTGGGGGGAGAAAAAATGGTCCATTGTCAACTGTATAGGCTATATTTTTCACAGCAGTACTACTCAATACTCTACAGGTATGCCCTCACTTGACATCTACCTGTGGCCTATAGCTTCTTTAGCACATATGTACCTGTTAAGCTGTTGACCTGGAATGGTATAGGGCAAGCTGTGACAACTCTAGGGACATGACTAGAGGGGACTCATACATGTAAGGGTTGCATATATGACTAACAAGGTGTACCCTGCACTAATGTTGTGTTGTGTGCTACTGGCATACTTCAACTGGATTTATATCTGTGTCCAAAGTTATTGGCAACAGTGATCACTAGACATGACAGTTTGACACTTGACAGGCATGTATTGGAAGAGTGTATGGTGTATATACCTATCCAGCTGTTACTTGTAGGCATGGGGTTGGACACTGGAACATTTGAAGACAATTTATTAGTATACCCTTCATACAGCTAATACAAACATTTATTTACCTGTAAGCCCTGTGGAGAAAATATCTGTTAACACTACCTGACTGTTTCTACAAATAGTCAAGATTACCTGTGTGTAACTATAAACACATTTTAGTACCATTCCCTGGATTCAAACCATGGTCTGAGTGTGCAAAAATGAACAACACAGCTATTTCTTATCACACTGAGCTACTGGGGCACTGCTGTTTGTTGCCTTCCTGATTTGTGCCTAAAACTCAAATTGGTTACACAGTCTGACCTTGTAATAGAAGTGGAGTGACACAGAAGACTGCAGTGACAGTTGAACATACACAACTGAGATTCATGCATGATAGCTAGTTAGAGAACTGTGTATTAATACTTTGAATGCAAGTGTACACATTTAACCCCTAGTGGTTGTGAATATGTGTGATCTGTACAGATCATAGCAGGGTGTTGGGTTGCATGCCCAACCCATATACATTTGCACATCATATATTTGCAGTCTGCACCTATTACAGTGTCATACTTGCCTACATCAGCATACCTACATTCAGGACTACATATAGCTGAAATGCAAAGGTTAACACAAGACAATGTTGCAGGAAACACACAATAATACATTGCACATTACTATTCAAGGTTCAGATCTTAGTGCAGAACATATATCAAATTTCATTGTATCTTGTTTTACAGCTCCACATCAACCATTTTGCATAACAGCTGGTTATCAAACAAACATCACTCAGTTCATGCTCTCATAGCCATATTTGCTGTGTAGCACCTGTACAATTGTATTTCTTCAACAACAGACCAGATTGAACACAAGAGATTGTGGGAATAAGTTTTACTGAGGGTGACATGACACAGTGGTGTATTACATTCAGAATTCTAAATTCAGTTGTACTGCATAGCCTGCAGATGATTAATGAATGTCATTTATTACATCCACAGTAACAATCACAGTGTACTTTATTACCAGATTCATTCCTACACTGTATTACTGCAGTATTGGCTTTCTTTAATTAATAGTAGCTTTCTTTGCTGCCTTCATCTGTATTACACAGTACCTGGCATTAGTCACTTATATTAATGCTGGTCTAACAACACATTTATTCAGTACACTCAGAACACACTATACCTAATGGCAGTAGCCAATTACACTTTTTTATTTATTTTACTATATATTGCAAGTTAGAGCTGCACTCACCACACTGTTGGCCCAGCCTCGCCAGACGTCCAGCATGGGCCTCAATGTTATGAGCCCTCTCCTCTGCAGCTGTGGGGGGAGCACACCATTATTCATACCTGTCTATCAGATAATCATACTACAATTTGATAAATCACCACTTGATATACTTACAAACTTCTGGGGCATTCTGGTCCCAAGCACTTGGATCCACTGGGAAAAGAGTGCCCCTTCCTCTATTTCAGGTCATCATAATGATGACAGACCAGTTCACCAGTGCAAGGGATGCCAGTAGCACTGGTGAGCTCACATGTCAGATGGTCCCAGGCCTCAGACTTGTATTCTGAGCCCAGGCACTGGTTCTGTAGCAGTCTGTTGTCATGGTTCTTAAAGAGGAGCACAGCCATGACCCTGGACTCCAACATGCCCCAGTGCTGAGCCCAAAAGTGCATTCCCAGTCCAGCACTTGCCATAGTTCCTGCATAGTTCAAACTCTAACAGGTTCTGTCTATATTCCCACCTGTTTGGTTTAAATAAAGCAATTTTCATGCCCTTTGCCACCATTGGACCATTTATTAAAATGCTAAGCACAGCTCAGCAGTGTGCAAACCCACTAAGCTTAGTTGAGCAGTGTTTAAAGTGGCAAATACTTGGCAGTGCTTAGCAGTGCACAAATCCACTTAGCTCAGCTGAGGACTGCTTAGAATGGGACTATGCAGCAATGCTCAAACCAGCTAACCAGAACTAAGCATTGCTAAGTATTACTTAGAGAGGTCATGTTTAAACATTGCTTAGCTTGGTTTAGCAGTGCTTAGCAAAACTGGGCTAAGGCCAAACAAAATTTTTCATTAAAAAAAATAAAAACTTGGATATTAATTACTCATTATTGACACATTATTATTAAGTGTATGTATTTTATGTTACATGACCGCCCCTATGTGCTTTGATTACATTACCTTGGGGGTGTGATTGTACTTTATCAGACACTTGTATTTAAATGGTGGTTTTCACCTCATATCTACACTGACACTGAAATTCTGGACCAGCTACACTACCCTGGTTAACAAATATCAATAACTACATAAATGAATGCAATTAGAATTAATATAATACAGAGATAAGATGATCAGCTTTAACAATTGGCTTAAACTCTGGTGTCATTCAAAGGGGATCCAATGTCTGTCTGCCTGGGATGACATGCTGGACAACCCCATAGTGCCTTTTTAGGCAAGGCTCAAATTCTAAACCTACCACCCTAGAACAAAACAAAGAAAAAAAACTAAGGGTAATGTTGCTCAATGCCAGAAGTCTCAACCTCAAGATGCCCTTCTCAGTATGGAGAACATCGATGTCTGTGCTGTGACAGAAACCTGGTTCAAGGCTCCTGAGAGCACCCCAGCACTATCAGGTTTTACCTCATATCATGTGGACAATACCAAGAAAGGAGGAGGGGTATCCATATTCATCAAGGACAGCCACACCTCAAGATTGAAACCATCCAGGTGCAATTAACCATAGGCAAGACTGCTCTGCAATTTGTAGCATGTTACAGGCCAAACTCAGGAACCTCATATGGCCTTCCTGAAAACACTGGAGGGATAAATGTATCTCCGAACACCATCATACTAGGTGACTTCAACTACCCTAATATAGACTGGGAATACTACTCAAGCCCAAACACAAAGTTCCTGGAATTCATAAACTCAAATGCCATGGAACAACTAGTCACCATCCCACAAACATACTTGATCTCATCATCACGAACATGGGAGCACAATGTTCACCTCACTGGTGAGATCTGATCACAAACTAATCTCGCTGGAGGTCCTCATAATGAAAAAGACCACAGTAAAGAACTTTCACACTTCTAAAGACTAGTGTGGTCTCCTTTAAGGAACATTACTCAAACCGCTGAATCACTTACAAATGCCTTCTACCAGCACCTGCAGGCTGCATGGATCAGGCAATCCCAAGCAAAACAAAGACTCTTTGTACCAAAGGCAAGCGTCCAGTCTGGTGGACCCCAGCCATAAACAAACTCTACAACAAAAGGAGTAAGCTACTACAAGATAGAGCAAAATCCTTAAAAGGTAAGACACCGCTGATCACTATAAGTAAAAGCTAAGAGCTCTCATAAAATCATCCAAAGCTAATTTTGAGAAAAAAATAGCAAAGGACTCTAAAGACAACCATAAGGCATTCTTTAGCTATGTCAGAAACCTAGGAGGAAACTCCCAGATATGCTCAGAATTAGTTCAAAATGATGTGAAGATTACTGATCCTACAGACATTGCCAACATACTGGCTGAAAGGTTCAGTGCAAACTTCTCCCCTCCTAAAGGAGAGATATCTATACCAAATGGTTGTAGCGCCCCAAACGTCTGTAACGCCCAGGTGAGAATTGCTCTCTCAAGGGCAAGAACACAGCATCCATGGGACCTGATGGTGTCCCCGGCTGTGTGCTCCATGAACTCAATGAGGAATTAAACCCACAGTTAGGACAGCTGTTTAATCTTAGTCTCACCTCCGGATGTGGTCCCACTCCATTAGCTTGACAAGCCTTATCTGCAAAGCCATGGAGAGGATCATAATGGAACTCATAAATAAAGACATAGGGAACTTGCAGACTTTGGATCCAACCCAGTTTGGCTTTGTCAAAGGCAGATCATGCCTTCTAAACTTGGTTGACTTTTTCAAACAGTCACCAAGGCCATTGGAAGGCAGTCCATACAGCCTACCTAGACCTAGGCTTTTGATACAATACCTCACTCGGGTATCATTGAAAAACTCATCAACTTAAATGTAAACCCATACATTACAAGATGGGTTGCAAACTGGCTGAGTGACAGAACCCACAGGGTCAGAGTTGCTGGCGCCATGTCAGACTCAAAGCCTGTCACAAGTGGTGTCCCACAGGGCTCAGTCCTGGGCCCACTCTTGTTTGGCATCTACTTTTCTGAAGTACAAGCAAACAAAGGAGGGATATGACTCACAAATTTTGAAGATGACTACAAACTGGGAGCCGTAGTTGAAAACACATCCGACACAGATATCCTTCAGAAGGGTCTCACAGAAATGGATAACTGGTGCCAGAGCCATGGCCTAAAGTTAAATGCCAAGAAATGCATTGTCAGGTTACCCCTAGCTACCATATAGGTGGCAATCCCTGAACACAGAAGAAGTTATTAGGGACCTGGGAACCCAGGTTGACAGTAGTCATTCGACACTCATATTGCTAAAGTAGTTAGGAAGACCTTCTACATTGCCCACCTTATCATGAAGGGATTCACATCTAGATCAAGGGAAGTCATAGTCTCCCTATACTCATCACTCATCAGACCAATGATCGAGTACAATGCCCCATTCGGAATGTATCTGACCCGACACTTGCAGCAGCTGGAGAGGCCACAAAGTTCCTCACCAAAAGGATGAAGGGTCTCAAAATCTGTCTTATGCTGCCCGACTGAAAGAACTCCAGTTATATTCAGTTGCTTACCGCTTGCTCAGAGGTGACCTATGCCTGACATACAAGGCCATGTCAAACCCAGATTTGATGAACATGCCTCATCTCAAAAATCTAGATCCCCAGAGCCACAAGGAGACTTAAACCGTTATTAATAGGACGTGCTGGAGGGATAGATTCATCACCCAAAGACTCCTATGCTGTGGAACAAAATCCCGGTTTATGTGAGGCAGAGCACCGCTGGCCTTGTTCAAGAGGAATCTTGACCAATGGATGGGAGATGGTTACCTCAGTGTCACTGCTCAACAGTGGCACAGCAAAATAATGGGCATAGTTTCTCCAAACTAAGCTTATAAATGCCCTCAGGCAGATAGCCTAGTATGAACCTATGAACCTATGAACCTATAAAAAGGCTTTCCCAAGTAAACTGAATGGTCTGTTTTGGGTATTCAAATTTTGCACCTACATTTCTATACAGCTTCTTCATACATTTAAGCACTTCTGACCAAAGTGCCAGGCAAACCCGCTCAGCTATGCTTAAACTTTGAAGAAAAAGAAATAAAAAAATGAACCATTAATTAAAAATTAAACATTAGACTTCAAATTATTAAATAATTGTCTGATGACACTTTCTTTATTGTTTTAGTGCCATACAGCACTTTTATAATGTAGGGTGTCTGGTACTGATACTGCAACACTCCCCCTACATGACATTACACTTCACATTATTAAATAAGTGTCCAGGTATACTTTCTTTATTGTGTTAGTGCTGTACAACACTTTCACAATCCAGGGGGTGTGTTAACACACCCCCTACATAACATTACACTTCACATTCTTACATAAGTGTCCAATGATACTTACTTTATTGTTTTAGTGTCATACAGCACTTTGAGAGTGTAGGGGACATGTTACAAATCTACGAGCACTGCAACATACCCCTTAACACTCATTCAGTATCTGTGTACACAGCTCCCTCTCAGTAGCACGCCTTCATTAATATTCAAGGCATGCTGTCGAGAGGGAGACATAGACACCAGTCACTCTGTATAGGAATAATGCTATTGCACAACTTATAAACAAAAGGATTGTGTCTAGTTCTAGGGATGTCATTGCCCCCCTTTACTCAGTCCTAATTAAGCCAGTCATTGAGTATACTGCTCCTTTTGGTGAGCATCTATCCAGACATGCAACAACTGGAATACCCACAGAGATACCTTACTAAAAGTATAAAATGCCTAAACAACATTTCCTACATAGACAGACTCATATCCCTGTCACTATACTTGGTATCCTACAGACTGCTAAGGGGTGACTTATGTCCTGCATACAACGCATCCTCTGATCCAATACTGATGGATTTACTGCACATCAAGCAAAATGACATCATAAATACTCAGTATTAGGACCTAAACTTATTTTGCAACATCAACAGAACAGTTTTAAGGGACAGCTGTATCTCACACAGGATACCACTGCTCTGGAATAGATTCTGATCCACATAAAGCAAAGTTCATCTGTGTCCATATTCAAGCACAACTTAGATCTATGGTTGGGAAGCAGAGCATTTACCTCAGGACTATGCCCTGTACTACTAATGGACAGAAGCAGCTCATAAATGCTTTACCTCTGCATGGTTCCCCTCAAATTATTTATGGTATGATCCCAGTTATTCTCATTGGGGTAATACATAATAATAGACCATGGGATGGGTAAGGCCAATCTCTAACCAGATTGAATAGAGTAATTTCAGCATAAAAGGGAAATTGGCTAGCTTTAAAATGGCCTGCAAGGACAGCTAGCCTAGTACTTATGTATGAATCTATAAAGCCCAGTAAAAAGCAAGACTGCCACTTCATGGCAGCATATTAAGCTGCCATATAGCAGGGACTGAAAATTTGCTAATGAACACCATTTTTATGCATACTAAACACAGATTTTCTGCTTAATGAGTACAAAATAATAGTAATTATAATAATGTATCCACATAAAATGGTTGATTTTCATAATTGGCTTAGTTTTTGTCCGGAGGGCTCTAATATTTGTCAGCATGGGAGGACATGGTCAACAGACCAAGTTGATTTGCTAAGAATGCTCTACACCTGCACCACATAGGTTTTCAGCTACTGGGTAAAACTATATCCACCTCCTTAAATTCCTTTTTAGCAAATGCCAAAAAGACAAAATTACCAACATTGTGAAAAGGTCTGAAAGCAACATTAAGGTGTTACTGCTCAATGCTAAGAGCTTAACTTATTCCCTCTAGTAGAGCTCTTTTGAGTGTGCACCTTTAACTCCCAGTAGGTGTAGCTTCAGCCTTTAAAAAATTACGTTATCACCTTACAGTTCTAACAAATACTCATTGACAGAGGTCATTATCAATACAATTGTGTTTGTCATCATATATGCTTTAAGATAAAATATTCTGATACCTTGTATGTAGCATGTTTTTGAAATTATTAATGCAAATAGGAACAGGCAATATTTGGCGCCTAGAGGAGCAGTAGGAGGTAACTGCAGATACACCTGGAGGCATCACTCGGATGTAATGAGTTAAACAAAAAAAACTTCACACCCTTCAATCCCTCCTTTCTCTAGTCTCCAGAAAATATAAATATCTGTGCCATGACCAAGACTTGGTTTAAAGTAATAGAAATTACTCCAAAAGTGCAAGGCTATGGTGCCTTCTACACATTTAGACTAGCAACAGCACAGGCTGATGCCAATGGTGGAGGTGCTTTGATCTATGTTAGCCACAAATATACCTCCAGATTGGTTAAACAGGATGATGCCATGGAGCTCATCCACTTACAATTCACCATAGATGAGGTCGCTCACCATACAGAGGCTAGCTACAGGTCACTATTTATGCCCCTAGAGATTCACAAATCTTACCTAAACTTACTAGAGGCACTCACACCCATTTTCATGGGTGATTTGAACTATCCCTCTACAGACTGGGAAAATTACACTGCCTAAAACTCACAGACACAATGTTTCCTGGACTTTATTGACACAAACACATTGGAACAGATAGTGCACACTCCAACCAGAGGCCTAAACATACTGGATCTGGTACTCATTAACAAAGGGACAGTGTTGCAAACCCCACAACCCCACCTCATGTCACGTCCTTTTCTAACAAATCTGTCTCCTGTAAAAACCAACCCAGAAAATGCAGATAAACCAGTAATACGAAGTATTCTAAGGCAAACTATCTAAACAGGGTATATATATATATATATATATATATATATATATATATATATATATATATATATATATATATATAAAGTAAAAAATCTCATGGTCAAAATCAGGAAGAGCAGCTCAAAGTCTAGTGCTCTTTTATACAACGAAACAAGAAACTAAGAGGTCTAATTAAGTGCAACAAGGCTAACTAGGAGGTTTGAATACCTTCAAAGGCTAGAGACAAACCCAAGACCTTCTTCAGATTTGTTCAGAACCTTAAAGGTAACACACAGCAGTGTGATTAACTGGCTGTGAATAGTATCATCTTCACCAGTGCCCCCCCCCCACTTCTCTGGGGAAATCCCCCCAGCATATTTTTTCCAACTATTAGCAGGTAATAAATGCTGGCAGCACTCACTAAAGGCAAGAACACCACCTGTATAAGTCCCAACAACATCCCCAGTTGCCTTCTTAACAGTCTATCTAAAACATACCCTATCAGGACCACTTGAGGCACTCTTTATCTACATCTACAACCCCAGCACAGCCTATTGCCAGTGGTGCCCAGTTTGCACAGTAGAGAGAAAAAGTGACCTCTTTAAAAAACAAATCTGTCATCCATTCAGTCATACAGGAGCACTTTTAATGCAGGTAAGTTAAGCAAAGACATGGGAGTGGGGTAAGTGTGTCTAGGTATGTGGATTTGTGTTTGTGTGTGTGCGTGTGTGGGCATGTGTGCTTGTGCTCATATCATTGTAGGAAACATGAATGTGAGTGTATGCGTGTTTGCTTGTGTGGTCACACTAAGGTGGTTAGGAAGGAAATCAACAGTCTGGATTAGTGTGTGTGTGTGTGTGTGTGTGTGTGTGTGTGTGTGTGTGTGTGTGTGTGTGTGTGTGTGTGTGTGTGTGCGTGTGCGTGTGCGTGTGTGTGTGTGTCTGTGTCTGTGTGTGTGTGTCTGTGTGTGTGTGTGTGCATGTGTGTATTGGATCATTTGCATACATGAATAAGGTAAGTGTTTGTGTGGGAAACCATTTGAAATATTGGGACCCACTAGAGTGAGTTCCAAATATGGAGACTGAATGACGAAAAGACCGGACTTGTATATGCTAAGTCCCAGATGGCATTTCTCAAAATATTTCCTTATCTATGAATTATGGAAATCTCAGAGTTGGGGAATATAAGTTTGGGGGGTACAGGTATGGGCTTGTCCCCCTTGCAAAAACAAGTTTTAAGGAGAAGAGTAATCTTCAAGAATTACTCCTCTCTTGTATTTTCAGTCTTTTTTTTTTTCAGCATGTCAGCACTTGGCATTTCAAATGCCGACATTTCAATAAAGAGCCAATTGTGTGAGTGTGATGATGGTGGCTTGTGTTTTAAAAGTGGATGCATTTTTCTGAATGAGTTTGTGTGTGTGTGTGTGTGTGTGTGTGTGTGTGTGTGTGTGTGTGTGTGTGTGTGTGAGATTGTAGAAGAGGTGCCTTTGCCCAACATGATGTATGGGCCGCTAGGGAGAACACAAAGACAATTAAGTCTTTCAGTGCCAGGATGGGCTAGTGTGTGATTCAGCACATGCTAATGACCCAATAATGAAGTCATTTTCATCATGGCCATAGCATTCTCTGGATCACATGTTCTCACTTTCATGGTAATTGAATATCCTATAATAGGTAAAATTACAGTGAGTCGTGACCTTTTTTCTGAATTCCAGCCCATGACTTTTGACATTTCTTATGAGGAGCAGTCAGTGATATCCAAAGTGGTTTATGTATCTTAGGTGGCATAGTGGGCCTTTTTTTAAAAAAGATCTACTCTTAGTTTAAGGGAGTTACTGTATTACAAAGGTGCTTTATATTATGCCATGTTATAAAGGCATTGTAAAGAAATTTCCAGAATAGTGAAAAGTGAGTTAACAAGAAGCTACATGCATGACAGCCTCCTCACTATCATCAAAATTAGATTAATCTTCTGCTCCTTCATGCACCCAATAGAAACTGGGCACAATCTAAGTGATTCATAAAGAACCCTACCACTCATGTAAAGAGCTGCAGCAAGAAGGCCCTGTCTCTTGAATGTGATATTTTGTGATCAAGAGACACATAAATTATTTGCATGTCTCTGAATTGCCAATAACTACAGTGAGTGGAAATCTATGCTTCCTTTGGCAGTTAACAGTGGCAGCTGCATCCTTATATCACAAGCTCCCAAATTCACTCTCCCATGCACTGCACACATTTAAACACACACCCACACACACACACACACACACACACACACACACACACACACACACACACACACACACACACACACACACACATACCCTATGCCTGTCCCTGTATTGTCAGAACAACCCTAATGTCTCCTTCTGTCTTGCCCTCATGAGCCAACGAGGATTACTGTCATAGGTTCATAGGTAGGTACTAGGCTATCAGCCTTTGGACCTATATAAGCCTAGCCAAAAAGGTTCCCTGGCTTTCGCCACCCAAGAAAATTATTTTCCTGTGCCCTTGTCAAGCAGTGTCACAGAAGTGATCCCCGGAGTGAATTTTCTATTTCCCATCCAGTCCTCAAGATTTTTCTTAAAGAGAGCCAATTAGGAGCTTTGCTTAACATGAATAGGTAGTCAGTCTTTAATGCCTGACATGATACTGCAGAAGCCGACAGACTAGCAATATGCTAAGTGTTTAGGGGCTAATGTAATAGCCGTTCCTGATTTAGTCTTGTCTTGTGCTACAGGGTTGAGAGGTACACCTATTGTTCCCTCCCCCTCGTATATCACACACTGCTTCAAGCATTGAGTAATGTCAAGGGTCCTGAGTATATGTAAAAAAACACTTGCTGTGCAAACTTCTCAGTTAGTGCAGTGGGTAAGTGTAGAGGTTTGCTGCAGCAAGGGTGGAGAGGTTAATTCCATTAATGCCTTAAAAGCATGGTATGTAATAGTACCCCAGGTGACGAGTGGGTCTGCACACCGCATTTTAGTTATTTTTTATTTTAATTCAGTGCCTCTAAGGTACACTATCTGCCATATCCTTGGTGTCTAGTGTTTCCTCACCCAACCTCAATTATATGTGCATGACTTTAAGACACAAAACACTAAGTTATCTCTGGTGTCTAGTGTTTTCCCACCCAATCCCACTTCTCTATGTGCCTTTAAGTCATGTAAGGAATAGTTTTCTCTGGTGTCAAGTGTGTGCATGATCCCCATCATTTATAAGAGTCTTTGTTAAATCACCTTTATTGAATTATCACTTAGGACATAGGCAACCATACATTTATATAAATGAAAACAAACCATATTGACATATTCTCAGTTACAAACATTATGCATCATATACAGTTTTGTGTACAGTCACTGTCCATCCAACACTATGTAACTCATTCAGTTCCTGCCTTCCCTTAAACCTCATTCTTTCTCCAAAACATTATTCTACATGTACTGTTCCCACATTTCCCATTTTTTTCTACATAATTTGTTGCTACCCTTTTCTAAATGTTCTACTTCTAGGCCTTTTATCTCTGTTGCTATATTCACTATTTCAAATAACATTGGTTTAGATTCATATTTTCATTTTTTAATAATTGCTTTTTTGGCAACCACCAGAATTAAACGTAGCAAGGCCTTACTAAGTCTAAGCAATTTAGATCCTGTATCCCAGCTCAGAAATAATTTCCTTAGTTACACCAATTTGCTCACACAGTATTACTGACAGAGTAGACTGTAGGAAAATTTTAAAGCTTGCCAATGATTACACTCCCAAAAAATATATTCCAAGTTATGTTTTTCTTTCCCATCACACCTCCAACATTTGCACACTGCCTGAGGAACAACCTTTGGAGTCTACTTAGTGTATTAAATATCTATGCAAACACTTCCAGCCAGAAATCTTAAATTTCCTAGACTTTGTTACATTTTTGGGACACATACATATTTGTGAATTGCTTATCAAATCTCTCTTCTGAATCTTTACTAAACTTTTCTGATTGATTCCTATAGTCATCATGCAATATATTAAAGGCCCAACTAGTTATTCATTTTTTAATAGCAACTTTTGTTCTGGATTCATCTAAAATTGTTATCAGTTCTGGTCTTTCATTTAGGATTCCCTATACATTTCTCTTTGCCTATACTCTGATATCAATCCTTGATAGGGCAGATAGTCTCTAGCCTGCAGTCCAAATATATTATCGGCATCTTCCCATTCTATTACTTTTCCCTCTCTAATTATTTGCACTCAATACCTTGGTTCCTCTAACGGTTTCTCCATTAAATTCTTGCCTCTTCTTGCCTATTCTCTGTACTTCTAATTGCATTCAGCCCTATCTGCAGCATTTCATTTCTCCATTCCTGCATTGGCTTATTTCTTAAAATATTTTCTGCTTCTTTATGAATATAATATTATGTGTGGCTATTGTTATTCTTGGTAAGGTCTGCATCCAACATCCCACTCTCATCTTATTTCTTCAGCTCCCCCTGTTCATCATCACCCATATCCACTATGAATTATAGCTTTCTGCTTGTTTAATGTATAGGAGCCTTAACTGCGTGGCTCTAAAATATCCATTCAGATCAGGTAATCCCAAACTACCTTGTTCTAAAACTTTAAAAAAAAACTAAAAAAGAAAGAAGAAGAAGAAAAAGAAGAAAAAAAGAGGTGCATGTTCACTTTAGTATCCTTATAACACACAAAATAACTGAAAATGCTTTAGTATATAATATGCACTTTATGCAATTAAATGTTTCATTAAATACTGTTAAGAAAAAAAAATTGGTTTAGTTACAGTTACAGCTTTCCCATCTCCTTTATTCCTTTTAATGTTCCTCCAGACATTAATGACATGAATTAAGGCAAACTCTTTGACTCCCCTACAAGTTTAACTAACTCAAAAAAGTCCAATATTTCCATTTTTTTTTGTTCAGCCACATTTCACAAATGTGGTTGATGCTATGCAATCCCACATTTATTAATTAATGTCTGAATTGTTGATTTTCTTCCTATTGATCTCCTTTCCCATCTCCAGTCTCTGGTTCATTTCCAGTGTATTCCTGGTTCTTCTAGTCAACACCTGTGCTTTTCTCTGTCTCTGAAGCATCTTCCTTTGGAACACTAGAAAAAGTTTCACTGGCAAAGTCTCTCTCTATGAGCTTTATTATCAGAAGAACAAGAAGCAGCCCGTTTTTCTTTGATAGCTCAATTTTTGTGGACACATTTTTGTATTTCGTCCTTAGCCTGTTTTGCATCAAAAAAATACTTTGATCCTCCAGAAAAAAATATTCTGAAGATACATGGATAAAGCAGTTTAAATCTTATACCTGCCTCTTGACATTTCCTGATTGCTGGAATAAATTTGCTTCTCTTCCACCTGATGTACAGTGAGTAATAATTTTACACAAACACTACAGTCTCTGACTTTTAGTGCTTTTCCCTTCTGCCACAGTTTAGGTGTAAGTGCCTATAAGGCACAGAGTGAATAGTTCCTTCTGATGGCTAGTGTTTCCCCTAACCAAATTAGTTATAAGTATCCTTAAAGCACAAACTGTAAAGAGATCTCCCCGGTGACTAATGTGTCCCCACTGTCCCATGTATCGCCAAGTTCATCCTGGTGCCTAATGGTCCTCCCCGACCCATTGCTGCAGGCACTGCTCATTAGTGGGTAGTAGGTAGTAGGGGTGTGTGGAAGTATGACAACCACCCCAGCCCAACTTACACACACACACGCACGCACACACACACACACACACACACACACACACACACACACACACACACGCACACGCACACACACACACACACACACACACACACACACACACACACACACACACACACACACACACACACACACACACACACACGTACACACGTACACACACACACTCCCCTGTATAACCTACCCTTCACTAACCCCTTCTGCTACCTCCTTGGCAGACACACACTGACACTTGCACTTACACATGCAGCCCCGCCCCTCACATTCACTCATGGACACACCCCCAACACTATCTGAGCAATAAACTTCTCAGCATGTACTTCTTACACAATGGATGAGCTCACCCTTTTGGCCACATTCATTGCCAAAAGTGGCCAGTAGAATCTGCGCTAATTTACACATCCAAGTGATTCATAAATGCTTTACCACAGGTGGTTCAGAGGAGAGAGCACATGGCTAATTATCATATTCCTGGTATCAGGACTATCTGGTTAGGGTGCGGCATGGTTGCAGAGACAGTCTATCATGATGTTGCATATCTTGTTGTAAAAGCATTAGAATAAGCTGTCTCTGAACTGTAAACAGATTACCTTGAGGTGTATGAATCCAGCCCAATATGTTTAAAATGTGAAAAGAGGCATGAAGGTAGTTTAAAGTAACCCTATCATATTGTAATGCAAATAAATGTTTTATTAATTCACTAACAGATATGGAAATAAATATGATGGCAGAATATTGCGCATTTAGAGCTGGTAAACACTTAATGAGGTTTCTGTTATATAAAGACATTACATTACTTAAATCAAGCAGTTTATTGTTACTAAGGCAACAAGCTAGCTGAGCAGTGCAGTGTCATGTTTTTAAAATTGGAAAATATAAAAGATTGTGAAATATGTAAAAAATGATAGTTTTCACTAGAGGCAATAGCATGCTATACATTTTTTTTTCTGGATAAGTTGTCACTATAACTAATCTGTACATTTTTTTTCAGAAATAAGATAAAGCAGGTAGAAACAGGAGTGCTTGTTTTAAGCTGCTGTAAATAAAAAGCTAAAGATGAGGATGTCAAAACATCAGTGTCTGATCAGTTTTGAGGCTTATATGGCATGTAAACAGGCAGACAAATTAATACATAGTGAATGATTTCCATCTATTAAACAATGGAACACACACAGTAAAATGGGTGTTTTAAATTTAGCATGCAGTACTGAAGTTTAATTCAATATCTGATAAAAAAACAGTATGAAGTTAGTCTAAATTAAAAAAATATATAAATTGTATAATACTGTAGCAGTATTAATGCTCACAATAGGAAGTAGTGGCAGCTGCATGCTAGCTCACAGATATATGCTAGCTCCAATTCCTACTACATTTAAAAATGCTCATACAGTATTCTAAAGCTGAACTTACACAGCTGGCAACATGCTCAGTTCACAAGCTGCTAAGAGAATATTAGGAATCTTAACATACCCTGGCGACTATTCCCCTCTAGTTTTTACATAAAAAAGACGTCTCCTGCCATATACTGCATTCTTTAAATCATAGCATGTAACTATTTAGTGCACCCCTTTAGAAAATGAAATGGCCTCCTAAACTGCTTAGAGTCCCGTTTCTGAGAAGGGATAGCTCATGAGGTGCTATTACTAATGTTATAAAGGACAGCAGTGACTGCCTACTCCAATGATTGTTTTCTGCTTTCTTTTCCGGAGTAACTTTACTCATTTAGCATCTGTTTCTCATACTGTATTCAACACTGCAAATGATGAGAATAAGAAGACTGGGTTAATGCTTGGTGTTGCTGATGCACAGAGCCATGAATAGCACTGGGTAATCCCTAGCAAGGGAGCTGACACTTTATCTTTTCCTATACCTGCTCTTTTCTTTGGAAATGTATCTGAAATTTATATTAAAATGGCTTCTTTTCCCATTTCTTGAAACAAGCCCCTTGTCATCCTATTCTCCCTGACTGGTATGACTTTCTTTCATTTTTGTGGTCCTTGTATGAGGCCATCTGCTTTCTGGTACAGAAAAGCTGGACATGTGTCTCACTAGTGGCTGGTGTTTTTTCTCTAATGGAGGTTAACCATGGACTTCCATCTCCACTTTTCTCTCATATAGGTTTACCCATGGACTTCCATTTCTGCTTTTCTCTGATAGAGGTTTAGCTGTGAACTTTCATCTGTATAGTATGCATATTTTGTTACTGAATGTAACCACAACAGATTTCCCAATATATATTTGCACTTGCATCAGCTTTACTGCTTTAACACCCACCTATACTGGAATTTAGTTTTGAAGTTAGCAAGACCCATAACTCTTCACCCTGAAAAACATATCATTTACTACAATATTTGAATTATCACACTTGTTTAAATATCTATTGAAAATATTTATCACCCCACAATGAATGCCAGTGCTGAAAGAAAAAATGTGACTACAGGACCTCATGTGAAGTCAAAAAAGATATCTTCTTAAGTGCTACTTTCAGCAATATGAGTTCCCACAATCTGATCAAAAGGTAAAAATGTTACACAGACAAACCAATTAGTAAAAACTACAAGAAAAACCTATACAAGCTAGAGTTTTCACTGTGTGATACCTTAAACCTCCTGTAATAGAGGCCCATGGGATATATGAAAATGACCTCTTAGGGGCATCAAATGTTTCAGCTGCATGGTTTCTGAATGTCAATGACTTTGTACTTTTTAAGTCTTTATGGACAGATTCAGACCAATAAAGCCAAACACAACTAGCTGTGGACATGCACATTGTGGCCTTCTTATGACCTCATCAGCACAGCATAAGCAGACTGTTTGGTTATACTCTAGAAACACAGGGTCTTTAAACCCAGCTAATGTCCAAAACCATTAAGGTGTCTGCAAAATATCCCAACTAATGACTAAACGAAAAAAGTAAAAAGGTTACACAGACAAAACAATTAGAAAAAATAATAAGAAAAACCTAGCCAAGCTACAGCTTTTAATGTGTGATACCTCAAACCTCCTGTAATACAAGCCCATGGGATATATGCAATGACCCCTTAAGTACATCAAGTGTGTCAGCTGTATGGCTTCTGAATGTCCATGACTTTTTATGTTTTGCTTTCAAGTCTTTATGGACAGATTTAGACCAACAAAGCCAGATGCCACTAGCTGTGGATATGTATGTTTTGGCCTACTTATGATCTCATCAGCACAGTATCAGCAGACTGTTTGGTTATACTCTAGAAAGACAGCGTTTTTAAACCCAGCTGATGTCCATAACCATTAAGGTGTCTTATGGGTCTCTATTACAGGAGGTTTAAGGTATCACACAGTGAAAACTCTAGCTTAGCTAGGGTTTTCTTGTAGTTTTTTTCCCACAATCTGAGGATATTATTTAACATGGCTCATTGATGAATCTTAAGATAGCACAGTAATCTAGTCTTGAATCGACAGATTTATCCCCAAAAACTGGTGATGATTTCATTCCGTACAGCTGTGACTATGCAGAGTATCCTTATTACACACTATCTTTTCAGCCTTAAACAGAAAACACTGTTAATTTACAGGCCACTATTTCATGGAGGTTGCATCACCGGTGAAAACATATAGTAGACATTGTCCCCATCCTTGTAATGCCAATCCCTGTTTTGTTGAGATACACAATGAGTTTGTTTGTTTGTTTTGGGGGGTGGGGCTTAATTTTGACCCAAGTTGGATTCCTGGCGATTACTAGGACGAAAGTATGGAATCTACAGTGGAAATTAAGAATGACAAGAAAAAAATGTATCACTTTGTCTGCTACTCCCAAATGGAATAAAATAATAATAATAGTGTTAAGGAAAACAAACTTGTAAACTGAAAAGGCAAAACAGACTACTGAAAAACAAAATAGAGAAGAAACCACACAGTAGCACAGAATGAAATGATAAAGCGCTTTTCGTTTATTCCAATAAACAAACAAAGATCTGAAGAAGTTTGTTTATTGGAATAAACGAAAAGCGCTTTATCATTTCGTTCTGTTCTACTGTGTATTGGAAAACATGTAGACTTCAAATCCAGTGGTAGATGGCAATCCACTGGCAAATCCAAGGCTGATTGCAATGGTATTTCACTGTTTACTGTACGTGGATAGCATGGTCTGTTTATTTTGAACATTATCTTTAGACAAATGCAGATCTGATAAAAGCACCCTGATTCTATGCACCGATATCTCATTCAGCATATCAATGTTAGAACCTGTGACTGGCAGAATGTCCACATCACAAAGAGCTATGGAGAGATGTGATGACTGGCAGATAAATAAATGTCTCATCAAAACTATTGTGATCACTCATCTAAGAAGCAATGATGCCAACAGTTACAATCAAATGTTGCCATAATCTGTGCTCTGGAAATTCTGTACTAGGTCTCATCTACTGCTGTGCTCTCTGCTTTAGGCTTTGAGATGGTAAAATCACCCATCTGCAGTGGGCACATAGTTCTACTGCCAGGTGTTTTCAGCTTGCATCCAAGAAGGTATGATATTACAACTAAACCCATGCTGCATAATTTGTGCTGGCTGTTGGCTTTAATGTGATATGCTTTTGAAAACCTGAGTCTCACCAACTGATCCCTACATGAGCTTGATTCTACTTATCTGAAATTGCTTCTGAGGCCTTATGCCCACAGATCAGAGGTGAGGTCATCAGATACAAGACAGATGTCTGCTCCAAAGTCCAGCTTGAGATGACTGCCAAGAATTTATTTTGTTATTTTACAAAAGTCCTTTAGAATCAGCCACTGTCCTACTGCCCTTGACTTGGACTTCTGAAATACAAATTTTTAGTAGGTAGTCTCTGAGAAGTCATCTTTTTAGAAGAATCTGTTGTGAACCTATCATGTTTATTTATAACAACTTTAAATTTTTTAAATTTTGATTTGGGTTTTCAATATTTTTTTCAGATTTTGGGAAATGCTTGAATTTAATACTCAACAAAACAAATAAAATAAAGGTTTGCTTATTTATTTATTTGCCAGGAAGATGGAGGTGTAGGGAGAACAGCTCCAAAAAGTAACGACCATTATGAAATATACAGTGGAACAGATATACGTACAAATATACAGTATACAGCTGAAAACATATAAGATACATCAACACAGTCAAACATTTGTAAAAGTCTTGTTCATAAGGTAAGAAGCATAATAGAATACTGAACAGCAGTAAAGTTATTATAGTATCAGTTACTGGACATATGATGCATCATGTCATATAATAATGCAAGTGGCAGTAGGCCATTTCGCACTCTGGAAGCTTTGAAATGGTTCATTCATACAACAGTAGATTTACTACTCTAAATAAACAAAAATTAGTAGAGGATCATTTGAACAATAACTGAGGGATGTTTTTTATAAAACTCCTTCAGTTGTGACAATTCCCTATAGAGAAACTTTGCTTGACTTGCCTGAATGCCACACTGAGATAATGGTTACAGTCTGAGAGTTTAAATAACCCTTCCCTGCTACTACTGTGTAAACTTTGTTATCATGTATATATTAAGTTTGTAAAATCCTGATAATCAAACTTAGAATCTCAATCACAGAAGCCTCCTTAGCTTTCCCTTTTTAGAGCTAGAAGGAATGTTAGACTACAGTCCCAGTCGTGAAAACCTTCCACTGTGAGTAGTATTTAAAGGAATTTTCAACAGCATATGTCATAGTAATTTCTTAAGATATGATATAATTCTTGTTTTCTTAACTGAGGAAGAAAAATTCTAAGTATGCAAATTTCATGCTCAGAACTCTTATTCTAAGTATGCCTATATAATATGATCAAGAGTCATTTGACTGGATATTTTACGCAAAGCTATTTATCTTACTTATCTATAATGAAACTTATGAGTACAAAACTTTTTATAGTTGGTCTTTGGAACACAAATGTTATTTTTGAACACTTCACTTTTCCTTTAGCTCTTTTTCTGACTAAATAATCTTACATTTCCCTGTTTGTTTATGTGTTTGCAAAGCTTTTCTACTGTCTACTACATATCTTTTTGATATTTTATTCCATACCATTTCTGCTACATATTACAACTTATTTTTGTTTTATTGTTTGAGGACTACTACTACTACCTCATCTACCATTGTGTTTTCAGGGGGCTCCAACTGAACACTACCATGAGAAGTACTTTAAGCTACAAAACGAAACAACCGTTGCAAGTACGGCAATTGCATGGCCCCAAAAAGGATAGTCCAAACCACAAAACAAAAATGGCCAGTAAACTGTGGTATATAAATGCTTTATTGAAGCATATATAAGTAGAGCACTAACATAACAGACCAGTTTTGGCTGAAAAGATTAAATAGTCTTCATCAGTGTCAAGAAGGCTATTTAATCTTTTCAGCCAAAGCTGTTCTGTTATATTAGTGCTCTACTTATATATACTTCAATAAAGCATTTATATACCACAGTTTGCTGGCCATTTTTGTTAAGTGCTTTAAGCTGTGATACTTTCATAGAATCTGATGTTTCAGTAATGTGTAAAAACAAAATAGTTTAGAAGCATATGTAAACCTACCTCCTTTTACTACATATTGACTCATTTTCTTGGAGCTCAGCAAAGCTTGGTATTCTAGCCTGTGTTCCAGAAGTGTTTAACTTGTATGCAGGGCCATCCAGGCAAAGACAAGTACCTTTGATTGCTAAACTGCACTTGCTTAAGTTATTTGGCGTAATTACTACCATCATTAATATCATCCTCATCATGGTAGTGATTACTACCATTTCCAGTTTTATTTGTGCATTTCACTGTATTTTCCCTATAGAGTGGTCCATAAAAATGTAACCTGTTAAGCAGTAAATATAGAGCAAATACCTTCTGCTGTGACAAGCTTAGAGCAGCTAGTTAGGCATTGAGTAGCAACACCTATAAATTTAGTAGAAGTCAGTATTGTGTAACATTAAAGTTAGTAGAATTTAGTATTGTTTCACATAATCTGTCACAGTAAAGCACAGTTAGTATTGTGTAAACATTAAAGTTAGTTACATTTAGTACTGTTTAGCACAATCTGCCCTAATAAAGCACCCTTATTAGTCTGCACCAGCAAAGCACCATCAATAGCCTTCTAACCCTAATTTACCACCCTCTTCTAGCTCACCAGTCAAAGGACTGGACAGTATGAATATGCAGTTTTCTAACTTCTCTGAAGCCAGCTTGGTGGATATGGGCATCTTGACCACATGTTTACTGACAACCACTTAATAGGTTCATAGGTTTATACTAGGCTATCTGCCCTAAGGCATTTATTTATAAGCCTAGCACAAAGTTTTGTGGCTTACGCCACCCCTTATGTTAAAAAATACTGTGCCCATTAGTTTGTTGTGCCTCTGTTCAGCAGTGACACGGAGACGATTCCTGGGGTAAACCTATGATCTCCAATCCACCGGTCAAGATTTCTCTTGAACAGAGCCAGCGAGGTGCTCTGCCTCACATGGACCAGGATTTTATTCCACAGCATAGGGAGTCTCTGGGTGACAAATCTATCCCTCCAGCATGTCCTATTTATATCCGTGCTAAGGTTTAAGTCGCTTGCTCTAGTGGATCTGGTAGATTTGGATTTTTTGAGGTGGAGCATGTCCATTAATTCTGGGTTGGACATGGCCTTGTATGTCAGGCACAGGTCACCTCTGAGCAGGTGGTATGTGACTGAATAGAGCTGGAGTTTCTTCAGTCTGGCAGCATATGACAGATTTTGGAGTCCCTTTATCCTTTTGGTGAGGAACTTTTGGGGTCTCTCCAATTGCTGCAGGTGTCGGGTGAGATACATCCCGAATGGGGCATTGTACTCGATCATTGGTCTGATAAGTGAAGAGTACAGGGGAACAATGACCTCACTTGATCTGGATGTGAATCTCTTCATGATCAGGTGGGCAATGTAGAAGGTCTTTCTAACCACTTTAGCAATGTGAGTGTCAAAAGAAAGGCCACTGTCAACCTGGGTCCCCAGGTCCCTGATAACCTCTTCTGTGCTTAATGGATTGCCACCTATATGGTAGCTTGGGGTTGCCTTGTTTTTCCCGAAGGGTATAACTATACATTTTTTGGCATTTAACTTCAGGCCATGGCTCTGGCACCATTTATCAGTTTCTGTGAGACCCCTCTGAAGGATATCAGTGTCCGATGTACTTTCCGCTATGGCGCCCAGTTTGCAGTCATCTGCAAACTTTGTCAGCCATAGTCCTCCTATGTTTGCCTGTACTTCTGAGAAGTAGATGCCGAACAACAGGGGGCCAAGGACTGAGCCCTGTGGGACACCACTTGTGACCGGCTTGGAGTCTGACATGGCACCAGCAACTCTAACCCTGTGGGTTCTGTCCTTTAGCCAGTTTGCAACCCATCTTGTGACATATGGGTTTACGTTTAAGCTGGTAAGTTTGTCTATAATACCTGAGTGGGGTATTGTGTCGAAAGCTTTTGCAAGGTCAAGGTAGGCTGTATGGACTGCCTTTCCCTCAATGGCCTTGGTGACTGTTTCAAAAGAAGTTGACCAAGTTCAAAAGGCATGATCTGCCCTTGACAAAGCCATACTGGGTTGGGTCCAATGTCTGCAAGTCCCCTATGTCTTTGTTTATGAGTTCCATTATGATCCTCTCTATAGCTTTGCAGACCAGGCTTGTTAAGCTTATGGGGCGGTAATTACCAGGGTCCGTAGAGGCAGCGCCTTTGTGGAGTGGGACCACATTTGCTGTACGCCACTCCTTGGGCACGTATCCTGTGGTAAGGCTAAGATTAAATAACTGCCTTATATGCGGGTTTAGTTCCTCGTTGAGTTCATGTAGCACACAGCCGGGGACACCATCCGGTCCCATTGATGCTGTGTTTTTAGCTTTAGAGAAAGCAGTTTTCATCTGCACATTTGAGATGTCTGGGAGGCTACACTCTGCTGGGATAGTTATCTCTCCTTTTGGGGGGGAGAGGGGGGTGAAGTTGCACTGAACCTGTCTGCCAGTATGTTGGCAATGTCTGTGGGTTCAGTGATTTTTGTATCATTTTGGACTAATTCTGCGCATGTCTGGGAGTTTCCACCCAGGTTTCTAACATAGCTGAAGAAGGCCTTATGATTGTCTTTTGAATCTATTGCAATTTTTCTCTCAAAGTTGGCCTTGGATGATTTTATGAGTGCTCATATTTTTTTACTAATAATGATCAAGGGTGTCTTCTCTTTTATGGATCTTGCTCTATCATGTAACAGCTTTCTCCTCTTATTGTAAAGTTTGTTTATGGCTGGGGTCCACCAGACTGGACATTTGCCCTTGGTGGAAAGAGTCTTGGTTTTATTAGGGATTGCCTGATCCATGCAGTCCTGGAGGTGTTCGTAGAAGGCATTTGTAAGGGCTTCCTCAGCTTGGATTGTGGTTTCCACTGGCTCGGGGGCCTTGAAGGATACCACACCAGTCTTGAGTAGTGTGAAGTTTGCTTTAGAGAAGTTCTTCACTGTGGTCTTTTTGTTTGGGGTGGATTTCCAGTGAGATAAGTTTGTGATCTGATCACCAATGAGGGGTGTGGAGCACTTTGTCCCCATGTTTGTGATGATGAGATCTAGTATATTTTCTCCTCTTGTGGGAACGGTGACTAGTTGTTCCATTGCATTTGAATTTATGAACTCCAGGAACCTTTGGGCTAGAAAGTTGGGGCTTGAGTAATGTTCCCAGTCTATATTTGGGTAGTTGAAGTCACCCAATATAATGGTGTTTGGAGATACATTTATACCCTCCAGTGTCTTGAGGAAGGCTGTGTGGGGTTCCTGAGTTTGAGAGGGTGGCCTGTAGCATGCTACAAATTGTAGAGCAGTCTTGCCTATGGTTAATTGCACCTGGATGGTTTCAACCTGAAGGTGTGGGTATCCTTGATGAATATGGATACACCTCCTTTTGTGGTGTGGTCCGGATGATATGAGGTAAAACCTGATAGTGCCGGGTGCTCTCAGGAGCCTTGAACCAGGTTTCAGTCACAGCACAGACATCGATGTTCTCCATACTGAGAAGGGCCTGCATTTTGAGATTTAGACTTCTGGCATTGAGCAGCATCACCCTTAGTTTCTTCCCATTTTGTTTTCTAGGGTGGTAGGTTTAGAATTTGAGCCTTGCCTAAAAAGGCACTATGGGGTGGCAAGAGCCTTAGCCAATATCCGGAATCCCAGGGTGGCAGGTGCAAGCCGCCCCTTGAAGCGTGGCTTGTCAAGCATGTCATCCCAGGCAGACAGACACTGGATCCCCTTTGAATGACACCAGAAATTAAGCCAATTGTTAAAGCTGATCATCTTGTCTCTATGTTGTGGCATCATTCTTGGTGAAGGAAGGATACTGCTCAGGGTCAGGGTCATACCTGCCTGGGCTACATAATCAGAGAGCTCCTCTATGTCTCTTTTCATGTAGTCCAGGGACAGCATGGACAATGACTGTGTCATATTTGTACTTGCTGTGGAGTGACCAGTGCGGCAGCTTACTGTGACCTCTCCTTGTTCAGCCTGGTGAGTGGGACGTCAGTGTGTCTGACTTTGGAGTCACCTATGACAAGTATGTTTGGTGTTGTATTTGGCCTTAAGGGCTGTGACTGCTTTGCACATTGAATTTGTGGTTTATGTGTTGCCTGTGGTGTGTCATGAGGTGGCAGCTGCTTGGATGCCTGCTTTGGAGGCCGCTGCTGTTTAGGTAAATTTTTGCTCAGAGCCTCCGAGTATGACTTTGTGTGTTTATGTGTTTGATTCATTGTTGTGATAGCTTTATGTGAGACTGGTTTTGTGGTGTGTGTAGCTGCCTTCTCCTCCTGTCTGGTCTTGCCAGTCCTGAGTTGAGAGAGCTCAGCCTCCAGTTTGGCTAAATAGCTGCATCTCTCGCAAGTATTTGTGTTATGTGGGAGGAGGAGAGGGTTGTCAGTGTACATGAGGCAATTGTAACATTGCCTCAATATTCCAAAATTCACCAACTGGACAGGAGAAGACACCAGCATCTGGCCCTTCGACATGCTAGAAAAATTTAGAAGTTAGGGATGTAACTGAATAAGAGAGGACTAAGTAAGGAAGTGGGTACTCCTGGGGGGGGTTTGGTAGTGAGGGACTTTGTATAATACAGAAGTGCTAAACCTGAAAAGAAGATGCTTTTAAGACAAGTAAAAGCTTTTAGGAACAAGTGCTGCGTTTTTAGTTAAGGGATATACTGTTTAGATTACTAGTAGAGCAGTTCTAAGGGAAAAAATGAAGAACAGACATTATGGAGCCAGAAAACATTTAACCTTGTTAAACCAGCGCTGCCCGATGCTGCTCTAGTGGCATCTCTGCGCTAAATCGTGCAAAAAACACTCAAAGTGTGCTGATAGCAGGGGGTGAAGGGGAGGAAAGAGCCACCCTGCAGCTAGATCCACCAAAAGCACTCCCAAGTGTGTGCTTAGGGAGGGCTGGAAAGAGCCAAAAATTGACAAAATGGCCAATAAAACTACAGTTTCAAGTCAGTAACCACTCCCATGGAAGCAGCTCAATGTTTTCACTGCCACTGTTCAACAGAGAGACTTTCTTCTAGCCCAAGCAAAATGGCCTCACAGAAACTTACAACTCACTTCAAGAACAGCAAGCCTGTAACTTGAACTTTTTAAATCTCAGAAAAGTGGGAAAAAGCAAGATTTTTTGTTTTTGTTTTTTCAGAGATAGCAGAGGTTCACAAGTAATATCAAGTTATAACAGTGCAGTAAATGACCCCCCATACAAGAGTGCTAGGTCAAAGACAGAAAATATGCAAGTTTTGAGAAAAAAACGATTTTAAAATTAAGTGCAAACAGGAAATTCAGTAAACAGCTTTTGGTTGTGCTCTAAATACAGCTACTAATGCAGAAATCAAGTTTAACAAGTCAGAAAATGCTCAAACTAGGCAGCTATGCAGAAAAACGTATCAAATAAACAGAGGAAAAATACTTAAAATCTCAAAAGTGGCTCCTTCTTCTCTCAGCGTTTTCTCCTCTTGGTGGGTGCTTCACCAACAGCCAACAAGCCTGAAAAGATGCCAAAACCACGAGGCAACTAGGTTTTAAGAGAGGAAGATGAAGGAGTTTTGGAAATGACCTTTTTTGGCCAATAAAACTACAGTTTCAAGTCAGTAACCACTCCCACGGGGGGCAGGGAAGCAGCTCAATGTTTTACACTGCCACTGATCAACAGAGAGACTTTCCTCTAGCCCAAGCAAAAATGGCCTCACAGAAACTTACAAAACAGTTCAAGAACAGCAAGCCTGTAACTTGAACTTTTTTAAATCTCAGAAAAGTGGGAAAAAGCAAGATTTTTTTTTTGTTTTTTCAGAGATAGCAGAGGTTCACAAGTAATATCAAGTTATAACAGTGAAGTAAATGACCCCACACAAGAGTGCTAGGTCAAAGACAGAAAATATGCAAGTTTTGAGAAAAAAACAACTTTAAAATTAAGTGCAAACAGGAAATTCAGTAAACAGCTTTTGGTTGTGCTCTAAATACAGCTACTAATGCAGAAATCAAGTTTAACAAGCCAGAAAATGCTCAAACTAGGCAGCTATGCAGAAAAACTTATCAAATAAACAGAGGAAAAATACATAAAATCTCAAAAGTGGCTCACTTCTTCTCTCAGCATTTTCTCCTCTTGGTGGGTGCTTCACCAACAGCCAACAAGCCTGAAAAGATGCCAAAACCACGAGGCAACTAGGTTTTAAGAGAGGAAGATGAAGGAGTTTTGGAAATGACCCTTTTGGCCAATAAAACTACAGTTTCAAGTCAGTAACCACTCCCACGGGGGAGGGAAGCAGCTCAATGTTTTACACTGCCACAGAACAACAGAGAGACTTTCTTCCAGCCCAAGCAAAATGGCCTCACAGAAACTTACAAAACAGTTCAAGAACAGCAAGCCTGTAACTGAACTTTTTTAAATCTCAGAAAAGTGGGAAAAAGCAAGATTTTTTTTTTTCAGAGATAGCAAAGGTTCACAAGTAATATCAAGTTATAACAGTGCAGTAAATGACCCCACACAATATTGCTACGTCAAAGACAGAAAATATGCAAGTTTTGAGAAAAAACAATTTTAAAATTAAGTGCAAACAGGAAATTCAGTAAACAGCTTTTGGTTGTGCTCTAAATACAGCTACTAATGCAGAAATCAAGTTTAACAAGCCAGAAAATGCTCAAACTAGGCAGCTATGCAGAAAAACTTATCAAATAAACAGAGGAAAAATACTTAAAATCTCAAAAGTGGCTCCTTTCTTCTCAGCATTTTCTCCTCTTGGTGGGTGCTTCACCAACAGCCAACAAGCCTGAAAAGATGCCAAAACCACGAGGCAACTAGGTTTTAAGAGAGGAAGATGAAGGAGTTTTGGAAATGACCCCTTTTGGCCAATAAAACTACAGTTTCAAGTCAGTAACCACTCCCACGGGGGGGAAGGGAAGCAGCTCAATGTTTTACACTGCCACTGATCAACAGAGAGACTTTCCTCTAGCCCAAGCAAAATGGCCTCACAGAAACTTACAAAACAGTTCAAGAACAGCTAGCCAGCAACTTGAACTTTTTAAAACTCAGAAAAAGGGGGGAAAAAGAAAGATTTTTTTTTCATAGTTAGCAGAGGTTGACAAGTAATATCAAGTTATAACAGTGCAGTAAATGACCCCACAAAAGATTGCTAGGTCAAAGACAGAAAATATGCAAGTTTTGAGAAAAAAACGATTTTAAAATTAAGTGCAAACAGGAAATTCAGTAAACAGCTTTTGGTTGTGCTCTAAATACAGCTACTAATGCAGAAATCAAGTTTAACAAGCTAGAAAATGCTCAAACTAGGCAGCTATGCAGAAAAACTTATCAAATAAACAGAGGAAAAATACTTAAAATCTCAAAAGTGGCTCCTTTCTTCTCTCAGTGTTTTCTCCTCTTGGTAAGTGCTTCACCAACAAGCCTGAAAAGATGCCAAAACCACGAGGCAACTATTTTTTAAGAGAGGAAGATGAAGGAGTTTTGGAAATGAGCCCTTTTGGCCAATAAAGCTACAGTTTCAAGTCAGTAACCACTCCCACGGGGGACAGGGAAGCAGCTCAATGTTTTACACTGCCACTGATCAACAGAGAGACTTTCTTCTAGCCCAAGCAAAATGGCCTCACAGAAACTTACAAAACAGTTCAAGAACAGCAAGCCTGTAACTTGAACTTTTTTAAATCTTCAGAAAAGTGGGAAAATAGCAAGATTGTTTTTGTTTTTTCAGAGATAGCAGAGGTTCAAACTGATATCAAGTTATAACAGTGCAGTAAATGACCCCACACAAGAGTGTTAGGTCAAAGACAGAAAATATGCAAGTTTTGAGAAAAAAACGATTTTAAAATCAAGTGCAAACAGGAAATTCAGTAAACAGCTTTTGGTTGTGCTCTAAATACAGCTACTAATGCAGAAATCAAGTTTAACAAGCCAGAAAATGCTCAAACTAGGCAGCTATGCAGAAAAACTTATCAAATAAACAGAGGAAAAATACTTAAAATCTCAAAAGTGGCTCCTTTCTTCTCTCAGCATGTTCTCCTCTTGGTGGGTGCTTCACCAACAAGGATGAAAATATGACAAAACCACGAGGCAACTAGGTTTTAAGAGAGGAAGATGAAGGAGTTTTGGAAATGACCCTTTTTGGCCAATAAAACTACAGTTTCAAGTCAGTAACCACTCCCACGGGAGGGCAGGGAAGCAGCTCAATGTTTTACACTGCCACTGATCAACAGAGAGACTTTCCTCTAGCCCAAGCAAAAATGGCCTCACAGAAACTTAAAAAACAGTTCAAGAACAGCAAGCCTGTAACTTGAACTTTTTTAAATCTCAGAAAAGTGGGAAAAAAAGCAAGATTTTTTTTTCAGAGATAGCAGAGGTTTACAAGTAATATCATCTTATAACAGTGCAGTAAATGACCCCACACAATATTGCTACGTCAAAGACAGAAAATATGCAAGTTTCTAGAAAAAAATGATTTTAAAATTAAGTGCAAACAGGAAATTCAGTATACAGCTTTTGGTTGTGCTCTAAATACAGCTACTAATGCAGAAATCAAGTTTAACAAGCCAGAAAATGCTCAAACTAGGCAGCTATGCAGAAAAACTTATCAAATAAACAGAGGAAAAATACTTAAAATCTCAAAAGTGGCTCCTTTCTTCTCTCAGCATTTTTTCCTCTTGGTGGGTGCTTCACCAACAGCCAACAAGCCTGAAAAGATGCCAAAACCATGAGGCAACTAGGTTTTAAGAGAGGAAGATGAAGGAGTTTTGGAAATGACCTTGGGCAATAAAGCTACAATTTCAAGTCAGTAACCACTCCCACAGGGGGCAGGGAAGCAGCTCAATGTTTTACACTGCCACTGATCAACAGAGAGACTTTCCTTTAGCCCAAGCAAAAATGGCCTCACAGAAACTTACAAAACAGTTCAAGAACAGCAAGCCTGTAACTTGAACTTTTTTAAATCTCAGAAAAGTGGGAAAAAAGCAAGATTGTTTTTGTTTTTTCAGAGATAGCAGAGGTTCACAAGTAATATCAAGTTATAACAGTGCAGTAAATGACCCCACACAAGAGTGCTAGGTCAAAGACAGAAAATATGCAAGTTTTGAGAAAAAAACGATTTTAAAATTAAGTGCAAACAGGAAATTCAGTAAACAGCTTTTGGTTGTGCTCTAAATACAGCTACTATTGCAGAAATCAAGTTTAACAAGCCAGAAAATGCTCAAACTAGGCAGCTATGCAGAAAAACTTATCAATTAAACAGAGAACAAATACTTAAAATCTCAAAAGTGTCTCCTTTCTTCTTTCAGTGTTTTCTCCTCTTGGTGGGTGCTTCACCAACAGCCAACAAGCCTGAAAAGACCTTATAGATTAGTACTAAGCTAACTGCTCTTGTGAGCCATTTTAAGCCTAGCCAATTATCCCTTGTGAGACTCAAACCCTGCACCTTGTGTTTGTAAGGCAAACACCTTAACCATTAGGCCACCCTCCTAAGCATAGTCCAAGCATTTAATCCTTAAAGAAACAGACACAGTATGAGAGAGGTATATTTACACAATGACACTGGAGGCTAAACTCTCAAATACAAGTGCAAATCAGGTTGTCAAAACCACACACAGAACACCCCCTTTCACATAGCACACAAAACACACATGGACTAATGTATGCTGAGGCACTTGAAAGCAATCTTCCTAAGCAACAGAAATCACCTAGACCACCTGTTGGCAAAGCTATGCTTCAGCAAGGCCAAAGGCATTCAGAAAATATAACACCTATCACTACACATATTGTCACTCTCAGTGGAGCCCCAAACACTAAGCCCCTAAGGCAAGCAAGCACACTACCCAGGACTCATGTCATAGGGGACTCCATTGTAAGCTATACTGATACTCCTCTAACCAGGCTGACCAAGAAGAAGTTAAAGATCAGTCACTTATTTGGAGCCAGGATCTGCCAAACAACACACACACTCAAATCATTACCTCACAGGTACCAGTATGATTCCATCATAGTCCATGTATGTGTAAATGACCTGAGACATACCTCCATGGACTATATGATGAGAGACATTACGAAGCTCTCATACTATTTGTCTCAGTCTGGTATGAGCCTAGCATTGAGCAGCACTTTACCGTCACTGAGGATGATGCCATAATATGAGCAAAGCATGATTTTAACAACTGGCTAACTTTCTGCTATCATTCTAAGGGAATCCAATATTCACCAGCTCGAGGCAGCATGGTTAACAGACCAGGTTATTTTGCCAAGGATGTCTGCAACTTTCCCCTCTAGGCTTTCAAATTCTGGCTAAAACTTTATCCAGCCCTTAGTACCTTTTTTTTTAAGCAAAGTCAAACTGACAAACCTACCAACATAGTAAATTCGCCTCAACTAAACCTCAGGGTATTACTGCTCAATGTCAGGAGCTTAAGGAATAAAAAAAAAATACTCTCCCTCCAAGTCCTCCTCACACTAGAGAATATAGACATATGTGCAGTTACTGACCTGTGATTTAAAGTGGCAGAGAATACCCAGCAGTACAAGGCTTCAGTGCCTTTCTCACTTTTAGACCAGTAGTTGCAGAGACAAGGGCTAAAGGTGCAGGTGCCTCATTATACATCAATAACAAGTATACCTCAAAGTTGGTCAAACTGAATGATGTGCTAGATTTCCTTTTTGTGAAAACTGAATAGACAAAATCCTATAGCATATCCTAACCAGCTCTAGGTCACCCTTCATGTCCCAAGAAGCTCATAATGTGTACCTACCTCAGACACTTACCATCTAACCTAACAACTCTACTCATGGGAGACTATAATTACCTCTCTAAAGATTGGGAATCGTACATGGTCTCAAATCTACAGGCACAGAGATTCATGAACTTTGCAAATACAAACAACCTTATCAAATAATGACGACATCAACTAGACGCTCCAGCATACTGGACCTCATGCTTACAAATATGGTAGAACAATGCACCCCCCCTCCAGTGTCTCATCTTCCTTAGTAAGATCCAACCATAAACTGTCTCCTTGAAAATCAAAATCAACTCCAATATCCCTGTAAAACAGTTAAGAACTATTCCATGACAAACAACCTTTTCTTAAGTGGCTGTTTGGCAAAATTAATTGTGCCTCTAAACACTAAGAACACTGCAGTCTGTGCTGAATTGCTCTCAGAAACTCTGTACAACCATGTCAGTGTCTGCAAAGAAGCTACTGTGCCAACCAGAAGTAAGCCCAGGGCAAGCTCCAGAAACAAACCACCCTTAGTAGCATCCCAATTTATTTATTTATTTAGTATTTACTTTATGTTTGTTTACCAGGATAGCCTGACTGGGTGAGAGACCCATGTTCAGCAGAGTCCCATGGGGAAAAGCCCCACAGGTTACAGAGAATAAACATGGAGCTAAGTATTACAAACATATGCTATGACAAACATATTAAAATCCACATTTATATTTTTGTCTAAATTATCAAAAACAACTGTTCATATCTTGGGAAATGTGCAGTCTAGACCTGTAGTGTCAACAGTACTTTTCTTCACTTAGCCTCGAGTTTTCATACAATGGTGTGTATTTCCTTTCTAACTGAGTGTGTATTACATTTTTTTCCAGAAATACAAAAAAGGTCTCTTTGCATAGCTAATATAAATAACACTTAATAGCTTTCAAGATGCTCATCTTACAAGTAGCAGTGATAGCTTTCTTTAACAGCATCTAAAGTTTCATATGATGTCATGCAATAAGTATGTAACTCTTTTAGTATAGTAGTTATTAATTTACATAAGACAATATTTATTACACCACAAATCTATTAATTACCTTCATTTTTAAAATAATATTTTCTTGTTTGCTCTCCCACTGTAACTGTTGATGTGCTGCATACCACTGTAAATTTTCTTCACTTAGCCTCGAGTTTTCCTTTACAATGGTGTTGTTCTAACATGTCTATTACAATTTGTGTGTATACTTATCATGTCTAAATATCTAAATGTACCTGTAATTTTTCTATGTGGAGCTTTTCTCCCCGGGCCTCTGCTGAAAATGGGCCTTTTCGGCTCAGTCAGACATCCCGGTTAACAAATGTAAAATAAAAAAATAAAAATAAAAAAAATTACAAAGATGTGATCTATATGGGGAGTTGATATCAAATCTAGAAATCTTGTTACAGCAAGCTTCTAGTTTAGCTAGATCAGTTTTCTTCAAGTTGATGAAGATGGCAGAGGCATAAAGGAGGGGTGATAATAAATGAGTCCTAGCAACAGATTGTCTAGTGAAGTCAGTGTGGTATGGATTTGATCTGTAGACACAGCCTAGTTTTTTGTGGACTTTCTTTATAGTAGTTGACAGATGCTTATCAAATTTCATGTTATTATCAATTGTTTTTTTCCTCAAATATTTTGTTTTTATTTTCAATTAAAATAACATTTACATATTACTTTTAAATATCATTTAAACAACTATATACACTATTTACAATAGCCTGACTTTCAATGATATACACTGTATGTTATTAAATATAGAATTAACAGATCAGTTATCAGAAATACAATATTATTGCAGAGTGTCGAACAAAGATATAACGTTCTTCCAAGGATTATTTATACCAATGGCCTGGGATAGATTCATAGTTCTTTGATTTTTATTTCCATCAATGCAGTTGTCTTCAGTAAATTGTAGAATTCTTCCAAGGTCAGGGGTGTATTTGAATTCCACCTTCTGGTTACGCATTTCCTAGATATAGCAAATATTGCCCATAACAAATACATATTTGTCTTATTAGGTAGGGACCTTCATTTACATTTAGAATTATCAATACTTTAGTTAAGGTAAAGGATTCATTAAATAAAGCTTGTAAAAATTGATTGATTTAATTTCAATATGATTTAATTTTAATACAATCATAAAAAATATGAATCCAGTCTGCTTTATTTGACTTTTCACACCTCCAGCAAAAACATTTGTAGTAATACTGATCTTTTTAATTCTATCTGGTGTTAAAAATGCTCTATGTAAGTATTTCCAGTTAAATATTTTCCAGTACTGTGTGTTAGAGATGTAATTAACTGATAGTAAGATGTTAGTTTTAATTTCTTCTGTTAACTGCAATGACTGACTTTTTGTTAAGAACTGCCAGTATGATGGTTTGGGAATTGTTTTATATGTTATTAACTGTTTATATAGATGTGAAATGGATTTTTTCTTTTCACAACTATTATATATAAATGCATACAGAAAACGTATTAGATTTGGAATATCTTTAAATGAGGAATTATTAATTAATCTGCATAAATCTTGAGTGTACATTAAAATGTTTTGTAAGGTTAACCAGTCCTGTGTTGGAATATTGTAAGCAATTTTAATCATATGTATATCTAAAACATTTAATTTGTTTACACATTGAAACCAGCATAAGAATCCATTTGTTCCCCGGAGATTTTTGTTTCCCAATATATTTTGTGAGGAAAGTTCTTAGTGATGGTAAATGGGGTTAAAAGGTCAAACCAAAGTTTTAGATCTATGTTTGCATTGTTAAGTTTCCTAAAGGAACTGATGTAATGATTAATCAGTGTTGTTCTAGAAGGTTTTGTTATATTATATTGTATAGTTATGCATAGCATGTACCAAGGTTTGTTTGATTTGTCTACTGCAAAATTTTTTTAACAGATTAAATTCATTTGTTAATATAGCCATTGTTAATTCTTTCCAGTTGGCAAAATAATTTGGGTTTATCCAGTCTATTTGTAGTTTTAAGTACAGATGCTTTTATATATGTTTCTATTTCTGGGAAGTTCAATCCTCCTTGTTTCCAGGGTCTAATGTGATGAGTTAGAGCAACTCTATTCTTTTTGGGATACCATAAAAATTTTATTAAACATAAGTTTATTTCTTTAAGAATGTATCTTTCAGGAATTAACTATATTGCTAATGCTTCATATAATATTTTTGGCAATAAGACCATTTTTATTAATTGCAATCTGTCTTCAAAAGATAATATAATTTTGTTCCACTTGTCTCTATATATTTTTATTGTTTCAATAATGTTTTTTTTTATAATTTATTAATATTGTTTCATTTATATTTTTGCATAACACTATTCCTAAACAATTTAGCATAAGTTCATGTTTTCCTGTGATGGATTTATCTGTAACTTGTAGTTCTTTTTTCTTATTTAAAAATAGAAATTTTTATTTTGATCTATTAAATTGTAGACCTGAAATCTTATAAAATTTCTCCATTACTTCTTCTAGCTCTCCTAATGACTCCCTGGAGTTTGATAAGGTTAATAAAATATCATCAGCAAAAAGCATTATTTTAGATATGTACTGGTTATAGACTTCTATTCCTTTCATTCTTGGATTAGTGTGTATTATTTCTGCAAGTATTTCTACAGCCAAAGCAAATAAAATAGGAGAAAGGGGCATCCTTGTTTAGTACCTTTTGTTATATGGATAGATTCTGAGGTGAAATGACTTAATTTAATGTAGGCTAAGTTATTAATATATATGTTTTAGTAATAAGATGAAGGGAGGAGGAAATTCAAATAATGCTAAAGTTTTAAATAGATATTCCCAGATGAGGGAATCAAAGGCCTTTTCTATGTCTAATCCGATTACGAGTGTTTCTCTATCTTCTTTATTCACATAATCTGTAAGAGTAAGTAACCTTTTAATATTATCATGTGTGTGCCTGTTATATAAAATCCAGTTTGATCATTAATTGTTTTTGAAAGTGGGATTTTCATACTATTAGCTAGTATTGACATGAATATTTTGTAATCATTATTCAGTAATGATATAGGTCTGTATGTGGTGCAAAGGTCTGATGGTTTATTATCTTTTAGAAATGGTGTTATGAGAGAATATTTCCATTAGGGTGGTATTTTTGCTTCTGACTGGACTTCTAGAAAAGTTTTATGAAAAAGGGAGATTACTGTTGAAGGGAAGAGTTTGTAAATTCCCATAATTATACCATCTATCCCTGGAGCTTTGTTAGATTTACTTTCTTTTATCTTGGCAATAATTTCATTGTAGGATATAGGTTTTTGTAGGTCTAGTTTTAAGTTTTCAGGATTTTTTTTATATTGATAATATTTGTATCTAAGTTTATTTGGTTGGTATCTAAATCTTCTTTTTTGAAGTGTTCCATATAATGTAACTGAAATGCTTCAAGGATGTCTCCTATATCTGATACTGTTTTCTCTTTCTTTTCATGATATATACTACTAATATTATTTGCTTTATATTGTATTTTAATTCTTGTACATAAGTTATGTAACTATCTGGGGGAGGTGGCTAATGAGTTTATTTTTAATTTTTCCAAGGCTAGACAAGATTTGTGTGTTTGAATTTCATTATATTTTTTATTTAATTCCTCTATTTCTTTTTGACTTCTGGACAATTTTGATTTTTTTTAGATTTTGCTGTCAAGACTCTGGTTTGCAAGTCTAATGATTCAGATTCCCACTCTCGAACATTGTTTTTGTACCAGCTAAGGGTCTTACCAAATAAATACACTTTTAATGAGTCCCAAACCATGACTCTACTTATTTCTGTTGTATTATTAATTTCAAGAAATAATTGTAGTTCTGACAACATCCAGGGCCTGAATTCTTTAATTTTTGTGATATATGATGTAATTCTAGTTGAGAGGATTAAAGATTTAAACTTAGTTTGGAGCTTCATTCTCAGAGAGTCATGATCTGAGTAAGGGCATGGAACTATTGAGAAGTTGAGGATTTTTGTTTGTAAATCTTGAACTACGAATAATTTGTCTATTCTGGTTTGTGTTCCAAATCTATGGTCTTTATGGGAACATAATACAGATTTATCATATTTTACTTTAAAAGTGTCAATTAAATGAAATGAATGAATCCATTTTTTAATGATTTTGAAATAGCTGCTATGCGAAAAGACTTCTTGGTGGTTTCAGAAGTTTCTAAGGTACAATTAAAGTCTCCTCCCAGTATAAGATTTCCTTTATAATTGTTGGAAATAAAATCTAGGTGTTTTTTAACTGTTCCTGCTCCAATTCCTGGGAACCAATATAGATTAGCTAAGGTCCATATTCTGGTATTAAATGTAATTATAACAAATGCTAGTAGACCTTCTTTGTCTTCATATTTATAAATAACTTTTGGAGTGATTATGTTTTTCTTCCAGAGAATTGATGCTCCTTTTGTCTTTGTTCTATAGGAGGACTGAGCTAAGACTGTATAGTCCTTAGAGTTCCAAATAAAGCTATCATTAGTCTTAAAATGCATTTTCTGGAGAAATACTACTTGTACCTTATTTAGATTTAAATATTTTAGTAAGTTTGATCTTTTATTTGCATTATTTAAGCCATCAGTATTTAATGATAAGAATGTTAAATCCATTTCAAGTTATTGTTGGAAGAAATGTTTTGCTTCTTTTTTTTATTTTGATTATAGCAGTTATTCCATATTCTCTGATAACATTAGATGTTATTTTTATGTGTGTAGACTTGGTAGTTTGATTTAATGTTCTTTCTTCTTTAAATATAAGTAGGGTAAAATTCTTGTCAGGCTTTAAAAAGTACTTCTATAAAACATTAATTCTAAAGTATCAAATACAAGTAAATATGAATTTCCCATTAAACATGGAATGAAAGTCATTCCTAATCCAATAGATAAAGGTAGATCTATTGGATTATCACTCATACCTTTAACCAACAATATCAACTGAGCTCCATATGTTAAATTATTAGATGGAGAATTTTCTTAAAAGAGATATGAAATTCTATTTTATCCTATTATTGTTCTATAGTATTTTATATATCAGGATGGAATGTTAGTAGTGTAAACAATTATTATGTTGACCTAGAAAATATCCAATATTTAGTTACCCTTAAGAGATCCCAAACATGTCAGGTATGTCATTTTGGATAAATTAAATGCAGCAGAGGAGCATACACTAAATAAGCCAACAACAAATAGATTATTACTAAAATAATTTGAGTAAAAGGACTCTAAATTGGCAATCAGTGATTACCAATGAAATATGAATGTACTGTAGGTGTACTGTCTTCCTTTACTTTCCCACTCTTCAGCTCACCAACTTCAACTTGCACTTATGAAAAGACATGGCTTATCAGTGGTATCCTGACTCTGAGTAGAGTCACCCCACATTCTAGTGTGCAGTGCTTTTACATATTTATAGGTTTACAAAGCAGAGTCTAAGAATGAACTATGATCACCTTGACAATTCCCATCCTGCATAGGGTATCTCCTGCTTCCAGAATGGGTAATCACATCAGGTCTAGAATGAATGTGAAGGTACCTATATGGTAATCAAGACTTACCTTAGGTAAGTATTAATCAAATAGTAATTAGAGCATCTTAGAGAGTTCTTGGGGCAGTTAGAATACTCTTAAGCCTCCCCTCCCTTGACCAAAAACAGAGATTTCCCTTCACTTTCTTTCCCTTGTTTTAAATCAGTTCTAGTAAAAGAAATTCAGCAAACATAGGTAAACAGAAATAACATTCAGTAGTCCATCTTGTACATGACTCGCAATCCATTAAACAAGTCAGTCAGTAACATCACTTTAGTAAACATTATAAAGACAAATTAGAAATAATTTCCTAGCTCTTTAAATTTTCTGTTAAAGCAAAAAGTTAACAATAAGCTATTTTAACTAAAAGTATAAAACATTTCAATTATTCCTTGCATGTATACATTTCTACTTACAGTGTAGTGTCAATAGCTGTCTTTGAAATCTGTACAATACTTCACTTCTTCAAATCATTCCTTTTTCAATTCAGGTTTTGTTTTGTCAAAAAGGCAACAATATTGCAAGGGCACAATTAATATTTAGACATGTTTCAAATAAATAACTTGTCAGTTGCCAATTGAGTTAGTTTAGAATGTATGGTTAGTGCAAATATAGCATGTTGCAAAAATAATATGTATTTTTTCGTGTGCTCTAGAGACTGTCACATGCAACTGACATATATAATGTAGCATATATAGAGCAGATAGCTTATGGATTCAGGTTGTTAAAGTAAATTATGCTTATTAATCAGGTAGTTTCATTTAAATTCACAAGTAATTTGCGGACATTTCAGTTGAGTTTCCAGGAATGTGTAGTCCAATGTGAATCTGAGCCCTCTATTCCTCATAAACATATGTCACAATTCATTAAACTAAGCAGAGTCTAACATCTGTCTAATAATCATTATAAAGACAAAGAATAGTAATTTCCTAGCTCTTCAAACTTTCTGATATCACAAAATGTTGACAGTAATCTGTGTTAACTGGAAGACTAAAACATTTCAATACTTCCTTGTGAATATATATTTTTACTTTTACTGTAGTATCAAGAACTGTCTTTGAAATCTATGCATTACTTCACTTCTTTCAAGTCATTCATTTTACAGTTCAGATTATATTGTGTCAAAATGTCAATAGCATCTCAAGGGCACATTTAATATTTAAACTGATATTTTAAATGAATAGCTATCAGTTGCCAAGTGAGTTTGTACAGAGTGTGAGGTAACTGCAAAGATAACATGTTGCAAAAAGTAATATATATATCTTTTCATATGCTCTAGAGACTGACAATTTCAAGTAACATAAAATGTAACTTTTACAGTGCAGACAGCTTGTGAAATCAGCATGTTAAAATTAATAATACTTTTTAATCAAGCAGCTACATTTCAGTGCACATGTAGTTTGGGAACATTTCAGTTGCGTTTCCAGGAATATGTAATCCTATGAGGATAAATCATAAAATATTTACAAATAATCCTATTATGTATTTATTTTAACTTGTTTAGGTTGTTTTTCATTTTAATAATTAAATAACATTACTTTTTCTTATTATTTGTTAACTGTGAGGCTAAATGCACTTTGCAGATTCACAATGTCCTTAGAAACTGCAGCAATAGTTTATTGTTGCTATGGCAACACAAATAGGTTCATAGGTTTATAGGTTCATAGGTTCATACTAGGCTATCTGCCCTAGGGCATTTATAAGCCAAGCCAGAGTGTGTTTGGCTTTCGCCACCCATTTTAAATGAATTTTGCTATGCCCTTTTTCGAGGTTAGTATATTGTGCCTCTGTCTAACAGTGACACAGAAGTTATACCCGGGGTAAACCTACAATCTTCCATCCACTCATCAAGATTCCTCTTGAAGAGAGTCAATGAGGGACTCTGCCTAACCTGGACTGGGATTTTATTCCAGAGTGAAGGGAGCCTCTGGGTTATGAATCTGTCCCTCCAGCATGTCCTATTTATTTCAGTGCTGAGGTTCAAGTCTCTCGAGCGCGTAGCTCGATGGGATTTGGATTTTCTGAGGTGAAGCATGTCCATTAATTCCGGGTTGGACATGGCTTTATACATCAGGCACAGATCGCCTCTGAGCAGGCAGTATGCCACTGAGTAGAGCTGGAGTTTCTTTAACCAGGCAGCATATGGCATCTGTTTGAGCCCTTTGATCCTCTTGGTGAGGTACTTTTGGGGTCTTTCCAGTTGCTGCAGGTGTCTGGTAAGGTACATCCCAAAAGGGGCATTGTACTCAATTATGGGCCTGATGAGGGATGAGTAAAGAGGCACGATGACATCCCCTGATCTAGATGTGAATCCCTTCATGATTAGGTGGGCTATATAAAATGTTTTTCTAACCACTTTGGCCACGTGGTTGTCAAATGAGAAATTGCTATCAACTTGGGTCCCCAGGTCCTTAATTACTTCTTCTGTACTTAATGGATTACCACCTATGTGGCAATTTGTGGGCACTTTGTTTTTGCCAAAGGGGATGACTATACACTTTTTGGCGTTTAGCTTGAGGCCATGGTTCTGGCACCAGTTGTCTGTTTATATGAGGCCCTTTTGGAGCATGCTTGTGTCGGCTGGAGATTCAATTATGGCACTCAGTTTGCAGTCATCTGCGAACTTGGTCAGCCACAGTTCTTCCGTGTTTGCCTGTACCTCCGAGAAATATATACCGAACAAGAGAGGTTCCAGGACTGAGCCTTGTGGTATGCCACTTGCAACTGGTTTGGAGTCTGACATGGCTCCAGCAATTCTAACCATGTGGGTTCTGTCCTTGAGCCAGTTTGCAACCCATCTAGTGACACAGGGGTTTATATTTAAGCTGGTGAGCTTATCTATAATGCCTGAGTGGGGTATTGTATTGAAGGCTTTTGCGAGGTCCAGGTAGGCTGTGTGGACCACCTTCCCCTCGTCAATGGCCTTGGTGACTGTTTCAAAGAAATTGACCAGGTTTAAGAGGCAGGATCTGCCCTTAACAAAGCCAAACTGGGTAAGATCCAGTGTCTGTAGGTCCCCAATATCTTTATTTATGAGGTCCATGATGATCCTTTCCATAGCTTTGCAGACCAAGCTAGTCAGGCTTATGGGGTGATAGTTTCCAGGATTCATTGAGGCACCACCTTTGTGGAGAGGGACCACTGTTGCTGTACGCCACTCTTTGGGTACATATCCTATAGTAAGGCTGAGACTGAACAGTAGTTTTATGTTTGGGTTTAGCTCTTCTTGGAGTTCATGTAGGACGCAACCCGGGACACCGTCTGGTCCCATTGATGCTGTGTTTTTTGCTTTGCATAGGGCAGCTCTTACCAGAGCATCTGAGATGTCAGGGGGGCAGCACTCTGCTGGGATAGATAGTCACCCTTTCGGTGGGAAGAGGGGGAGAGGTTTGTGCTGAACCTGTCAGCTAGGATGTTGGCAATGTCTGTGGGTTCGGTGTATTTTTTGTCATTTTGGACTAATTCTGAGCATATCTGGATATTCCCACCCAGGTTCCTAACATAACTAAAGAAAGCCTTGTGATTATCCTTAGTGTCCTGTGCAATTTTTCTCCCGAAGCTGGCCTTAGACGATTTTATGAGTGCCCGTAGTTTTTTGCTAATACTGATCAGGGATGCCTTCCCTTTTTGGGATTTTGCTCTATCATGTAGTAGCTTCCTCCTTCTAGTGTATAGTTTGTTTATGGCTGGGGTCCACCAGACAGGATGTCTGCATTTGGAGGATTGGGTCTTGGTTTTATTTGGGATTGCATGATCCATGCATTCCTGAAGGTGTTCATAGAATGCATTTATAAAGGATTCTGTGGTCTGGGCCGTATTTTCCACAGGCCCGGGGGCTTTGAAGGATTCCACCTCAGTTTTGAGGAGTGTGAAATTTGCTTTAGAGAAGTTTTTCACTGTGGTTTTCTGGGCAGGGGGTGAGGTCGGGATGTGAATATCCAGTGAAATTAGTTTATGGTCTGATCTTACCAGTGAGGGATACACTTCTGGTCTGGAGCATAGATTCCCCATGTTGGTGATGATCAGGTCCAGTATGTTTTCCCCTCTTGTGGGAGTGGTAACAAGTTGTTCCATAGCATTTGAGTTTATAAATTCTAGGAACCTTTGGGCTAGGGTGTTGGAGCTAGAGTAATGTTCCAAGTCTATGTTTGGGTAGTTGAAGTCGCCCAATATAATGGTGTTTGGAGAGACCTTCATATTTTCCAGTGTTCTCAGGAAGGCCGAGTGGGTTTCCTGGGTTTGGGAGGGTGGTCTGTAGCAGGCTATAAACTGGAAGGCAGTTTTACCCACTGTTAGTTTCACATGGATAGTCTCTGATGCTTCGTGCTTTGCCACCAACCTGGAGGTGTGGGTATCTTTGACGAATATTGATACTCCCCCTCCTTTTGTGGTTCGGTCCAAGTTTTGGGGCTGAAAAGCATGGAATGAGGTATAACCTGGTAGTGCTGGGGTGCTCTCAGGAACCTTGAACCAGGTTTCTGTTACTGCACAGATATTAATGTTTTCCATGCTAAGGAGAGTTTCGAGTGCATGCATCTTGAGGTTTAGACTTCTGGCGTTGAGTAGCATTACTCTTAGTTTTTTATCCCTTGTGATACCTATGGAGGTGGGTTTGCCTTTTGAGCCTTGCCTAAAAAAGGCACTATGGGGATAGCAAGAGCCTTTGCCAATATCTGAAAGCCCAGGGGTGACAGGTGCAAGCCGTCCCTAGCGAAGCATCGTGGCTTGTCGAGCATGTCATCCCAGGCTGACAGGCATTGGATCCCCTTTGAATGACACCAATACTTAAGCCAATTGTTGAAATTGATCATCTTGTCTTCATATTGTGGCATCATTCTTGGTGAGGGTAAGATGCTACTCAAGGTCAGGGTCATACCAGCCTGGGCTACATGCTCAGAGAGCTCCTCTATGTCTCTTTTCATGTAGTCCAGGGAGGTACATCCCAGGTCATTCACACCAGCATGGACAATGACTGAGTCATATTTGTTCTTGCCTTGGAGTGACCTGAGTGTGTGTGTGTTATGTGGCGGATCCTAGCGCCGGACAGGCAGCTCACCATGGCCTTCTCCTTGTTCAGCCTGGTGAGTGGGACATCAGTGTGCCTGACAATAGAGTCACCTATTACAAGTGTATCAGGTGTGTTGTTTAGCCTTAAGGGATGTGACTGTTCGGAACACTGGCTTTGTGAGCTACGTGTTGCACGTGTTTTGTTTTGGGGTAGCGGTTGCTTGGGTGTCTGCTTTGGAGGTCTCTGCTGCTTAGGCAGATTTTTATTTAGAGCCTCCAAGTATGTTTTTATGTGTTTATGTGTTTGGTTTGCTGTTGTGGTAGGTCTATGTGAGACTGGAATTGTAGTGAGTGTGGTTTCCTTCTCCTCCTGACTGGTTATGCCAGTACTGAGTTGAGAGAGCTTAGCCTCCAGTTTGGCTATATGGTTGCATCTCTCACATGTGTTGGAATTTGTTGGGAGGAGAAGAGGGTTGTCTGTGTACATGAGGCAGTTGTAACATTGCCTCAAGATTCCCAGATTCACCAGCTGGACCGGAGAGGAGCTTGACAACTGACCATTGGACATGCTAGAATAGTATTGGGAATTCCTTTATAATTGAAAAAAAGGGCCACTGGGGAACAAGGTACTCAAGGGGAGTTTGTGAGGGTGTAGTGCTTTTAATTTTTTAGTGCTGACTTAGTGAGCAAGTGCCAGGTAACTTAAGTGCAATGTGTTACAGGTAATTTAAATGCAAAAACGAAACAAGGAAATAAGTACAGTAAGCAATGGAGATATCACTAGGGATCCACAGAAGCGCTGAAAGGCTGCGTATTAGGTGGAATTAGCATTTCTGGGAAATAACAAGCAAACAAACAACAAGCATACAAACAAAGCTAGATTCAGCAGGCCTGGATCTAGTCTATGCTACAGCAAACAAGGTGTACCAATTTCAGTAAGAAACAGTTCAAATATGCAGGCACTATAAGCCTTTAACCAGAAATTCCCAGCTCAGGAGGGCAGAGTCCAGCCTCTCCTCCCACAAGAGTGCAGACCACGAACCTTCTTAATGTAAAATAAGTGGCCTGAAGCCCAAGTGCTTAAACCAGAACTAATACACTTTTAGAATAACAGGATCCGCCACATAACACACACACTCAGGTCACAGACACTGAGCCCTCAATCAGCAGTTCCCAACTTAGAAGGATGTAAGCTACCTGTCCTGCCACCACAGTGCAGGCCACAAACCTTCCTAATGTAAAACATTATAAAATAGAATATACAGAAAGCTTCACTTCTCTTAACCAACAGTACATTTTTCCCTCCTTAGATATATATATATATATATATATATATATATATATATATATATATATTTGTTAATACTAAAAGGAAATAATTCAAAGGACATATGTACACGATGAATGTAAAATTTCAGAGTTAATCACAAACATGTCCCCAATCCCAATAAGCATAACAGTGACTATCATTAATCTAATAAATATTGGGTACTTACGTATTATCGCAACCAGATTTACGAAGACCCACACTTTATACTGTTTTCAAGAAACCATGTCTGTAAACCTTTCAAGGGTATGTAAACTCTGTAAATGTTACAGTGTCAGATAATTTTTCACAGGGGAAGAGGAATAACTGCTGAAATCCTCTTCCCTGGGTATGTCCCCTGCAGACCTATACACCTGACTGCCACAAGTCATGGAAGTCACCACTTTCGCAGCAAGAAAACGAATCGGGAACATGGCTCATTGAGACAAACTGACCCACTTCAATTTAAAATCTCCTTTGGCAGGTATCTCAGCAGTTGTCACACAACCCTGTTACAGGCCAGCCTCTAACAAGGCACTTTCATTCACTTTTAAGTCTTACTTACTGATTCAACATTTTCTTTCTGTTTGCGGTGATAAGTCACTCTGTGACTTTTTCCTCTGTAATGAACTGTAGTTGTGTATGACATGCCAGTTGCTACATGCTGTGCTGGATTTCAATAACAGTTAATCCCATTCCTTAAAATGAACCCATGCAGTGGAAACAGTCAGGATCATTAATGAGGAATGCAAGCTTTGTGCAGCAGTCGCCAGTACGGACTTCACAAAGGAAATGAGGGGTGCCACGGAGAAGTACAAAAATCCACTGTCATTCCTCTGGCTGCCTCATGCCTGCTGTGACCAAGAAGTGTTTACTTTGTCAATACACCCCTTTCCAGGTTAACATTCCCGCTTTCATAGTAACATAAATTAGGTGTCTTCGCAAATCTGGTTGCGATAATACGGAAGTACCAAATATTGTAATAACAATTAAGTTCACTATTCCAATTAGTCTACCTTAAAACTAGATTATTTAAACTATTATTTATCTATGTATAGAAAGTGAGTTATCAAATATATACAGACTATATTAGTATAGTAAATAGGAGAGAATTTTGAAAGGGAGACAAGATGCAGTTAAAATAAATAATGAGAAAAGAGAAAAAAATAGAAAATTAAGAGAAAATACACATATACTATGTATGTTGATTTACAGTATAAATATTTTATGTGCTATATAACCCTCCTTCTGTGAAAGAAAAGTACCTTGTTTTACATACCTGAGGTAATGTGAAAACTCTCATGTGTCATCTATTTTCAAAAAATATAGATAAAGATTCCAGTAGTTAGTTACCTTTGTTTTAAAATTCCACGCAGTAAAATTGGTCCTTTAAAGTAATGTTAAAACAATTCATATCATAGTAGATGCTTTGAGAGATTTGGCTGTAGCAGTATCAGTCTTTTGCTTCTTCTTTTTGACATCTGTCCAGACATTTGTTTCTTTTGTTCTCTTGAGAGAAGGTGACATCCAATCCATATCTTCTGGTAAAGTAATCACATTATTAGTTTTAATAAATGAAGAGGCTTCCTCTAAGTCAATAAAAGTCCTCATCTCGTTGGCATACAGCATTCTTATCTTAGCTGGATATGCAAGTTGTGCGTTGATGTTATTTTGTTTCAGAAACTTTATCAGTGGCCACACGTTTTTCCTTGGTTCCATTATTCTAGATGAATAGTTGTTATCAAATCTTATCAGGCTCTGTTTATATTTTAGAGGTGCCTTCCTCTACGCAGATCTTAAAATCAGTTCCTTTTCTCCAAGTATGAAAGAAATTTGATAATTACTGACCAAGGAGGAATGTTTGAGTTAGTGGCAGGTTTCCCAAGAGCTCTGTGTCCCCTTTCAATGTCAAAGGAAAGTCCTTCTTTTAAATTTAAAAAGTCAGGCATCCAGCTTGATAAAAAAGGAAGTAATATCCTCACCTTCTGCATTTTCAGGTAATCCAAAAATCCTGATGTTATTTTTCCTCTCCCTATTTTCCAAGTCATTTACTTTATTAACCAACCAAGTGTTTTGTTTAAGAAACAGTTCTTTCTGTGTTTCCTCTTCTTTAAGTCTGCTTTCTAAGTCATTTAGAGAAACCTCTATTTCTGTTATCCTTGTCTGGTGTTGTTGTAGCATTTCCTTGAGGGTGTTAGCCTGTTTTTGACTGCTTGTTTTAAGATTTTCTAGGTTCTCTTTAAAATCATCCATCTTCAAAGACAACTCCTGCAGGGTAGATGCCATCTGTTGTAGTTCCTTCTTTAAGGCAGCATCCTGGTGAAAATTCTTTGAGTTGCTCATTTTAACAAGTGAATATATCTCCAAGCTTTTTCACAAGAAATTATTTGTAAAACTTCACCAAAGTTTCTAATTATGTAAATGAATCCTTTATGTATAAGATTTTATACTTTGAAGAAAGAAAAAGAATATTTTTCCTGTCTTATTTAACTAGTTATATGGAGCTCTAAAATACTGCTGCTTTCAGTTAGCCATTCAGGCTCCGCCCACCCTATTACTATCAGTTGTGATGCCAAGTAGCATGCAGTTTGGTACTGGTTCAATCTTCTTCTTATTACATGAGCAAATTAGGAAGGGGACTGGTGAAGGCTTGTTATTCGAGAAGATCATTCATTTTGTCTTATTGGGATTTAGTATTAGTTGGAAGTAGTAAGGCAAGATTCTACTGCCAAGAATGAGAACTGTGTTTTTTCTTGGAGTTTACCAAGTGAGGGGGCTACACAAATGTGTCTGGAGTAATTGACATATTGTATGATTGTGGCCAGGTCAGTAGTAGAGTGTAGCTTGTTAGTGAAGATATTGAATAGGAATGGACCTAGAACTGAGCACTGTGGTACACCTAAGGTAACAGGTAATGTAGGGGCATTTTCATTTTGTCATTTTACTGCTGCATGTCAGTCTGAAAGGCAGTCATGAAATCATTGAAGGGCTGAATGGCTTAGTTTTAGAGACTGGAGCTCATGTATAAGTTTCTGGTGGGAGATGGTGTCAAAGGCTTTGGCGATAACTAGGAATACTGTGGAAACTAGCTGTCCATTACTTCTGAGATGATTAATGGCATTTGTAAAGCTTAGAAGAGCTGTGGTTAGGTCTAAAGCCATGTTGCATATTAGCTAGGAAATTATTGGAAAGTATGTGATTCATGAGTTGAGAGTGAATGCATCTTTCTAAAATGTTGGATGGGGAGACAGAATTGTGATAGGTCTGAAGTTATAAAAGTCTGTACAGGTTCATCCTTTGTGGAGGGGTATTATGAAGAAGGTTTTCCAGATTTTTGGGAACTTGGAGCTCAATTATGGAGTGATTGATCAATGTGGAGACTGGGTAGGCCATGACATCAGCAGCTCACTTAAGGTATTCAGCCAGTAGTTTGTCTGCAACAAGGGTGGTAGACTTAAGTTTGTGAAGCATTCTTTAACCTTTGGAGTATAGCACTAGTATGAATGGGCTTGAAAGAAAAGTTATGATGCTTCATTAGATTCAAAAGGGATTGTTAGTGGTATATTTGATTTGGTTAGGTTTAGTAAGGAGTTAGTGAAGTAGGTGTTGAATTTATGGTGGAGAGGGTTGGGGCTGCAGATTGGCCTGGCTGTAGGGGCTGATTTACAGTTGCCCAGAATTTTTAGGGTTGTTTTGATATTTTTGCTGGGTTGCTATATAGAAGGATTTTTTGACATTTTTTTACTTATTTATTTTTTTAGATTTCTTTCTTAGTTGCTGGCAATAGTTTAGTGGTTAGATATTATACTCATACTATATCTAGTTCTGAGGAGATTTGTTTCTTTGGTTAGCCGGGGGGCATAGTTTGCTTTTATTCTTATAATTCTAAAAGGATCTTGGGTGTTTAATATGTCCAGGAAAGTATCACTGAAGTATGATGCTGTAGCATCTAGTGGGAGTGATGGCTGTGGGAGCTAGTCACTCTATTGTAAAGCCAATATAAAAATTTGAGGAGAGAAGTTTTTTCTACTGCAAATTTGTCTGTATATAGAACTTTTGGAGAAGTGTAAGTTTTATCTGGAGTTGAGTGAGTAGGTGGTCCCTTATGCTATCTTGGAGACATCCTGATTGACTAGCAAGTGATGGTTTATTGGTTAAGGTCCAGTCTAGTATTGAGTTTCTGTTTTTTTTTTTTTTTTTGTCTATTCAGGTTGGAGACTCTATTATCTAGGAGAATCCATATATATATATATATATATATATATATATATATATATATATATATATATATATTTATAAAGTTTGTGAGATTATCTGAGGTACAAGTTTGCCAGTCTAAGTTGAAGTCACCCATTACAATGGTTTCCTGAGAGAAGGCTGTGGATGACCAGTAGAGGAAGTCTTCTACTATAGTAGGGTCATTGCCAGGAGGGATATAAGTTGCTATTACAGTTATGAATTTGTTGGGTTTAATTCTAGCCTAGTGAACAGCATCTCGGCATTATTTCATTTTTTGTGGGTTTGGGTTTAAATATTCTAGTTTAAGTGTGTTCTGTAAATTCTGGCTATACCTCCACCACATTTATTTAGTCTGTTTAATCTATGGATGTTACAGCCTTGAGGTAGCATCTTGTTATTACTTAGGTTTTAGCCAGGTTTCAGTTAAGACAACAATGTCTGGGGAATAGAGAGAGAGGGATGCATGAACTTCTTGAATTTTGTTTGAAAGGCTCCTAAGGTTCATATTTAGAAGTAAGAGGTCTGGTTTTGAATGGAAAAGGTTGATATTATTATTAGTCATTGGAGGAGGTGGCATCTCAGGATTTTGTTGATTGATTTTGGGGCCTGGGTTAGGATAGACATCACCAAAAAGTTTAATTGTTGACTTTAAGGTTGTCTCTAAGCATTGCTAAGCATTGGTATTTAAGCATGAGTCTGATGTGTTTATAGGCTGCAAAATGTTTTTGTATGGATTTGTATGTGAATAGTTCTATTTTGGTGGTGGTGAATGGCTTGATGCTATATTAAAGTGTATGATTATTGTGTGGTGTTGTGATGGAGTACAAATAGTGCAAGATGGGTAAATTGTAGAAAGATGATGTTGATAGGATGTAATGTGAAAGGAAAAGAAGAGAATAATTAGGAGAGGTATGTGGAGTAGAAGCATATTGTATAGCTTGTTGGTGTCAAGTAAAAACAATTAGAAAAGATTTTTGTCAGAGAAACGGTAGAGACTTGAAGGTTGTATTGAGTGCTCCAAGTGCGGTGGAAAGCTAAGAATGTGTGGAGAAAGTGTAAAAAATACTGTACTACATCAAGCAATATTTGCGTTACTGTCTTGAACAACAGTTTATACAGGGCTTTTCTACTCTTAACAAGATACGTAGCTGTCTTTTCTCTGCTTGCAGACAGAAAAATTTATCACTTGAGTCTGCTAGAATGGAAGGCTCAGGAAAATGTGATAGTATAGTCTAGGTCAGTGTCACCCAAGCTAGCAAAATGATGTTTCTTGATAGACAGTGGAAAGTTATTTTAAGTTTTCAAAAATGCTGTAACTGATTCAAAGATTCTAGCTGCCAGTGGTTGTGGTGACACCCTTCTGTTAAATTTGCTTGTGCTACTTGTGGGGGTCACTGATTTAGTGTCGCAACCACATACTGGGAAGTCATGAGAACAACATCATGAGAACAACAGGAAAAGAAAAGTTAATGCCCTGTGCTTGTTAACAGTATGCAAGTTTCTGATGTTAAAGATACCAGTACATGCCCTTCTACTGATTAAGGAAGTCAACATGATATTTGAAATATCTGAACACATAGAGCTGCACAGATGATGACTTTCAACTTTCAGCTGTCACTGCTCTGTATTCTTTTACAATATTTAATGTACAGAATACCTTATGCTATTAAATATATTTGCTGTGAAATCAGAAATGATCCTCCCTACTACTACAGCTGTAAACTAAAGATAACGCAGTGACTCCAAAAGTCCCTGTCACTGAAACAAGTAGTTATGGCCTTGTACCCTCTTAAACTACAGATAAGGTGACACATCTGGAATCTCCTTAAATTCTCTTTCTAGTTCTCTCTTGTTGTGGAGTTTTGGTGACAGCAATAGAAATGATTATTTTAAACCACTTTCCATACAACAAACCACAGAGAACCAAAACAGGCCTATCATACTACCAGGCTTGGTCCCTGATCCACGTCCCGTGGCCTTATTACTCAAAGTGGTTTCTCCAAAGAGATAAACTCCATGCCACTCTTGTAAAATGCCTACAATTCTGTCCTGTACACTTTATATGTCCCTTCACAGTATTATCCAGCCCAAACTTTATTGCTTTGTTGTTTCCACCAACAATGTTCGCACAACCCTGTTTGTCAATATGCAAAGAATTCCTGAAGCTTAATACAATCTTTTTCTGGACAATAGTATGTGGAAGAGGTTATCTAAGTTTTTGTCCAATAAGAATTTCCACATAACAGGTTTTTTATCTAAGGGCTCATTTAATAGTTGCGCTTTAACAAGAACAGACCAAAAATAGGAAAAATCTAGATACTGTAAAATTTTGGACAGTTAGGCGGTATGAGTTATTTAGTGACTTCTGTTATTCATAACTGGCCAGAAAACTACAAGTTTTATGAGGAAGACAATAAATGCTGGTGTAAAAAATGTTTAGAATGCACTGGACATCATCCTAGGATCCCATGACTGGCAGGGCTCCTCATTGACTCTATTCATGAGCAAGTCCATAAGTAAGGAGTGATTATAATTATATTACAATAAAGTCAGTAAACTGTATATGATTTGGTTGTCATACTAAACAATGGATCTGGCTAATATCTAATTATTAATGTGCAATCTTACTATTTTATACTGCTAAGGAAAGCAGCTCTTCACTCCTTGACAAATGATATAAACACCATGGTATGCTTTATAAAGCAATCTGCTGGACATTTTGCACCACAGAACGATTTCTGAAACACACACAAAACAGTTGATACAGATATAGGCAAGTTTCCCTTCCATCAATGAAGATTAATTACCAAATAGTTCCTTCACATGCCTTTGTACATCAAGAGAGTCATTTGCATAGTGAACAGTACCTTTATCTGGGTATATATCATATATTCAAAATTCCAAGATGTCGAACATCATATGTTCGAACTTGAAATTCCAAATATTGAAAACATCAAAAGCTCAGAATAGCGAATTTTTTCCCAGGGAAAATATTCACTGTTCCGAGAAACATACACACAACACAAGCACACCAAAATAAATAAACCACACACATACAGTTAACAAAACCCAACCCCACTCTAAACCACACATAAATTACTAACTATCCACTTACCTTAACCCGAACCCTAACCCTAAGGTCCATAACTATTGCACACATACCCTATGAAACTATACACAAAGCAATAAATACACACACATACATTTAACAAAACACAACCCTACACTACACCATACATACATTACTAGCTATCTACTTACCTTAACCCGCACCCTAACCATAAGGTCCGTAACTCTCGCACCACAGTGGAGGAAACAGTGAAGCCACGGAATAGCCCACCAAAATCTTGCCCTAGGTAAGATTTTGATGTTCCGGAGCTTCACTATTTTCAACATTCGATGGTTTGGGTTCAACATTTTGTCATTCAGTGTTTTCTGTGTTCAGAATTTTGATATAGATCCCCTTTATCATGTGAGCTACGCTTGTCCTTGGGTTGAACACAAGCTTGAACTGTACCATAAAATTCATGTAATGTGTTAGTTGGATTAAGAGGATATACAACAAAAGGAAAAAACTATGGCAAAAGTCAGGAAGGGGTCATCCATCCTTAACTCCTTTTCCCATTTTGCACATGGGGTTGGGGTGCCACTTCAGCAGTGACAGTCATCTTGTGCCAAGGTTTATACCACCAAGTGGCTAGCAAAACTCTCCCATCAAACTAAACAGACAACTAAGAGGGCTAACTAGGTCAAACAAAAAGAACTTTGAGATTAAGATAGTCTAAAAGGTGAAAAATAACCATAGGAACTTCTTCATTTATGTTAGAAACCTCAAGGCCGGCACAAAGCAATGTGCTGAATTGGTAGTTAATTGCATCACATTCAATGAACCTGACAATATAGTGAACCACCTTATTCCTGTCTCAACCCCAACCATCCCCCAAGAAACACCCTCAAACACAACATCTCCATCAATAACTAGGGAGAATGTACTGGATGTGCTTGCTAAAGCCAAGAACACGGCCTCAATGGGCCCCAAAAACATCCCAGAATGCCTCCTAAATAGTGTAAAATATGACTTATCAGCACCCCTAAAGTCAGTATTTAACAATAATCATAAAGCAGGCTTTGTACCATGAGACTGGAGGACTGTGATGGTCATGCCAGTTCATAAGGGAGAACCCTCAACAGATCCTGGAAACTACCTGACCAGATACATCCAGCAACTCGAATGTCCATAAAGGTTCCTTATAAAAAGAATACAAATGGCAAACACAATACTCTGTGCTGATCTTTGATCTTATCATGGTCTTTGCCTAGCCTACAACTACAAGGCAGCCCTGGACCCTGTGTTGATGGACCTTTTCAACATCCACAAAACAAACAGCATTAGAAAAGCTTAATCAAAAGATCTAAATTTTACTTGTGACATAAATAGGACATACATTTTACTGCCCAAATATATATAAACACACACACACACACACACACACACACACACACACACACACACACACACACACACATTGCACTTATTTCTAACATGTTTGCACAGTTTTATCTGATGCTGCATGTTGTATGTTGTTTTATGCACAATAACCTGGTCTTTGTTTACCTTTTCCTGATTCATCCAGACATCCATCTATCCATCCATCCATCCATCCATCCACAACTGCCTTCGCTATTTTTGTATATGGGGTCAGGGTGTCACATCAATGGTGACCATCAGTGAGACCCAACATTCACACAGATCTCCTCTGAAAATGGGCTCTGCTTTGCTAGGGTTAGTCTAGTTAGCAAAATGAACATAAATAAATAATATTACATAATCGTACAGCAACAATAATTAAAAAAAACAAGCTACCCTGTATAAACATTGCAACAGAAAAATAAAAAAAGTATATAAAACATTCAAGAATAATTTGTATACACTCTGCTCCTAAATATCATCCTAGATGTGACAGCATATGGTGACAGACACAATCAATATCATATCTGATCTTATTTATGACAATAACACTAAGGGAGATAGCTAACCATATAAATATGTGCTTAAAATAGGCTACATGATCCATTTGTCAGAGAAAAAAAGTAAAAAAAAGGGTAGGAAGAAGGTGGGTGGAAAAGCTAGGTTTTGGTCATAAGCTATGAAAGGGAATGATTGGAATCCTAATATGAAAAGAGACATTGTAAATATATTGTAATACTCTTTAAATCATTTCTGGGTTCAATGAGTGCAAATCTGAATATTATATGCAAAAGAGCCTATAAAGTAAGTAAAGTTTTGATCATGATATCTGTTATCAGGGCAGAAAGATAGAAAAAAAGACAGAAAAAAATGTAACAAACTCTTAACCTCCTTTTGGATATGCACATTTACATATACACAAGTTTTATGTGTGAATGCATACAGTAGTTGGGCACATCCCTTGTATACAAGCATGTATTTCATAAAGATGTACCAAAGCACAGATCCTCCCTCCCTCTCCCAATGCCTGACTGTCTCTGTCTCTCTCTCTCTCTTTCTGATTGTTTTAATGGAATATAATGATACTGCATGTTTACAGCAGATATGCAACAGCTGTCAAAGATGCTGGCTTATATATGCTATAGTTATTGCCGTTGATGACAGTAGCAAAATTAACTAAAAAGTCACTGTAGCACAACAGAAAATAATGAAACTTGTCCTTACCAAAATGGCAAAATGATCAGCTGAGTGCATGAAATACCAAGCAAAAGTGGCTAAAATGCAACTGTGCTTAACCAAATGACGTTTGCACCATTTCTTTAGTAAAACACTAAGATAGTACAATTTTGGGACAGTCTGTGTATGATGTTTTTCAAGGTCTTAATTGCAAATTCTAACAAGGTTTTCTGGACAGACATAGGGAAAGTAAAATGCAGTAAGACAAGAACTGAAGTATACCCAAGTACGTCTAAATAAACTCAAAATTTCATATAGCCTAAAATGCAACTATTGAAGCACCTTATGCCCTAATGCCAAACTCAGGGAAAATCCAAAATACTACAGAATGTTCCGGTGTTGTTAAGGGCAACCATTATGGCCTAGCTGTCTGCAACAACTAAATCAGCAGACATGTGGTTATTATTAACTCTGTCTTAAAGATCTTAGAGTACACCCTGTCAAGAGTAGAAGATATGTTCACACATCTGGCAGATGGGGCGATATTTACAAAATATAGCAGAAAATAGAAATATGCTCCAATAAAAAAAATAATTTTCTGCTAAGGCATTCAAAGAGTGGAATATTCCAGTATGTTAGAATGATTTCTTACAGTGTTGTCGACATCTATAATTTTCACTGAGTAATGGAACAAGTACCACAAGGAATTCTTATTGAGGAATGTTAGCAAGATGCCTTAATGACAGAAGAATGGAGAAAAGTACCCCGATAATAAATGAAAATCCTAAGTAGCCTACTTAAATATGGATTTAAAGAAATTAAAGGTAAGGATAAATTCTTCAAAACTGGAATTCTTTGATGTGGCATTTTACTGGAGAATGGGCTGTAGAGATCCCTAAAATATGAATGCCATGCTGTAAAAATTGATATATCAGATTAAGTCAAAGCTTGCTTCCTGCTAGAAGTCTTTACAGAACCTATCAGAACCTCTTAGTCACCTGAAGTGAAATGAATGGATAACTCCAAACATGCCTTCAAAAAAGGAAAAGGTAAAGATCACAATGGACTTGGCATTTATTTTTTGCTTAACTTCCCTACAGCTAACCATCAGTTGCCACCAGATTCTCTCTTCACTGGGTCTATTGGACCAACCTTAAGTTTCTCCCAGGCTCAACCCAACTGACTTCTGGGGCTGATGATGAGACTAAGGATACTGGTCCAGCATCAGTTTACTGCTGAGGAGTGTGCCCTGACCCCCTCACACCCAACAGCAGCATTGCAAGCTCTGCAACTGCTGCCTACTCTAAGCTCATGCATGCTGCTGCAACCACCTGGTCACATGGTATACGGCTTGCATCACAGAGTTCACCCAGCTCTTAATGCAACTATTGCAGAAAACCTAGGCAGCAACCTTGACCCAAAAATGACATCAGCCATTTGATCCCATCATTTCTACTTGTCTTCCCTCCAGTGCCAGTGCCACTAGTTGTACCCAGATTGTCTGATGCACAGAAAGGACTTTACACCTTTGCACCATGAAGCTAGACAAGTGCTAAACCAGTCTGATCCATTGCTGTCCTTTATGCTGACAACTTCTGTCATCATGTGGAGCTGTACTGATTAAATCGCACCAGCTCCAGAACAATGCTGATAGAACTATAATATTATCCTCAAGGTTATTGACTAAACTGAATGAAATTATATTCACAGAGGCAAAAAAATCATTTATTTTAGTTTGGGTACAAAGAAAATGTGACCAGCCCCTATATAAGAGCGAGTTTATATTAGTTTATTGAATACAAGGCATTGCTCTAATATAACCACAGAATAAATAATTTACAGCAGTAGTCTTTACCACTTGTAGGTCATTTATATGCCAGTAAGTATAACACCCAAGACTGAAGAGCAATACTGAAGTACTATATTAGGTTCCATATGAAAAACCCAAAGAAACAACAGAAGTATAAACAGTACGCATAAAATATATCCTTCATTTCACATTTAAGGTGAAAACAGCAGTATTGTAACATTAGCTTAGGTACTTGGATTAGCTGTCAAGGAACAACTGCCTAACAACAGTGATTTACTGCTCCCTGAAGTAGTTGCCATGGAAAAGCAGCTATCTTCGGATCAACAATTTTCTTTCAGATTAACTATGACTAACTGAGTTTTACTTAGTCAGGGAGTGAATAACTGAAATTAAAACATCTAATACTATATTTAATCATACCTTCATATACTTACTACAATAATTTAACAGTATAGTGCAAAATAACTTCTGAAAGGGAAGCCCCCCCCCCCTGTCAGTTCCTGATAGGGTGACTCTGCCTCCACCCAAAATGTCTACATATATTAACTCCAAGGTTTCACAAACTTAAAAACAGAAAGATGCAAAACAAATATGGACTTAGATTTTCCATCTTCTCTAGTTCCTGTGATAAACAAAGCACAACCTCTATAACATCTCAAGTTCGAATGCACCAAAACATCAGTAACTGTGTATCTGTTTGCACGAGATATTTTGTTCTACAATACAAAACCACACAATCTGATACAGTAGTCCCTTCAATTTTATGACCTCAAGGATGCAATTCCTGAAAAATGTACATTTCAAAGTGTTAGATACAATTAGTGAGACCCACCCTGAAGGAGGTATAACAAAATGCCTTGCCTCACAGTTTTGCATAGTACTACACCATGGATATGAGAACTTAAATTTAGCTATAAGATGACATAAATACCATGTTTAAAACTGCACTCCAAATTGTACTTCTGTATCCTTTGGAATGGCCTTCTATACCTTGATCAGATATTCATATTGATTTATGAATGTTATGATGGGCACCATTTTTTTTATATTCCCTTCCCCTGGTGGCTGTCAGTCATTCATTAATTAATGGCTATAAAGCTGACTGTAGGACCATCACTGTGGAAGCCATAAGGGTGATTTTTTTATATGATACTAAGCAATGGACAATTAATACTCATTTTGCTACACCCCCCATGCTTTTCAAACACACAAGAGAGGAGTGTCTGATATGCATAGAGGTTTATAGGTGTTTACTAGGCTAACAACCACAAGAGCTTATTTAAGCCTAGCCATGCATCCCAAATCTCTGAGAAGTCTGGTACCCTTGATAAATATAAGCAAAAGCTTAAGAGATAAAACATTTACAGACAGGGGCCTGGGAGATGAATCATATACAGGTTGCCTGGGTCCATCAGAGACATAGGTGCCAAGCCATGGATGAATTTTCTGTTTCCCATCCAATTGTCCAAGTTCACTTGAATTGGCTTAGGGATGAACTCTGTTTCACATGGATGGAAAGTCTGTTTCAGAGACAGGGTAGTCTCTGGATATATACCTGTCTCTCCAGCAGGTCCTATTTATATCACAGGCAAGGTTTAAGTCTTTAGAATGGGTAATCCTGGTACTATTTGTTTTGTGGATTTGCAGGAGGTCCATCAGAGTGGGGTCTGGTAATGCCCTGTATCCCAGGCATAGACCTCTGCTCAACACCCTGTAGGAGACAAAATACAGGGATAGGGCCTTGAGGCAGTCTGATGATGACATTTTACTTACACCCTGTATTCTTATAGTGAGAAACCTCTATGGATATTCTAGTTGTTGGATATGCATGATTAGGTACATACCAAAGGAGGCATAGCACTGTATGACTGGTCTGATGAATGCTGAATTCAGTGGAGCAATGACTTCTTTGGAACTAGACATCATACCTTTGTTTATAACTTGCACAACATTAAATTATTTCCTCACTTCTGTAGACACATGATGGTCAAAACCTAGATTATTATCTATGTGCGTCCCCAAGTCCCGAACTACTGGATCAACTCTAAGGGGTGTGTTGTCAATATGATAGTTACCAGGGGTGGAAGAAGGAGAGTACTATTCATTTCTTGGCATTTAGTTTTAGTCCATGGCTCTGACACCAGTTATTTTTCTTGTCAGCCCTTCCTGAAGAACATTTGTGTTGGTGTGGGATTCAATGACAGCTCATAATTTGCAATAATCTGCAAATTTTGTCAGAGACCATTGACATTGGCCTTGACTTCAGAGAAGTAAATGCCAAAAATGACTGGTCCAAGGACCGATCTCACTAAGGGACTCCACTTGTGGCTGGCCTCTTTGTAGAGGTGGACTCCCCAATTCTAACTTCCTGGGTCCTGTCTTTGATCCAGTTGGCTATTCACCTTGTGACATACAGGTTTGTACCTAACCTCTTGAGTTTGTCAAAAATGCCTGAGTGGGGTATTGTATCAAATGCCTTGGCCAGGTCAAGGTAGCCAGTGTGAACCATTTTGGCCTCATCTATTGCTTTGATGACCTTTTCAAAGAAATCCACCAGGTTGAGTAGGCATGACCTGCCTTTGACAAAACCAAACTGGGTTGGGTCTGATGTCTGGAAGTTTAATATATCATTATTGATCATTTCCATAATAATTATTTTCATGGCTTTGCATATAAGACTAGAGAAGACTTATGGATGTGAGTTTCCAGGGTCTGTAGATGGCCCAGCTTTGTGAAGAGGGATGACTGTTGCTGTTCTCCATTCATGAGACATAAAGCCTGATTGGAGGCTACAGTTTAATAACAATTCCAGAGGGCCTGATAGTTTGTGTTTAATCCTATTTAGAAGGTATTTTTGGATATTGTCTGAGCCCATTGATATAGTATTCGTGGCATTAGAGAGAACACTAAGGACCTGTTCCCTAGTGATAGCTGGGGGAGTTATATTTGATGGTATTTCCTGAGGGAAGGGTGAGGGGGAGAGATGTGCAAAGTTGGAGCTGAATTTGTTTGCCAGTAGATTTGCTATATCTTCTGGCTCAGTATAGGTGGCTCCATTTACAACGGGCTCTGCCCACAATTGCGTTTTGCCGTTGAGGTTGCAAACATAGTTAAGGAATACCTTGTGGCAGTCCTTGACCTGGGAGGCCAAATTTATTCAAATTTGGCTGTGGTGGACTTTATTTGTTCTCTGAGTTGTCTGTTTAGTTTACCGAGAGTGCTTCTATCTTGATGGGTGCTGCACCTTCTAATTTTTGCCATGATTTTCTTCCTTCTGTTATTTTATTTATTTTACATTTGTTTACTGGGATAGTCCAACTGGATACAAGTCCATTTTCAGCGGTGGCCCAGGAAGAAAATCTCCACATAGTCATACTTACAAAGATTATACAGAAGTTAGGAAACATTTATAAAAAACAAACTGAGTATATACAATGGCTTAGTAATGTCCCCAAGAAGGGACTCACAATTCTCATGGATAGACACAAGTAAAAGTAAGAGACATCAGACTAGAAGCAGAGCTTGGTGACGTAGTTACATGTTCTGATAATTTTGGCTTATGCTATCAGTTTATAACTAATCAGGGTTGGCACATGAGCATAGCCAATTCACTTTGAGATATTGTTTGAAGTTCATTTTGAAGAGACTTTTGGAGGATTGTAGGGTTGTATAGTTTGGCAACGAATTCCAGGTTTTGCCGACGAAATTGGCAAACAGGGATCCACCAGCAGATTTATTAGCTTTGTGGGTTTATACAGTTTATATGGTGGGTTTATAGGGATTTAGGGTTATACAGCCTATTGACTTTGTGAGTCCAACAGGGTGGCTTTTTTTGTTTTCCCCTTCATCATTCAAATTATATCTGTGGTCCCTGTGAATCCCCTCCTCCATCAATTCTAATTCATTATTTCAAATCAGAAGTTCCATTAATTCAATACCCTGACAATCAAATATATTAACAATATCTTGATACAATATACAATTCCTATGCAAAACAAAGGGAATTTTATAAGTATGTAAACCTTGTGATACAATTTATAAATTAATGCAATGGCTAAGATATGAATTATCCAGCTGTAAAGTTTTAAGTCTCAAAACTTTCTTTGCCAATAATCTAATTAAGCTTTTTAAATTATTATAAGTCCTAAATATCTCTTCATATTCAACAGTTTGCTGCTGAGTCTGCCCAAGCATAAAGTTAAGTTGTAAATCCATAATAGTTTCCACCTCACAGGCACTATTCACCATATTTGAAATGCCAGCCTCTCTCTCAACCATGTTAAATTGCACAAAATCTGTACCTCCATTAGCAAATTTCAATTGCTCGTTTCTAAAATGCTCCACTTCTTTACCCTGTAATACATTTGTAAAACCCAAATTCCTTTTGTGGGCTAATTGTTTCTTCCTCACCCACGTGCTCGCTTGTACCATATTCAGGAAGCTCTGTACAACTGGCTTCCTGGAAAGTATAATATGGCTCAACTACAGCCTATTCAGTATTAAAAACAGGGGCTGAAACAAACCTCTGAGCCTTTCCACAGTTCATATTTGTTGATGATGGAAATGAAGATGGAAAAGTTTCATAGGAAGCTGAACTACCTCCCTTAACCAACTAGGACAACAACTCTATTAATTTTGCAAGCTCCCACTTTAAAGTCAACCATTTCTCCTGAACATTTGTATTGGAATTGTCCTGGTTTGAATTTGGGAAGCCAGAAAATAAGTCTATAGTATCCATAGTTGTCAGCACTGTGAAACAAAACAATAATCCTCAAAAACATGAAATAGTGTCACTCCAAAACAACTAAATAAACAATAGATGGTAAAATTTGCAACCAGGGAAAATTAGCAGTTCATGTAAGCACAAATGTTGAAAAATACCTTTAATCCATAAAACCACAGTTTTTAAATCATCAGTTGAGCGCTTTCGTCCCTGTACAAAGGGATTTTAACAGCACCATTAATAAATACATTTTCCCTTCCTTATATAACCCCTCTGACAAAATAAAGCTCATTAGACAATGAATTCAATCAAGTTTAAAATTCTGAATACCATTTAAAGCTACAGTACCACATTATAGTAGCCTTCTTCTTCTTCTTCTTTCGGCTTTTTCCCGGTTAGGGGTTGCCACAGTGAATCACCATGTCCATTGATTTTGGTGGCAGTTTAGTTTTGTGAGTTGCCAGCCCCCCCCAACCTTCCAACCTTCCACAGACAGCACACACACAAACACACACACACCTAGGGCCAAATCCACCTGCACCTGCAGCATGTCTTTGGGGATGTGGGGAAACCGAGAGACCCGAGCCACGTGGAAACCCACGAGACCACAGGAGAGGAGACAGACTCAACCCAGTGCCAAAACCAGCAGAAGAATCAAACCAGAGAACAATAATAATAATAATAATAATAATAATAATAATAATAATAAATATGTAAATAACCCAAGCAAAATCATCAGGACATGACTTGAAAACCTTTTGTGAAAAAAAAAACCTTTTGGAAAAAATACCTTATTACTTTCAATTATTAAAATAAAACATAAAATTAAAATGAATAGGTCTGTGTGGAGGATATTGTGCCACCAAATCTAATAGACCTGGTTCTATCAGTGAGACAACTGATAATCCATTGAGCTATATAGGGATTAAATTTGAGTCTGACCAGTTTTATAATGATAAAACAGTCACTGAAACCAGCACTATGGTAAACTGTTGGAATACAAAGTAGCACAAAAAAGATACATTCCAGAAATGGACACGTTGAGTAGGAAAAAATCTGACAGTGAAGAAGGGATTTTTTCTTGAAAGCTTTGTGTTTTTGTGAGAAATTAATTCTGCTGCTGCTGCATTTTACTCAACGTGTCCGTATCTGGAATTTATCTTTTGTGTGTTACAGTTTTATAATGATGCTAGAATGGCAAACAATATCAAAATCCTTATCTAGGTAGGTTGCATGGATGGAGCGACCCACATATAATGCTTCTGTGTCTCTTACAAAGAGACCATCTAGTTTTAATCGGCACAATCTACCTCTTATCGAGTCAAGTTGCTTTAAATCTAAGGATTGCAAGTTCCCTACACCCATGCTGATGAAGTCCATGATGCTACAGTCCATCACCTGACAACAATTGCTGGTACAGATGATATGTCTGCAGTTACCAGGGTCCATGATGGGATCTCCCTTCTGGAGGGATACTATTACAGCTGTTCTACAGCCTTCTGGTATGTATCTAGTAGAAAGGCTGTCATTGAATATTTTAAGGAAGAAGCCTGATAAGGAATGTTTCAAAATGGCAAGGAAACAGTTGATATGTTAAATGGTCCATAAAGCCTCTAACTTTGATATTGTGGGGCCTTTTTAGTTTCTGCATAGGCATGATTAAAGGGGGTCAGACTGGAAACTTGCACTGAGAAAGCTGAAGGCATCAGGAGGAGATTTTGCGTCTGAACCTATCTGCAAGAATGTTAGCGGTATTCTTGAGATTTGAGAGAGTAATGCCTTTTGAGATAAGCCCAATGAACTGACATATATAACTTTTTGTGGTTCCTTATGCAATCAAAGAAAGCCTTATGTTGTCCTTTGTTAACATAGAATGTATGCAGGGGGGCAAGCCCCCCTGCACCCCCCCCCCCGCTACTTAAATATACCAACTCCAAGATTGCACCACATCGAAGTGAATGGAAACCTCCGCTTATGGAGATTTCCATTCACATGCTTGAACATTTACATTTTCTAACATATATGTTTATCCTTTTTCTTAAGGCTATGAGCTTTTTTTCTTTTTATACTAGTGTTCATTTATGATTACATTGCAACACAGAGGTTGTTTCTAAAAGCAACATTGCATCTGTGGTAAATAAGGACATGAGTGTCTATGCAGCAGTTGGGATGGGAATGTAAACTTTAGGTGTATGTGGTGGCAATTGGTATAGGGTCATTGGGGAGGGGGAGATGGTTGAATCATCTCATATCATCAAAAAGAGCAAAGTAGCTGGCCTTGGAGATGTCACTAAAGATGGCTGGACTGAACACTGATCTAAACTGAGACCATATGGTGAATAGGGTAGTGAGGTGATCTCATCTGACTAATAAGGATTTAGCAGTAGGTGTGGTAGACAAGATTTATAGAGGTGAAACAAAAGTGGGTATGCTGGTGTTTCTACTAAAGGATACTATGATTTGATCAAGGGAGTTTGCACTGAATAAGTCAAGGCAGCAATGAGCATATTTATTTGTGGAATTTAACAGTGCCAGTTTATGGAAGAATAAATAAATTCCCTTACAATGATATTGTTTGGGTCATTGGAGGGATAATCTAGTATGTTAAGATATGCTTCATGAGTTGCAGGTGTCATGGGTGGGATTTTGTAGTTAACCAAGATAGGGTATAAAGGAATTCAGGGTCATTGCCTTGGTGGTTTGATTTAAAGGCGATAAACTTTCAGATAAACAGATATGCCTCCATCAGCATTATTGCTCTCTTAGTCAATAAGCAAAACAAAACAAAAAACAGAAACAAAAACTGGAAAAATAAGTTCAGGCCATTTTTGGTGCAACAGGTTGAACTGTCTTCATTTTCACTCGAACCTGATAAATTTTGCCCCCCCACCCCCGAACCACAACAGTAAGTAAGTCAATTATTAACATAACTGACCTTTTTTATATTGTGGCATCCTTCCCGTGATGGTAAGATACTTCCTTCTAGCCCTTACAGACATACTCAGAGAGTTCCACCATGCCTCTCTTCATATAGTCAAGGGGGAGAGGTACACATTGTTCTCACTCAATGTTCAATGACCCTGTCATATTCATATTTGGAGTGAAGACCCAGGAGTGGTCTGGTCATATCAAATTCTAGTACCTGAAAGGCAGATGACTGCTACCCTGTCTTTGCATAGGTTTGTGAGTGGTGCACTGGCATGTTACACTAAGTAGTCAACTATAAAAAGTACATTGTCATGGTAACTGAACTGCTCATATGACCTGCAGGCCCTGGTAAAACCACTCTAGTGACAGTCTGTGGTAATAGTGAAGAAACTACATGTTATGTGAACTGGCTGATGTGTTGCTGCGGACTGGTTGTAGTGTAACAGTTAGGATGTCTTTATGCTTCTGAAGTTTGTTTTTTTTTAGTACTTCAGCAAACGGTTTTATGTTTGTCTTGTGGTGCATAGGTTCCATGTTAGCATGGATACTGATGACCACTTTTGTATGAGATGTCTATCTCAAGTTGAAATAAATATTTGCACAGCTCACGTATGCACTTATTTTATAGCAGAACTAAATGGTTTTCAGTAAGCATATGGCAGTTTGTATACTGCTTTTGGATGTCTAGCACCAGCAGCAGAATCAGCAGAGACTTAGGACCTATGGCTGGGCTAGGATCACATCCAAAGTTATGGAATTTTGATGGCTATTGGTCTATCTAGATGGGAGTATGAGCTATATGATGTATAAAAAGAGGGATACAGTACAAAATAATGAAACATGGCGTACTGTAGCTCAGATAATACATTACATACATGATATATAAGGAGACAAGCACATCAACACAGTATAATATAGAACAATACAGTAGATGCATGCTATGAAGGAAAGAAATGCAGTCAGTACAGTACAGATCAGTGTAGCACAATACAGTACATGTCAGTGTAACACAATCCAGTACATGTCAGTGTAACACAATCCAGTACAGATCAGTACAGCACAATGTAGTATATTGTTATAATTCTTAACTAAACAACAAATATGCATGCCACAACAAAATAAGAACACCTCCTTATCAGACATGGAATATTCCAATGTGATGACTACTGCACTATCAGTTTATATTTAGCAGCTGTCATGGATGCCACAGCACAGTATTTCAGAAGTCATATGTAGCAACTGATTCTAAGATCCTTTGAGATGGTTAATGTAATAGGCAAAATGTCACAAGATTTTACAAAGTGGTTAATAGAGAAAAAGAGATATTAAAAACAACAAGCACAACTGTCACAAAACAATAATCAATATGTCATTGGCTTGTTTGGGTGTCATAGTATTAGATATTATACTGAAAAGTAGTAGTGCAGCAAAGCAAATGATAAGGTCACATAAGGAATGCAATATGGTAGCTCAGTAGACAACCAGACATGGCTGAGAAATGTACAGCAGAAAACAACAGTTAGCATTGTTAACTAAATATCACTAGTGGATAAATAGTGCTGCAAGCTGCTGGTTGAGCACGCAAGAACAGTTAAGTGCAGGCAAGCACTAAGGTGTACCAGCCAAGGGATTAAGAGTTTGGAACCATAAGATGTCAAGATAAGTATTGTTATTGGGTTCTGTACTTTTACTGTACTACAGTATATATTTTGCAAATCCGCTGTGTTAAGCATAATACTTTCAAACTTTCCAGAAAAAAATGTGACTATTTCAAGTCAGTACTCAAAGAAGAATTAAAGGCAGGTTTCTGCTCAGCACAAAAGAGCAAGTGTACTAGGTTTGAAGCAAACAGTAAGAGCACAAAGGCCTTTTAATGTTAATGCTGCTATATAATCAGTAGTAATTCTAGGACTGAAGCAACAACAGGTACCTCTTCCCTCACTGGGATGACCTAGTTAAACCAGTTCCAGATACAAAATTACCAGAGCACAAATCAAGACTTTTCAATAAGCACTAAAAGTCTCAAGTTTTGTAAACTAAGTTAAATAGTCACTTTCCAGATGATGTGGGTCTATTTTCCAAGTCATATCTAATAGAGATTTCAAGGCAAGTTTGTCATTTCACAACTCCGCACAACATAATGAATACAACATGTTTAAAGTGGAAAATATGAGCATGCATGCCGATTAAAGTTAACAGTGCTAAGGAATTAGTAGTAATTCAGGCTTTAAAACAACATCAATAGCTCCTTGTCCTACTGGAGAAGCCAGCTAGACCAGCTTCAGATACAAAATTAGCACTACTGAAAAAATACTTTTGTCTCAGTACTAACATACTAGGATGTATGAAATTTATAAAAAAAAAAAATGTAACTTCCCAGAAGTTGTGGGATTGTCTTCAAAGTCAAATCTGGAAGCAAGTTTCAAGGTAAATTTGTTATGCCAGAGGTCAGCACATAAGATGAAGACAAAAAAGCACAGCAGTCAATTAAATTTAACAATGCTAAGTAAATAATAATAATTCAGGCTCAATAACAACAACTACAAAAGCCATTTCTATCACCACCGGGAAACAGGTTGACAAGTTTCTGATGCAAACTTACCATTGCTCAAAAATACTTTTAAATCAGCACTAACACAACTAACACACTCTGATGTATAAAAAAAGTAAAATCTCACTTCCCAAATAGTGTAGGGCTGCTTTACAAGCTCTGTCTTACCATCCTAGAATTTGCATATAGTTAACCGCTGCTATCTACTTCTGTGTTCTGTGTCTCTGCTATTCTAGTACTTCTTCCCCTTTTACTTAGCCAAAACCTCTTCATTTCAGTTACATTTAGCCTCTGTCTGACTACTCTCTGGACCATAACATTGCACCTTTCCACCCACACTATACTTTAATCCACACTCTGACAGCTGTTACAGGCTGACCTCCTTACTTTCAAGCATTTATTCAGTGGAGATAGGTTTTATTGGTGGGTGTTGTTACAGGCTTTTTTGAAGAGCAGCTCATCCCACTCCATGCTTACTCTGCTCCCCTACCTTGCCCCCAAATTCCACCAGCCCCCACTTCATCCAGATTTATAGCCACAACCGATCTCCCACTCTAAACATAGCCAATCAAACTGCACTTCAACCTCCACTCTTTTAACTACTTCTCTCCCACCCTTTAGTTATACTCCATCCCTCCTCAGTTGGTAATCTCTCACCTCCTTTCTACAGTTGCCTATGTTCACTCTCCTAACACCACCCTCCCACTATACCACATCAATTCTCCACACTACATTACAATTACTATCCACACCTTACCTACAAATCTGTTCACTCTCCTAACACCACCCTCCCACTATACCACATCATTTCTCCACACTACATTACAATTACTATCCACACCTTACCTACAAATCCACTACTGGCAATATTTCTCTCCCTCTATCTTCTACTCCACCTTACTTGCCTCTCTGAATTCACTTATTCCCCTCCTTACCACATAACCTCCACTCTCCACAAAAAAGAAGCCTTCTACCCAACCCACATTTCCCCACATTTATATCACACCAATGATTTCCTCCTCTTTAGCAGAAAACAACTTATCTCAAACCTAGTCCCCATCCCTTTTAACCCATACTCTCCCTTCTCATCTCCCCCAACTCCCACACTGGGGAACCTAAAGGAATAATATCCCTGCTTCTTAAACTAATCTCTATCCTCATCTCTGGAGACATGCATTCTAATCCTGGACACCCTGTCAACCACAACACATACACTACTTCCACATCTTCCCCCTCTTTACACAAGTCTCTCCTCTTCGCTACCGTTAATGCCCAAAGCCTTTGCAATAAACTACCTAATTTTCATGCTTGACTTTCCCATAATCACCCTGATATACTATCAATCTCTGAAACCTGGTTCAAGCCACACCTGAAAGACTCTGAAGTAATGCCCCCTAACTACAGCATCATAAGAAATGACAGAACTCAAAAGAAAGGAGGTGGAGTAGCCCTACTTTTTTCTTCCTCTCTAACATTAACATCTTACACCAACTCCATACCTCAATTCACTCCAGATGAAATAACCATAGCCCTTCTAAAAATTAACAATCACAAAAACATAATCATAGCTTCCCTATACATCCCACCAGGAAACAACATCCCCATCCTTGAAGACATTCTCTCCTGGTTCTCATCTAATGTAAATAATGAAACTATCATCTTAGGAGACATTAACATCAACTGGCCTTCTATTCACTCTGCCTCTACCTCCCAAAATATTAACCTGTACAATTTCTGTCAATTAATCAACTCTCCTACTAGACCTAGTAAAGACGACTCCTCAGGTACTATTCTGGACTGGATATTAGTTACCCAACCTAACAATATCTCTGATAGCGGCACCTTGCCTGATTCCCTCAGTGATCATCTTCCTGCCTTCATACATCACTCACCTTCCCTCCTGCACCTACAACATAATTATATCACAACCCATGCCCTCACAAATATTAACCCCTCAATCCTTCTCAAAGACCCTAAAATGAATAAACCAGAACCCTCTGAAAATTCTCCCTCTAGACAAGGCTGTTACTTACTTTAATGCCACATTCACTAACCTACTTAACAGCTTTGCTGCTCCTAGAACTAAAAGAGTGAAATCCAAAACTGTCCCCTGGCTCACTAAAGAAACCTTATCCCTTATGCATACCCGTGATAAGTCATGGAAACTCTACCAAAAATAAAATCTCCTAACTGCCTTATCGAGTGCAAACAGCTTCGTAACAAAGTAAAAAAAAAAAAAACAAATTACTTCTCACTGCAAATCTTACTACTCTAAGCTTCAAAATAAGCACATTTCCAACCAGAAGAAATTCTAGAGTAGCATCTCTGCCCTCTTTACTCATGGCTGAAAAGACAACCCTTGCCCCAACCCAAAGCTTTCCTGACACTCTCATAGCCAACAAATTTAACTCCTTCTTCATTGACTCAGTAGCCAAGCACACCACATCCTTCACTAACAACCCATTAACCTCTTTTAGATCCCACATCTATAACGTCTCTCCATCAGACTCAAATAGCAACCACCTTCCTCCCTTCTCCCTTAAAGTCATTCCTGTCAACATGATAAAAAACTCCTCCTTAAATTAAAACCATGCTCAAATGCCCCAGACAACCTACCCCCTAACTTCCTCTCCCCACATGTATTCTAATTAATTGATCCATCCAGGAATCCTACATACCCCTCCTCTGGAAAAAAGCCTTTATCATTCCTTTACACAAAAAGGAAACAACACCGACATCTCCAATTTTTGCTCCATAGCTATTCTCTCCCCAGCTCTAAGATTCTTGAAAAGTGTATCCATCTCCAGCTATAACCTTACCTATTAAACAATCATCTACTGTCCCTAACAAAACATGGCTTTAGATCCAGACATAGCACCACCACTGTCCTCCTTTCCTTCCTCAATAATATCAACCGTGTTCGTGACTCTGGAAATATCGTATATACCCTCCTCCTAGATCTATCCTAGGCCTTTGATACCATTTCCCATAGCCTTCTCCTGTCCAAGCTCTTTCAACTCTACCTTTGCTCCTTCATCCTCAATTGGTTTTCCAGTTATCTCTCAAACAGGGAACAGGCCATCAAGTGGAAAAACTGTACCTCTTCCTACCTCAACTCTCAGACAGGTGTCCCACGAGGTTCTATCCTGGGTCCTTTACTATGCAACATCTTCATTAATGATTTTCAGCAATGAATCCCAAATGCTAAACCTGTACAATATGCTGATGATTCTACCATCATCTGCTCCGCTGAATCTCTCCCCAAACTTATGCATATAACCGAAGCCGCCTTTCACTGCACTGAGACTTGGATGTTAAACAATCATCTAGTTCTCAATGCATCTAAAACCAAAATTATGATATTTACCCCATCCAAAATCATCACATTAGACAAGAATACCTTCTCCAGTGTAAGGCAAAACTTAACTCACATCAAAATAGTCACCCACACTAAGCTTCTAGGTGTCTTTATTAACGAACATCTAAAGTTTGACATTCACCTTCAAATGAAAATCAAGAAAACTCACCAGAAGCTCAGAATGCTTTATCACTATAATCACTACCTTACTTCTACAACTAAGCTTACCCTCTCTACCACTTACCTTCTTCCCTCTCTCATGTATAGGGCCCCTCTCCTTACTAATCTTCAAGCCACCCATAAGTCCAAACTGGCAGCCTGCTATGATAAAATCTCCAAGTTTGCCACCAGCTCCAAAACCTTCTCTCACCACTGCATTGCCTTACACTCCTTGAACTGGGTGGAACTCCCAAACTATCTCCTTTACATTCATCTCTCCACTGCTAAACTTATTCTCAATCCAACTCAATGCCCTACCCTCACCTCTATCCTAACTTTGCATCTCCCTGACCGATCTCTCAGGTCCAATAATCAGAATTTCCTTGAGGTTCATAAACCCCAATGTACTCCTGGGCAATTTCTAGTGTCTTTTTCTCTAGCACAAAAATGGAACTCACTTCCCTCACAAATCCAAACCACTCAGAACCACTCCACTTTTAAGGCCTTGCTCCAGTCTTACCACTATTCTACTTGGGAATGCTCCTGCTCTCACCCATCCTAACCCCCTCCCACCTGGTCCAACTTAAGTCAAACTTTCTCCCTCAAAATTCTAACCACCTCCAACCATGTTCTTCTCCTTCATCTCTCTCTTACAGCCACTTACTCCCTTTCTCACCTTGATAGCATAGTCTCTGACATTCAACCTTTTTGGAATGCCCATTATTCATGTTGGTGTTGAATCTGTCATCAGGGTTCAACACATACATCCTTTTGCTACTTTCACCTCTACACCTATATACCATCATCAATCCTGTAAGCTGTGCATAATTTGTATTTGAAAAAAACAGAAGCAACAAAACAAACTAATAAATAAAAATGTCATTTATCCCTGGCCATCTATCTGCCTGTAGTAAGATTTGCCACCTTAACCCCTTTAACTCTAACTGAAGTCCCCAAGGCTTTTTGTCACTGATGTCTACATGGTCTATTGCCTTAAATGTGAAATTGTGGCCAGAATTGTCCTGAATATCCCTCATTAAAGCATTATTAATATTATTCTTTCTTATGGCATAGTTGTGTTCACAAATTCTGGCATTAAATTTTCTTTCTGTTTTGCCAACATAAAATGCTAGGCATTGGTCACATGTAGCCATGTAGACCACTGCCTCGGAGTGACAGTTATATTTACCTTTTACATAATGGTCTATAACATTCACTGTAAATTTGCTGCCTGATTTCACCTTGTGGCACCAGTTACAAGACTCACATTTGTACATCCCTACACATCCTGTTCTAGTGTAGTTAGAACCTTTCCTAAGAAAGTCTTTTAAGTTTGAGCCCCTTCTGTATGTAACTATAGGTCTTTCTCCTATTTGTACCCTGATGTACAAGTCATCCATTAAAATGTCCCAGTTCTTATAAAAAAATGGACATCATCCAACTCAGGTCTCCCCTCTTCAACTTCAGAGGGGCTGTTGTCTAGTGTGTTTTCCCTAGCTATGGGCTTAAAATGCCCTACTCTTCTTTTACCTATCACTTCCTGCATAAGCACATTGAGCAAGTCTGTTGGGTACTCCCTCCTCAAGAACATAGTTCTTAAGTTGTCGCATTCAATAAGAAAATCTTCTTCTCTGGAGATCATGCGGGCTGCTCGAACTAATTGCTTTTTAACTACTGACCTCTTTTGATGCTTGGGGTGGGAGCTAGTGTAATGCAGAAACAAGTCTGAGTAGGTCTCTTTCCTATGGATCCTAGTAGCATACTTTTCATTATGTGTGTCTTTGTATAAGTGGACATCAAGGTAATTCATATAATCCAGGTCAATCACCCAAGTGAACTACAGGAATGTAGTGGTGGTGTTAAGGTATCTCAAAAACTCTTCCAAAACAACCAGTGACCCATTCCATATCAAGCTGATATCATCTTGGTATATATAATACAGTTTGACCTTAGAATAGTACTGAGACTGAAATACATAATTTCTTTCTCAGTATGCCATTACCATAGTCGCAAATGCCCCACCACAAGCTGAACCCATTGCCACTCCTATGGTCTGCAAAAAGTACCTGCCATTAAAGGAAAAATAGTTTCTTAAAACAATTTCTAATAATTCCAAAATTAGATTAATTTTCTCCTGGTTAACTTTGTATAACAACAGTAGGTCACCCACCCACTCGAGACCAATTTCTTGTGTGATGACCGTGTACAGGTCTTTTGCATCTATAGTGACCATGATGTCACTTGCGTCATACCTGGTTTTGTTCACTTGTTCTAAAAAAGCCCAGGAGTGTTTACAAATTTGGCTTTCATTACACAATATTTTCTTCAGCTCATGCTCTAAAAATTGGGCGCAAGCAGTGGTAATGGAGTGTCTTCCATCCACTAAGGGCCTCGTAGGTGGATCTGATAGGTTCTTGTGGATCCTGGGAATACCAAACAACACTGGTATCCTTGTGGTAATGATGTTAAGATACTTATGTAAGGAAAGGCTGATTCTTATTCATTCTAGAAATATGTCAGTGAGTTGGCTGCAGATTTTCCTATATGCTGCATTTAATTCATTAAGGGACACTTCCGTGTAATTTCCTGTGTCTAACATAGCCAACAGTTTGTCACTGTATGTGGAAGAGTCCATGATTACAACCCCTCCCCCTTTGTCAGGTTTCATAACCCTGACATCATGTTCTTGCAGTTCCAATAAACAATCATGTTCACTTTGGTTCATGTTGTGAAGTGTTTGAGCTGGCCTGTATTTGTTCTTATTTAAATTATACAGATCTAGCTCACAAACTTTTTCATACATTGCTAGTTTCAGGTTCAAAGGGGGGTTGTAGGTAGAACTGATCTTAAAAATACTGCCTTCACTGACATTAGTTTGGGAGGTAGTACCATGTAGTAAGGTCAAATTCAACTTTCTTAAATAAAGTTTGTTTCAGATCTAACACAGTGTCTACAACAATAAATCTCTTACCAGGTACATAAGACATTCCCTTAGACAATAAGTCAGCTGTAGTTTCATTTATACATAAAGTAGAATAACTGTGTACTGAAAAGTCTTTTTGGTGGTTAAAAACCACTGTATAGATACCTGCTTTTTGAACAGAGTCCACTGGTGTTGGGGTGCTTACATTAATGAAGGAGTCATTAACATTAACATGGTGACCAGAAGGCACTGGTAGAGATGCTAAGCTCTCCAGTTCCTGTTCTTTGGCCTGGCCCCCTGGAAAAACCTGTGGTTGGTAGCCGCCCTGTGGTTGCTGCCTATTGTTGTAATGGTTTTTGTTCCTAATTCTTTCACTTCTCCTGAGTCCTGGGAATTCAGCATCATAGTTTAAAATCACATTGTCAGTTTCTTCAAACCTACATTCATCATTGGCAGTTACTTGAGGAGGGTGTGTTAATTGCTTGTTACTTTCCCCTCGTGGGGCTTTAAATTTTTTGTATGAACCAGGAGGTTTTGGGTAGGCCATATGATTAGCATAATCCTGAACATCCCTGTCCAGCTTGTTCAATTTACCAGCTTTCAGTTTTGTTATGTGCTGGTTAATGCTAGTGTAAATCCTGTAATGTTCAAATTTCATGTTGCTATACTAATGTTCCTCACGGATGGTAGAGTCTAGAATTGCGAGGTCTTTGAATAACAGTTCCAGTTCACTGTTGTTATGTTTAATTAAAAGCGCTAAAAGGTCAAGCCCACATTTATCAAATAAGTTAACTAATTCAGTGTACAAAACAGAGTCATGCTGTAAACCAGTAGGAAAGCGCCAGACCCTTAAACCTTTGGGAACCACTTTAAGTCTAGTGCATTCCCTTTGGTAGGCGTTTTCCAGTTGGAGTTTCTTGCATCATGATAATTTAACATCAAAATCTGTCAGCTTACCTTCCAAGGAAGGGCTATTGTGTTTGATGCTTCTGTTAAATGAAACCTCATTTCGCAACCACTCCTCAAACTGAGGAATGTCCTTGTTAAGAGTTTCTGTTGGTCTATTTCTTCCTGCAGCATTCTGAGAGTTCCTGTTGTCAGAAAAACTCATTCCTGCCATGAGCAGATGTGTTGTGCCTTTCTGCCTCAATTCACTTTGCTGTGAATCAGAAATGAGGCATAAAGGTGTATTATGAAAGTTAGTAGTGTGCTCACTTGCCTCCCCATGCTGATTCGAGTGTGAAAAAGCAGAAGTGGTACTATTCAGTCCCACATGTTCATACAGGTGATCCATCCTCTGGGTTAGTTGTAGAATAAGAGCAGTAAGCTGTCCAATCTCCAAGTTGTTTCCTTCATGCTCTTTGTCAGCTGTTGGTGTGCCAGATAACTCCATGCTGCCAGAAGCCATGCACAAACTCAAAAAAACTGAAGCAGCAAAACAAACTAAATAAATAAAAATGCTGGCAGACAGTTTCACAGGCACAAATCACTCAGGTGATGATAAACCAAAGGTGTATTTAATGATAAAACTCCACAAGAAAAACAAATAAAATGTGAGCGCTTTCGTTAAACAAGTGTTAACTTCATCAGACACCATTAAAATGAAAGACAGCCATTTATATACATATAAAAAACACTCTGATTGGGTAAGCAAAGAGAGGCAGCTAGCTAAGCATCACTGAGATAGAACATTAATTAACCCCTTGATGACTGTGTTACATTTGAAACTGTTGCATCTTAAATACAACTAAAACTTGTAATTAAAAGATAAATTATTAGTCTCATACTTGTGTCATGAATGATTCTAAATAGGATAAAACTAAAACCAAAGCCATTTTTAAAATCTCATGTTAAATATTCACATAATGCTAAAATGTTTACCAAAGCCAAATACATACAAAAGTGATTGTGCTTAACAAATGTATTGAGATATTTTGTTCCTTTCTAGGGCTTTTAATTTCAGTACAGGAGAGATGGATGTCCTGTCATTTATCCCTGGCCATCTATCTGCCTGTAGTAAGATTTGCCACCTTAACTCCTTTAACTCTAACTGAAGTCCCCAAGGCTTTTTGTCACTGACTACATGGTCTATTGCCTTAAATGTGAAATTGTGGCCAGTATTGTCTTGAATATGCCTCGCTAAAGCATTATTAATAGTATTCTTTCTTAGAGCATAGTTGTGTTCATAAATTCTGGCGTTAAATTTCCTTCCTGTTTTGCCTACATAAAATGCTAGGCATTAGTCACATGTAGCCATGTAGACCACTGCTTTGGAGTGACAGTTATATTTACCATTTACATAATGGTCTATACCATTCACTGTAAATTTTCTGCCTGATTTCAACTCTGACTCATACCACTTGATGTCCATTTTTTATAAAAACTGGGACATTTTAATGGATGACTTGTACATCAGGGCACAAATAGGAGAAAGACCTATAGTTACATACATAAGGGGGTCAAACTTTAAATACCTTCGTAGGAAAGGTTCTAAGTACACTAGAACAGGATGTGTAGGGATGAACAAATGTGAGTCTTGTAATTGGTGCCACAAGGTGAAATAACTGTAGGTGCATGGGTGTACCCATCGCTTAGCTACTGTTAAAGCAGCTTAAAAGGCTGAAGAGGATAACAGGGAAGTTATATGCAAATGAAGCAGCACAGCAATAGTGTAGTGGGTAGAGAATCTGCCTAATGAGCAGGAATTCCCAGTTCGAGTCCCACTGCAGCACATTCCATTTTCCATGTGAAATCTGTATATGAATATTTTTTTGCTGTATAACCTACTAAATAACATTTAAATGTGAACTGGAGTACTGCATTATATGCACATGTGAAGTGTCAGTGTCATAATGAATAAGGCACTAGTAAGCAGGTTTAAGCACAAATAAGCAATAGTAAGCATATATAAGCACTAGTAAGCATGTTTAAGTGTGTTTACATGGGGGTAAGCATTGCCTACACAGATTAGGCAAAGTAGAAGATAACTGAGTGTAAGAAACTGTAACCAGAGGTTAGCATTGCTTAGCTCTGCGCAAACCCATGCACACCCACTTAGAACTGCTTTAAAGTGTCTTAATCACTCTGTACCCAATGGCCCATGTTCTGCCCAGCAGCAAAATAAACAGCTTCTGCAAGGCTTGAACTAAGGACCTGTACACTACAGTCACAGTAGTTAACCACTAAACCATCATAGCAATGCATATGATTAAGGTTTCAGCAGACAAATCCTCACCATAGGAAAATCAAACCGAACATGTGAACTGAATCTATGTACAGTGTGTTGTATAACCTGCTACAGAACATATATATGTGAACTGGAGAAATGCAGTAAGGCCAGATGTGAGGCGTTATTCTAAGAAAGTGTTGAAGTCCCCAGGACCCCATACAGTGTACATACACATGAATCACAGATACCAGACACAGATATAGCATGTAACAAATTATATGTCAAAGTTAGAAGGACAATATAATGCTAATTACATATTAAGAGACACTAAGCATGCAGGTTTCTAAACCATCCCAATCATGGGAAGAGTGGGAAATATTAATGAAAAATACATGGTGTGGCTCCTGGTCAAACACCATACCAGAGCTCCCAGTATAAAGTGGAGGCCTGGGACAGTCTCACCCATGACCTCACACTAGTGCCAGGTAGGCCCCCCCCAGACTGGTGAGTGTCATCACCATGCTGACCTGCGAGTGCAGCCAAATGGCTGATGCCCAGTACTGTGTAAGTACCCATTCCACTAAGTATATAATGATTGTGATGTATTCATCTTTTGCTGAATAGGGTTTGATATTAGAACATTCGAAGTTTTGAAACTTCGATGTTTTAATATAGACCTGTGTAATAATACATGTAAGGGACAGATCACTGCAGTGACTAAGAAAGGTGTGAAAACTACAGGGATATATCAGTTGTTAATTTAAGTATCCCTTTTGCCCCCATCATATGTGCAACAATAACCCAATTATTCACCTCAATGGGTATGTTTACTCTCCAAACTTATGTTGGGACATATGTCCTATTGGTTCATAAATATCCGCATTTGGTTCTATGCATGTGCCATGTTACAATACACCCATATTGGTGGCCTGTTGCCATCAAGTTAGCGGTCTAACAGCATACTAAACTATGAACCTATGAACCTATGAACCATAGCTCATATGGGAAGGCCGGTCCCAGCAGACCTACCTGTCCCACCTCAGCTGGCCATGGCATCAAGCACCAGCAAGTCTGGGTCCCAGCCTTGGACCACCTCCTCCGTAGGGCCTACACCACCTTTGGGTGGAACTGCAGCATGAAATGGGGCTTATCCCCCCTGGGAGTGGGGGTGGAGAGGAACCAGTCACCCATCATCAGGTCCGGGCTGTGGTGCATAGGGAGATCGATAGGGCATTTTGAGACCAGCTATGCCAGCTTGAGGGCTGAGTGATGCAATTAGAGGGTGAGCCTGCCCTTCCTACCCAGCCCCCAGCACAGCCACCTTTGGAGCTGTGAAGGTGCAGTGGTGACTGCCGATGAGTGAGGACCTCAGTCCCACCGTTTCCATTTGGGGGCTCGTGGGCTTGCGACTTCCAAACACCCCTCCCATCCAAGGTGTTTACCCCCCACGTGTCATATACCGCCCTTGTATGCATCTTGTTTGTCTTGTCTGTTAACCTACTCAGCCTACCTCCCCAAATATACCTATTACCCCTCCCCAACATCCCACTCTCACCTGAAAAAAAAAGGGCAATCTGTTCCCACAAAAAAATCTCACAACATATATATCTGTCCATTTCACACTCACGTCCACTAGGCATATGTAATCTGGTCTAACTGGCATCACAATGAATTTATGTTGTCCTCACCCCTCTCCCAGGGGTTTAAGTGTCCAAATCTACCTCCAAATTCAGTGTATACGCACAGCTGTTGCTGTAGAAGAAATGGGAAGCTATGGACCTTCCCTACACCCTTCCTGCACATCCCTAGCTATTTTCCCTACTGTCTTTCCCTCTTTGTGTCCCTTTTTCACCACTTTCCTACCAACCCTTTTTCTTTTCTTTTAAAGAAATTAGCGCGGGGGTAAGCGGCAGTAAGCACTTTTAAGCAACAGTAAGTGTGTTTAAGCCTGTTTGCATGGGGGTAAGCAATGCCTATACAGGTTAAGCAATTTAGAAGCTAACTGAATATAAGAAACTGTAACCAAAAGTTAGCGGTGCTTAGCTCCACACAAACTCATGCAAACCCGCTTGCAACTGCTCAAAAGTGCCTTAATCACTTTGCATCCAATGGGCCATGTTCTGCCCAGCAACAAAATAAACATCTCCTGCAAGGCTCGAACCTAGGACCCTGTACACCATAGCCAAAGTAATTGGCCACTAAGCCATACCAGATACAAATAAATACAATGTTTTCAGAAACATATCATCCAGTCCGGTCATGCAACAGTACAGAGAATGTATACCAACATCTAGATGTATGTCTGTGTAAATATATTAATATCTAAACAGATACAACATATCTATATATGTAGATATATATAGTTCTAAAGCTATATACATATGTATCAATATATGTGAACATATATACATGCAAATGCCTACATCGACACATATATGTGTCTACACCTATATGTCTATATATACACAGCAAGTTACATATGTGTACGCAGATATATATCTATGTAGGTATATACAAACACAGTTTTTATATATATATATATATATATATATATATATATATATATATATATATATATATATATATATATATATATATATAGCAGATATATTATATATATACATATATATATATATATATATATATATATATATATATATATATATATATATAGGTATACATGGCCATACATATGTAGATAGCAATGGCAGATTAACAAACACACATATGTCCACATGCACCGTTAATGGGGCTGAGAGGCCCCACACACTATACGTCTTGTACGAATAGGCATCCCCCACAGCCAAACACGTCCGCCCTGCAATACACTACCAAGTGTTGCAGATCCCATAACCAGGACCTGACTCAACAGGGGCACAGGATGTTACCAGTACTGCATCCCACCTGTATGATGTCAGGCTGGTATTGGTAACATATCATGCAGTACAGTCTGCCCCCATAGGAAATGTAATATGTGGGAGCCATCAACATCCCCAGGATACAGATACACAGACACAGATATGCAGATACAGATATACATATTTATATATTTCACAGGAACATGTGCATTTGATTGAAAGTCTTGATACGCCCCCATATAATATACATATTTTTTTATTTTTATTTTATTTGCAATTTGATTACCAGGGAAGTCCACTGGGCAGAATTGACCCATTTTCAGTTGAGGCCCGGGGAGAAAAGCTCCAAGATGCATTATACAATTTAGATACAACTGATAGTTAATATTAAATAGTAAAGATAGTATGTAGAATAGTTACTCATAAATGCATTCAATATCATGCATAGTTAACAAATTCATTAAGCTTGAAGGCAGGGATCATACAGTTTAATTTGAGGAAAACAGATATGGGTTAGGTGTGGAAACAGTTTACATACAAACCTTTTAAGAAAATGTAAATATGGTTTACATATACACATCAACAGTAGAATGCTATTTACAATATTTACAAGGTCGGGCTGTGTGAGGTTAGCTGTAGGAGTTGTTGAGAGCTTAGACAGGCTCATAGGAAGATAACTATGAGAGTTGTAGAGCTTGGGAACCAGAGTGAGAACCCCCTTGGATTAGGTTGGGTGAAGGCAGGTACATTTCCATTTAGTGGACAGGTGTTTGAATAGTTGGGTTTTGAAGTTTTCTGAATTTGGTATGGTTCTTAGCATGGAGGGAAGGGAATTCCATTTTTTGCCTAGTAAGAAAGATAGGAGAAGTTGGCCAGCAGGATGTTTAGGTTTATGGACAGTAATTAAGTTCTGATTTTCAGATCTGAGAGCTCTGTTGGGCATATAAGGGGGAAGGATGTTAGTTAGAATGGGACATTTTGTTGGGTGAAATATGAGTCTATGTGCAGTAGTGAGTTGGAGATAGTCTAGGTAGTTTGGGAGTTCAAGTCAATTCAGGGATTGTAGGGTTAGGCAGTGATGGGTGGTATTTTTAGATTTAGAGGCAAATTTAGAGATTTTGTTGTAGCAGATTTTTAGTTTAGAGGTGATAGAGGAAGACAGGTTGGTTAGGAGAGGGGCTCCATATAATAAGGAAGGAAGAAGATAAGTTGAGGCCAGAGTTTGCCTGGTAGAGTTGGAGAGAAAGTGATTATTCCTATACAGCATACCTAGCTTTTGGTGGGTTTTCTTAATATTTTGTTGAATATGAATATCAAACTTGAGGTGTTCATCTACAGTAATGACAAGTACTTTGGCAGAGGGGACTACTTCTATAGGTGAGTTGGTTTGACTATAGACTTTGAAGTTGTTTTTATCATAGGAGAGGGTCTTTGTGGGAGGGAATAGTAGAATCTTTGATTTATTTGCATTGAGAGAGAGGTGGTTTTGGTGCATCCAGTTTTCAGTTGCTGAAAAGGCAGTTTGAGTTTTAGCCAGCAATTCAGAGAGGTTTGAGGCAGAGCAGACTAAGGTTGAATCGTCTGCGTATTGAATGATTTTCATATCAGGAATAGCTGTGTGAAAGTTATTGATGCAGATGTTAAAAGGATTGGCCCAAGGATGGATCCCTGTGGTACGGCAGTTGGGGTAGGTAGGAAGGAAGAGATGGAGTTCTTCCATTTGACTGTCTGTGATCTGTCTGATAGATAGCTGGAGAACCAGGATAAAGCATTATGTGGGAGATTAACGTTTGAGAGATGACAGAGAAGGTGCTTGTGGGAAACAGTATCAAAGGCTTGAGACAGATCGAGTAAAGAATCTAAGTGGCCTGAATCTCGGGCTTGATTGACAGTTTCTAGGAAATAGAGTAAAGCAGTTATTGTGCTATGGCCTGGACGGAAGCCATGCTGGGTAGGAGTGAGAAGATTGTTTTTGGTCAGGAAAGGCATAAGTTGGAGGTGGATGCATTTTTCTAGGATTTTGGAGACTGGTGAGAGCAAAGCAATGGGGTGAAAGTTTGAGATGCTGGTATTTTTGACTCCTTTATGAAGAGGAAGAATATAAGCTGAGAGCCAGAGTTTGGGGACATATGATTCTTTTATGGATCAGTTGATAATGATGCTGATTGGGAGTATAATGCCATCAGCAGCATACTTTAGGAAGGAAGAGGGAATATTGTCTGGAGCGTTGGAGCAAGGTTTAAGTTTCGACAAAAGTATTTTTATAAAGTTCATGGAGATGTGTTTGAGTTCAAACAGATGAGGTGAGATAGAAGGGGGAGAATGTAGAGCAGTTGGGTTATTATTGGGAAATGTCTTGGTGAGGGTAGTAATAGTGTCTATGAAAAATGAGTTAAATTCAGAGCCTAGTTTGAGGTCAGATTTATTTGGGTCAGGACAGGGATTATTCTTGGAGCCTGTATTGAGGAGTGAATTTATTGAGTTCCAGAATTTTTGGGGGGTTTTATTGTTATTGGACTGACGTTTGATATAGTAGGATTTTTTGTCTTTGGTGATTAGTCATTTTGCACAGTTGCAGAGCTGTTTATATTGGAGCAAGGTATTGGCAGGTTTATTGTTTTGGTAAAGCTTCCATAGTTTGTCTCTGTGGTGCATAATCTGTTTTGTCTCTTTGGATAGCCAAGGAGCAGTTTTAGTTTTTATCCTTTTGTTTCTTAGTGGGGCTAGTGAGTTTAAAGTATCAAGAAAGACAGAGTTGAGCCGTGTCAAGAGGAAGGATATTTAGAATTTGCCAGTTCATTTGTTTGAAACTATTTGAGAAAGTAGTTCAGTTGAAGCTACTGAGGTTATGACTTTGAATGTATTGATGCTGGTGTGGGGAGGAACTAGTTGAGCGATGCATGAAGGCTGGGAGGTGGTCGCTAAAGGTATCAGGATTTGTGCCAGAATTGGTTATTTTATTTGGATCTGAGACTAGGATCCAATCTATAGTGGATCCAGGAGGGTTTATTTTGTTAGGTCGAGTGATGGAGAGGATTATTTGAGTGAAGTTATAGAGGTCAATGGATAGGAAGGGAGGGGGCAATTGATTTTATTCCAGTCAATATTCACATCACCAAGGATATAAGTTTCATAGTTAATTTCAGTAGAGGCCCATAGGAGAATATTTTCGAGTGTAGAGATATTGTTACCAGGTGAGATATATATAGGGCAATGATGCAGATATTTTTATGTTTATTTAGTTTTAGAATTTCAGCAGTTAGTTCAGTGTTCTGGAATTGAGGAATTATAATTTGGAGGGGAATTAAGGTAAGAAGGTTGGAGTAGACTAGGGCAGTGCCTCCACCTTTTTTATTTAGTCGGTCATTTCTGAGACAATGAAATCCTGGGGGCAGAATCTCAGAGTCAGGGATAAAGGGCTTTAGCCAGGTTTCAGAGATGGCTAAGATATCTGGTTGGTTATGGCTTAACCAAGCTTGACATTGGTGTACTTTGCTGTTTGGACTTTGTGCATTAATTGTAAAAATCTTTAGGGTGTTGAGATAGGAGGAAGAGGGTAAGGGATGAGTGTTGTTAATAAAGGATGTAGGACCAGGGTTAGGATGGATATCACCAGCTTGGACTAGCTTGTTGAAGGAGATATCCTTTAGCCATATTGGTCTGCCAGGCATGAATTATGGTAGACTGTAGATGGGAGCAGGTGACTTTAGAGGTGAAGAGGTTAGGGTGGAATAGGTGCAGAGGATTGGGCTGAATGAGAGAAGAGGGAATAGAGTGGAAATGGGAGTAAGAATGAGGGAGAAGGTGGGTTTGTATGGTATTTGTCATTGTAGGTGGTACTGGACAAGTATATGTGGAATATGAGGTAGCATAGTATAAGGGAAGTAGGAACAGATAGAGGAGGCTGGGGGACTGGAGGGTGTGATAACTTGAGGAGAGCATGCTGAAGCAAAGAGAGAGTGGTATGAGTGGTTAGGAAAATAGAGAAAGCTATGAAGAAGAAAGGGTTTAAAAAGTGATGGAGGTATTCTAGAGATTTAAGGAAAAAGGAGGGGACTATAATTATTGGGTGGAGTACAGATTACAGAGTTTAAGAAGGATGGCTATAGGTGGGAAGAGTAATGAGGGGGAGCTGGTATTGGGTAATTAGGCTGAGAGGGTGGGGTAAGATAGGAATAAAGCTAGGAGTACTGGGGGTGGGTGAGAATTGGGGACAGGGTAGGGGAGTGGAGTGAGCCCATAGGGCAAACAGAGTGGGAAAGAACACTAGAGGTGAGTATGGCAGAAAATGTATCAGCAAAGAGCAGTTTAAAGGCTGTAGTTGGAAGGTTATTGTTGTGTCTTTCGGCTTTTCCTGGTTAGTGGTCGCCACAGCAGAACTCCGGTCCGCTAATGATTGGCAGTACATTTTTACGTGCCGAGTTGCCAGCTCTGATGCACAACCTTCAAAGAAGGTACGCCCATTCACGCATGTCTCCACACAGAAGACGCTCTAACTGAGAATCGAACAGGACAATGTCTTACTGTTAGGCGACAACGCTACCGCAGCACCACCACCACAGAGCTAAATATTTCCAACCAGAAAATGAAGGCTGCCTTTACAGAGGGTGGTTTAGCAGGGGGGAGAAGATATTTACAGTCTAAGGATATTAGCTCATAACCAACTGTTTGTGAAAAAATAAAACTTGTTGGGATTATAAAGAATATCTAGGATTTTTAATGGTAGATGCTGTCACCTAATGGTAGAAGGAGATAGCAAACAGCAGGGATAGTTGGACCAGTCTTAGGTTTAAATATATTCTAGGGTAGTGATAACAGGAGGGGGAGAGGGCAAATGGTCTACGGTAGGCTGTTAGAACGCACACACGGGAGGGCAGATTAACTCTATAGATAGTACATCGAGTCTACATTTAATTAGTGTTAAGCAACATACATTTACACAATCTTGTTGGGGGGGGTCTTCTCAGTAGTATTTTTCTAAGTACCAGGTAAGCTGGCCAATGCAGGGTGTCTTCAGGTGATGGCCGGAGGTATTCCTTTTACGTTTAAAGCAGGGAGGGAGCACCCGGGATGGATTACTGTAGAGGAGAGGGAGACAACACTGAGTTAGTTAATATTGCAGATGTTGAAGGGAAAGGTATAAGGTAAGGGATGTTTACAGAAGAAGGGAGGGTGTAACAAAGCACAGTAGTAGAGAGAGGCTATGGTTAGATGAGGCTGGAGCAAGTATGTAGAGGAAGATTAGGTTTAGAGGATTAACAATGGAAAGCAGCAGACATTATGCTATCAACAATACAAGTTAGGCAATATAGACTCCATTAAATAGAACAAAACATTCATTCAGCAGTTCAGCATGCTATCAGTGACCCTAGACTGTTTGAGAGGACAGGGTTATACAGCAGTAGAGCCAAATATAAGCAGCAGAAAGCAAGGGGTAAATGATAAAGTAATACTATAAAATCTCTAAACAGTGCAATATATAGTGCTCTACAGACTAACACAGTAAACTACGATATGTTCATGCTGTGCAATAACTTGTGCTGAACAATTTTCAAAACAGTTTTCAGAACAATATAAAAGCCATGTGGTGCCCTTATAGAGACAAACGGAAAAGAAAAATAGCTGCTAAGCCAGTAATTAAGCTAAAGGCTCTAGTAGGACCATTGATCCACCTTGAAAGAGAAATAAAGGCCTTCAATGATACATGTTCATTGGTGTCCTTTTAACAGGACATCTGGAGAGCAGAGTAGGCCAGCAAAGTGCAACAGTCGAGCCCTGTATACTCAGACTAAAGTAATGCATAGTGACAACATAAAAAGAGACCCACTCATCCCAAAAAGCAGCTTATAGCTGCTAAGCCTGTAACTAACCTAAGTAAAGGGTAAATGACACAGTACAAAGCAAACAGTCAAACAGTACAGTATATAGGGCAAAACTGTCCCCAAAACCATGTAGAAGCTGTGCGGAGCCCATATAGTTACAAATGGAAAGAAAAATGGCTGCTAAACCTGATTTTAAGCGGAAGACTTGAAGTGGGATTTTTATTCCACCATAAGAGGCTATCCGGCATTCAGCTATGCACTTTTGTCAGTGTCCTTTTAACAGGACATCATTACACCACATTTCTGGTCATGACAAGCCAGCATGTTCAATCAAGCCCCTTGTACCCATACAAAATTAATGCAGCATTAGTCAGTGTAGAAAGAGCCCCACTCGTCCCAAAAGCAGCTTGCAGAGGTCAAAAACACATGTAGGCCACACATAAATTAAGCTGTCAGCACGAGGCCAACAATAACCTTAAAACACAGTTACAAACATTGCATTGGAGTGATAGCCATCAGCACAAGGCCATCTATAACCCTAAAACACAGATACAATTAAAAACAAGGAGTTTAGCACAATAGCTACTTAGAAGCTTGCAAATGATAGACAGATATGCTGAAAAGACCTACCGGGAGGCAAAAACAAGCAGCCTAAACCGCAGGTCCAGCACAGAGGAGCTGTGGATGCTCAGGACAGGATTTAAAAATGGCACCACAGTCTGTGGGAGATATAAGTAAACTCCAGGAGGAAACTAGCTACGGGGGAGGGGATAGGTGGAGAAAAGGTGGTTGGACTAGAGGAGTAGAAGGTAGGAGGGACTAAAGGGGTAGAAAGTTGGTAGGAAGAACAGTTCCAGGAGGGGGGAGGGCTTAATAGAGGTGAGTATGGCAAAAAAATATCAGCAAAGAGCAGTTTAAAGGCTGTAGTTGGAATGTATGAACTAAATATTTCCAGCCAGAAAATGAAGGCTGCCTTTACAGAGGTTGGTTTAGCAGGGGGGAGAAGATATTTACAGTCTAAGGATATTAACTTATAACCAATTGTTTGTGAAAAAACTTGTTGGATTATAAGGAATATCTAGGATTTATATTAGTAGATGCTGCCACCTAATGGTAGAAGGAGATAGCAAACAGCAGGGATAGTTGGACCAGTCTTAGGTTTAAATATATTCTAGGGTAGTGATAACAGGAGCGGAAGAGGGCAAATGATCTGTGGTAGGCTGCTAGAACGCACACACGGGAGAGCAGATTAACTCTATAGATAGTACATCAAGTCAACATTTAATTAGTGTTAAGCAACATACATTTACATAATCTTGTTGGAGGGGGGTCTTCTCAGTAGTATTTTTCTAAGTACCAGGCAAGCTGGCCAATTCAGGGTGTCTTCTGGTGATGGCCGGAGGTATTCCTTTTGCGTTTAAAGCAGGGAAGAAGCACTCGGGATGGATTAATTTACAAAATCTTGTTGGGGGGAGTCTTCTCAGTAGTATTCTTCTAAGTATCAGGCAAGCTGGCCAATTCAGGATGTCTTCAGGTGATGGCCAGAGGTATTCCTTTTGTGTTTAAAGCAGGGAGGGAGCACCCAGGATGGATTACGGGAGGCAAAAACAAGCAGCCTAAACCGCTGGACCAGCACAGAGGAGCTGTGGATGCTCAGGACAGGATTATATATATATAGATATAAATATACATGTGACTACACATACACATGTAGATATATGTACAGTAAGATGTATATGTAGAAGGTGCACACAATATGGAACAGCCACTATGCCTACAGTTAACCTCTGAATGACTGGACACTGTATAGGCCACCCATACAAATGACAATCTTTGCCTGCAACATATACCCACAGAGAGATCATAGGTAAAACACCACACACAGGTTTGCAGAAATGGAAAACCTTTAGCTGTATACTATTACAGTTCTATATGCCATGTCATATAGCTGTTCAGGCACTGACAACCATATAAACAGAGAATGCAACTGTGAAATAGTTACACTTAAACAGTAGTCTGGAAAGGTTCACAACTGTTGCTGTCCAGGCCAAGCCCTTCAAATTGTACAATAGTGAAAACAAACTGGGCCACAGGATACCAAACAATCAACAGTATGTAATGCAGGTGTATAGTTCAGCAGCCTCTATCTACACTCTGTACAAACTTAGTAGGTGGTAAAGACATGGGTTGTAACTGTTACATAACAAGGCATAACTGACACCATCACAAGCACACCTACAAACAGAACAGTCTGTATGGCAGGGGGCAGTAGGCTTGCATTAACCCAATTCATGTAAGTAATGTAAATATAGGTGAAGTATATGGTACTGTACATCCAGATACCTTAAGGCAGCTCACCCCTGATACCCCCACATTTTGTAACACCCTAGGTCATTTATGGTGCCCCCCCTAGACTCAATAATACAGGTTCATATACCACTGTTACATACACTGGTCTCTGGAGTGCATAAGGGCACACATGTATTGTGTAGGTGACGCCCACACATATATGGCCCCAGCCTCACCGTATGTGTGGGGGATACAACAGCAGTGGACTGATGGCAGCAATGGCAGTGTGATATACTCACAGCCCACTACAGAGCAACCACCAACAACATGACATATGTGCAAAGCTTGGTATGTAGGTAGAGTACAGAGGCTGGAACACAGGCACATATGAGGACAACTGTTGCCATACACTAAGCAAGTTGCTGGTGTTACACGATAGTCTGCAACATACCCTTAGTCAGGGAATTGAGGTTAGAAACAGAAATAAATGTAGCCATGTACCGATAGCACTCAACAAACACACTGCCAGTGTAATATCTGACACAGGACCTTTGTGGTCGACAGACAAAACATGATAGGCATCCCTCTGGCCAGCAAGAGGATAAGCCCACAGTTGTGAGCTATGCAGACAGACTGCATTCCAAGGTAAACTAGTATGTACACACACACCCTGTAACACCAGTACTATACAAAGCATAACATAACTCTACTTGCAGTCTGTCTGTAGCTCCTGATCCTCCTACAAATATGTGGCTACCCTGAGTGTGCTGGTTCTCCTGTAAGAGGTATTGCTACCTGCTCTCGGTAACACTGATGCTCACATACAGGAAGGATGTCCATCACACAGGAAATGTAAAGGGACCACACCCACATGATGTAGGGATTTATAGTGGGTGGTTGCCATGACAGTGGTAATTGGAAGTACTACACATATGCAATCGTATATATATATATATATATATATATATATATATATATATATATATATATATATATATATGGCTATCTGGATATGTATATGTACATATATTTTCACCATATGTCCTGGACATGGAGTGCAGCCCTACCTCAGCCCCTATAGTCTCAAAGTCGTAGTGCAAGGGGATGTCAGGTATGTATAGCAGGAATATTAGTAGACTATTGCTACTGTCATTGGGATTGTCTTCACAGACATGGTGTGTGTGGGAGGTCACATCTGCTTATAACATGTGTGCCACTGACTACTGGCAGACATCCTAAGGACATCATTGTACAGTACCGCTGCTAACACATAATGCAGCTGTGGACTGCAGCAGAGTTATTGGCCAATATATGTGGAAATTCTGACACACTCTGTACAGTCCAAAGGTATACACATAAGCTCTTAGTGCAAAACATGTGTACCATGCCTGACAATATGGATGTAGACAGCCATGTAGATGGGTATAACACATAATGACTGGTATACATTTGCCACCATAGGTGATGCATTCGCACACCCCTGTCTGGCCTAACACATAATGACCGCTGGTACAGGGGTGCCATGGCCACATATTACCCACTAGATATTGACATACATCTGTACAGCATCCCACTGCTCTGTCTGACATACATAACTGTTAAGGGAGGCCTGGCAACAGTACATCTGGCAAGTATCTGCACATGACATCTCACTGGGTAAGTACACTAAGCTGCTAGGCATGTAAAAATGCACTGTGCAGGCTGCAGGCAGAGTGGCTCAACACTGGCCTACATCTCCTATGGGGGAATGCACATGTACCTGCATATATAGCAGGCTCAACAGTCATGTCACAGCACAGAGTAAGATACACCTGTGTGAAAGTGCATAACCACAACCAACGTGAACACAGCCACAGCCACTTATGGTAAGCTAGCATAATATTACAGTATATGGACTATCTGTTCTACACCATCCTCATATGTGCCACTCACAGACCGACCCTGCATATATTGGGTTGCTACAGAGTTTGGTCTGATGGCTGTGTGTGGTATGGGACTCGTGTGTGTATGGCCCTACAAACATGTATGCCAATACAGTACCATGCAGTGAAGCAGCATGTAACATCAGATAGGAGGGGAACTAGAACAATGACATCTACCATAGTCTGTACACAGGCTAAAGTATATATTAACAATACACACACTGTCGACATTCACCATAATACACAAACCTCAGTACTGTACAAACATTCACAGAATGTCCAGGCTATGTCATGAAATATAACCCCTACTGTACATAACATGTAGCAGTTGGATATATCACTGGCTTGTTATCAGATATGATGACACTAATTATGGTGTACGGCACACATGCACCACTTCATGCACAACATATGTACAAAGGTTGACAGAGGTGTGGCTGGAAGCACATACACAGGGTCAGTATTGACATGTTGCTGTGATAACCTCATACATTTACTGTTGTAACATGGTTTGTTGCAACATATGTCCTATGAGGGATATGACATCAGTAACTCTCATGGCTTTCACCATCTACAGACTGCAATCCTCACACTACTTTCTGCATTCCAGAGATAGATGCTCTGTACGTAACACATGAAACCAAATAAACAACACTGCCCAGTCTGCAGATGACCCTGCAGATGGGGATTCCTCATAAACATGGAACTGACATGGCAGGTATTGAGACATGTATGACAGCCATATCCACACAAACACTGTTAAACCAACACTACTCCAAATGCAGTATAGCAGCACTTACAGTCTGTAGTCAGGTCAGGCACATCCCCCTCCTGTTTGTTGCCCTCTTTTCACAGTGTATGTTGTTAGAGGTAAATCCTCAATCCATCTGAGATGTTGTTTGCCAAATGACAGATCTAGTTCCTGCTCACAGTGAATGAAAACTGCCAACACCACCATGATGTTCCTCGATATTGGAGTGTGTTTCCATGCAATTGACTATGGAAATGTCACCACAGCTGTTTCACATGCAATCAGCTAGGGGAGGGATGCAATTCATGCAGAGACCATCAGCTGATCAAGAGCATCATTTAAAATACACATGCTGTTGCCTAAGCAAAGCAGGTGTAGGTCTCCACATCCACCAGAGAGGGGGTGGGAGAGGCAGACAGAGGCAAAGCATGTCAGGGAGAGGTGGGAGAGTAAAACTGAAGCATGTTTGTGTCACACACCTACCAGCAAAGGGTATCAAACCCCTGACAACTATGTAGTGCTAGCACAGTTCAATGCAGTTATTGGATGTGCCACATGGGTTACCTGCTGTAGAGTACTCAGAACATATATGTGATGGTGAGTGACATCTGCAACAGGGATAGGGTAGCTATATGGTAGGGGATGTACACATGCCTGTCCGCATGAACAGGTGCCAGCGTCAACACAGCCACACTCTCACAGGGACACAGAAACATTGACACACTTGGCAGGGCCAGGAGTGCAACTCATCAGTAGTGGGATTGCCACAACACATCACTGTGCAAGTATCACATGCACCACATGAGTCATATGGAGGTTGTATGGGCAAAGGGTATGAGGAGGTGTCTGACATCAGACAGCATGCTTCAGTATGCCCATGGGGGTTGTAGTAAGTGTGGATGTGAACATATGCACCATACAACACACACACAAACACACAGGGTGGCAGTACTGACATGCATGGGTGCATGTCTGCATGGGTGTGTGATGGTCGACTGTGCCAGCAAGCTATACAAGGGTAGGTGATGGGTATACCTTGGCATCAGACCACATGACAACAGTCTGCATTGTGGCTCAGGGCTGTAGTTTTTGCATTTTCCCACACAGGTGGGTATTGTATCCCCCATCCAGTCACCTGGATGATTATTGTGTGTGGCCAATGCTGTGCATCACTTGCCATGTATGTGTTCCTTAGTCCATGACATAGATGGTGTCTGAGATGTGCACACCTCCCATATGCATGTACAGTGACATGTGGAACTGTACCTGGGTGTTTGGCCCATGTTGTGAACACAGATTATCATCAGATGTGCCAGTCTTGCCTACCTGTGCTTGGAACTGGTAATGGCCAGCAGGTTTACCATGCACCTACATTGATAGCATGTTAACAGCATTCCCTGGTGTCAGTGGCATATGTCAATACAGGGCATGTTGTCAAGCATGGTATGTCCATTGTGGATCACATGTGATGGCATCACAGGTGGTGCAGGAGTCCATTGGAGAACATGGGGGAGGTGCACAATCTGCATATACGTGCATATTAGACAGATGGACTGAGTGACATGCCCTCTGTAGCCCACTGCTATCACTCCATAGTTACTATCAGTAGCCAATATGCAGTGTACTACCCACATATAGGCTGTTGCCTAGGCGTTTGTGTGTGTGTGTGTGTGTGTGTGTGTGTGTGTGTGTGTGTGTGTGTGTGTGTATGAGACATGGGTTGAGAGTGCGCTCTGTGTAATACTGGGGTTGCTAACTGTGATTGCCTGGCCTTGATGTCACATGTATGGGTATGGCTTTGCACCCCAGCCTCTCAGCTATTTCACATCTATTATCCCTGTATGGTGGACATTGTGATATACAGTAGGGCCACCATATAAGAAATATGCAAAACCCACTCCACATTGTCCACACACTCACAACCGCCTCTACACAGGACGCAAGTTACAAACACACACACGCACACCTGTCATGTCTGGGAGTAGAACCCCTACCTAACTAGTTTATTACACAATAGCACTACGCAGTTATAGGATGCGCCACAGACATTACTGGAGTACTCCTTCGGCAAAGGTGTATTTCACAATAAATGACATCAGCAGGATTGCAAAAGTAGGGCATTTGAAATGTACTGTGAGTGACTAGCCTAAAATGCATTGCTCCCTACACAGACAGTGACACACACACAAAACATCCACAACTGACATGTGTGTATAGAATCCCTAACAGAAGTCTATATCACACTACAGCATGGAGTTGTTATAGGACGCACCACAGGAATTGCTAGAGAACTCCTTCCCCAAAGGTGTATTTCACAATGAATTACATCAGCAGGATTGCCAAAGTAGGGCATTTGAAATGTGCTGCGAGTGACTAGTCTAAAATGCATTGCTTCCTACACAGACAGTGACACACACAAAAACATCCACGACTGACATATGCGGGTATAGTACCCCTAACAAAGGTTTATATCACCTACAGCATGGAGCTGTTATAAGATGCATCATGGGGATTACTAGAGTACTCTTTCCCCAAAGGTGTATTTCACAATGAATGACATCAGCAGGATTGCCAAAGTAGGGCATTTGAAATGTACTGTGTGTGACTAGCCTAAAATGCATTGCTCCCTACACAGACAGTGACACACACACACAAAACATCCACAACCAACATGGGTGGGTACAGAACCCCTAACAGAAGTCTATATCATACTACATCATGGAGCTGTTATAGGACACACCATGGGGATTACTGCAGAACTCCTTCCCCAAAGGTGTATTTCACAATGAATGACATCAGCAGGATTGCCAATGTAGGGCATTTGAATAGTACTGTGTGTGACTAGCCTAAAATGCATTGCTCCCTACACAGACAGTGACACACACGAAACATCCAGAACTGCCATGGGTAGGGATGGAACCCTACCATGGTTCTAAATCACACTACAGCCATACGCAGTTACAGGACACGCTACAGAGATTACTGAGTATAACCTTCCCAAAGGTGTATTTCTAGGTGGGTGACAACAGCAGCCCTGCCAAAGTTGGTATATGAATTGTAAGGAGTGTGAGTACCCTAAAAAGCATTGCTCTCTACACAGACAGGGTACGACAGACACACACACACACATTTGCTATGTCTGGGATTAGAACACCTACCTAACTATTTTATCACACCAGCAGTATGCAGTTACAGAATGCGCTACAGAGATCACTGAGTTACAACCTTCCCAGAGGTGTACTTCTAGGTGTGTGACATCAGCAGCCTTTCCAAAGTTGGGCATATGAATTGTAAGGAGTGTGAGTAGCCTAAAAAGCATTGCTGTCTACACAGTCAGAGATAGACAGACATGCACACACAGTTGCCAAGTCTAGGGTTTGATCTCCTACCTAACTACTTTATCACACTACAGCAGTATGCAGTTACATAATGCACTATGGAAATTACTAGGCTACACCCTTCCCAGAGGTGTATTTCTTGGTGGGTGACATCAGCATCCTTGCCAAAGGTGAGTATATGAATTGTGTAAGGAGTGTGAGTAGCCTAAAAAGCATTGCTCTCTACACAGTCAGGCACACACACAAACACACACTCACACAGTTGCTAAGTCTGGGGTTAGAACTCCTACCTAACTAGTTTATCGCACTACAGCAGTACGGAGTTATGGGACATGCCACAGAGATTACATGGACTACACCTCTCCCAAAGGTGTATTTCACATTGGATGACCTCAGCAGGCTTGTCATAGTAGGGGTATGGGGAGGGCAGTGTGTGCATGGACCATAACCCATTCATCTAGGGGTTGACATGCCACATGTGGCCACACATGGGGTTATATGTCACAGGTACATGTATACAGCTACTAGATGACTACTTCCTTGTACAATCATGTTGCACAGCTGGCACATGCACCACATAGTCTGTAATTCTGACAGGTACTGGTGGCTAGTATCTGCAGTGAGTGACATCTGCACCTCATGTGTTTGGGGCCCTTTGGCTGCGTGCTGGGTGGGACAGGCCTGGATGGGTCTTTGTCATGGTCACCCTCTTCCACACATCTATGTTCATCTACCTTTGGCTTATTATAGTGTGTTGTCTTTACATATACGTCTGTATTCCAATCCACTGTGTCTGCAAGGCATGAGTGGTGCATACTGACAAGTGTCTGCACTAACAACTGCAACTACCAGATATGTCTGGTCCACTGGTGTTTGCAGACATTGCCTTCATGTGCTTAAGTGTGTGACCATACTCAGTATGACCTTTCATTGTGTTGTTGACTGACATTGCCTTCATTTCTCTAAGTGTGTGAGCATGCCCAGTATGGCACTCTGTACTGCATGTGTGGATCAAGTCCAGGTAGTTTGTACTGCAGTGCTGACCTTTGTGTTGTACACCGACAGGTAGCATGCCGTGTCTGCAGGGTATCCACCGATCATTTGGCATTGACTGTTGCTACATTTCTGCATAGCGCGTGGAGGACACATGACTATTTCTAAATTTCTACACAGGATTGGGGGGGGGGGCACACCTGACTGTTACTATATTTCTATGTAGGATGAGGGGAGGGCACACCCGACTATTTCTACATTTCTACACAGGATTGGAGGGGGCACACCTGACTGTTACTATATGTCTATGTAGGATTGGGGGGCACACCTGACATTTGCACACATTTGCTAGGACTGTACTAGTATGTCAGGTACTCCATTTCAGTCTGTAGTCTTACCTATCGTGCTGGCTAGAGGCATACCAGTGTACTGTACAGTTCTTAGCTTTTAATTACCTACATATTAGTTTCTGACTTCCTAGCCTTCACAACTGACATCACACTGCCTGGCCTGCTGTAGTCTGTCTGTGTAGGCCTGGGGGGAGGTTACCCAAAGCCCTCATTCAGAGGCCATAGTACAGCATTTGTTTGTGTTTGTCTACACCTGTCCTGCTGGCTGTGACTGTTGTTGGGTAAGCAACCCCCCCCCACCGACTGGCATGTGTGAGTCACTTACCTTGTGGGTGTCCCAGTACTGAGGGTGGTACTGCAGGGCTGCCTCTGTCAGATACACATAGTACACTCCCTACACATGGTTAGGCACAGGTAGTGTAATGTTTGGCATCCCTTTTACTGTATGTGAGAGTCAGAGAAAGGTGTTATTCCCTGGGTCCCTTCCATGTCAGTGCATGTGCTATGTGTTGCCTCTTTGCCAAGGCCAGGGCATACTGGGCACACCTCCTTCTGCCTACTGGGACAGGCTCAGGTTGTTCCTCCTCCAAGTCACTCTGTGCCTGTGCAGGCCTTGGTATTGGTGGGGGGGCTGTTTGGCCCTGCCCCATGCTGTTCCTGCTGCAGCTGTTTCCGCAGGATCATATTGTGTAGCATGGCACATACAAGGACAATTTGGGTACATGTAGTTGGTGAGTACTGCAAGGCTGCACCGGATGTGTCCAGGCATTGGAACCATGACTTGAGCATCCCAAGCACACACTCTATTATGATTCTTGTTTGTGAATGTGCCTCATTATGGAGTTCATGTTCGGGTGTGTGTACATTTCTGATGGGTTTCATCAGCCATGGATCCAGTGCGTATCCAGCATCCCCCACTAGGTGACCATGTAGGATGTCCCCACTGGCAAATCTCTGGTACAGCTGCGTCAGATGCCAGATGTGGGAATTGTGATAGCTTCCAGGGAAGCCAGCACACACATTCATTATTATGCCCTGGGCATCGCACATGACCTGACAGTTGATGGAGGGGAAGCCCTTGCAGTTGATGTAGACCCTACCCTGCTCACCAGATGGTGCTTTGATGCATATGTGTGTGCAGTCTATTGCACCCACTACCTCAGGGTATTCTGCTGTTTGATTGAAGAGACACATATTGCTGGCCAATGCCTCATGGGTGTTGGGGAAATATATGTGCTCATCGACATGTGCTGACATGGCATCCAGAAACTGGTGAAGTACCTTGGATTCTGATGCCTGTGAAACCCCCATTATATCCCCAGTTGGCCTTTGGAAGGTACATGTAGCTAGTATTCTTAGGCCTACACATATCTTGATATCCACTGGGATGGGTTCCCATCTGTTAGCTCTGTGTGTGAGGTATGGTCGGCACAGCTCAACAATTTGCTGTAGGAGGTCCCTGTCCACCCAATAGCACTCCATATCTCCAGCTCATGTAGCCCATGGTAGGTTACCCTGAGTCTGTACACTTTTCTCCATCTCCTCACTGTGGGTTGCTTGGCAGCATTCACATCCTCACCACCCTCAGCCTCTTCCACAATTTGTATGATAGCTATTGCAGCCCCTAATATTTTGCTCTTGTGAGTGTTAAAAGTTCCCTGCTTATTTACACCGGTGGTGTAGAGTGTGGGAAAAAACAGAGGGGTAGGTGTTTGCATAGTTTATAGTAGTGTTCTGGGCTGGGCTGGTCTGCTGCCTGTGTAATTGGCTGGTTCTGATACGTTTCACCTGGCAGCTAAGCTAGTACTCCTTAATTACCTTCCAACTGCTGTTTTCCCTTCCCATTGCTCTTCTGTTTAAGCTCGGGGGCGCGCCGCACAAGCAGAGTTCTCAAATGTGCATACTGCTGCTATTTCCTGGTTTAACTTCTTTTTTCTTCCTGTAAAACCTGGTGAGTGGCATGCACACCCGCTTACGCTTTGTAAAGTGTGCTAGGCAGATTTAGACACACACCCCTAGCTTATCTGTGCTAAGCTAGGAGCAAACCCCAGCCAAAGGGCTCCAATCCACTTACAGTATGCCTGACATACACCCCCATGATGTCACCTACCTCCTAGGCTTGCACCCAGCTATTTATACTCTTACACTGTTGGGACCTGACTCACATGCTGGGGAAAACTGGGATTCACTATCCTTCCCCTCATTTGCATAGGATCGCCTGCTAATGCATAGTTACACGTGTCACACTGAGCCTCCCCCTTAGCAACCACTACTCACTGGCCAGGTTGTCTTCTGCCTGCCATTGACTTGCATGGCAGAATACTGATTTTAGTTAGAGTGCTTATTTTAGGTTTATTTTCTTATTTCCTCCCCAATCCTGTTTGCGTGCCACTGCCCTATGCTGAGATCGGCTAAAAAAATAAAAGTTGATTTTTTATTTTTTGTATTGTTTGTAATGCCAGTGGCCTTATACTTGGCCATTGGCATGTTTCCTCAATGATATGTAGCCTTTATTTGGAGTTGTCATAGCTCCGTTTTGGATTTTGCAGAAACGTACTCTGTTACTAACAGAGTACATTTCTGCAGATAACACTAGTCTTGCACGGGCTGTTGCAAGCTTCCTGGATTGTAAAATCACCTCATTTGCATGGATTTCCCCTCCAAATGGGGGGATTTGCATACCAGGGCTTAGTCCATACAAGATTAGTGCAGGAGCGCTCAAGCACTCCCCTGCAGGCTGTTCCTGGATCGCATGGCAGACATATTGCCTGCGTAAGCTGCTTCCCCAATCTTGCACTCCATGCAAGCTTTTGAGAATCCGGGGGGATGTCTTTGCATAAGGGCACTTGAGTCTTCTTCTTCATTGTCTTCCCTGACTGCTATACTTCCCATGCGTATGGGACTAATGTTTCTGTGCTTGCACAGAACATCAATGTTCTTTATGAGAAGCAACAGAGAAAAGAGAATCTCTGTTTCTGTTTTTTAACAGTTAAAAAAAAAACACAAACCAGTTTTATACGGGCAGAGCAAAAAATATAAGGAAAAACACCTAGGCTTCTGTTTGTTTAGTTTTACATAATATACCTGATTTTTCTTATATTTTGCTGTCCCACAACATATACCAATATAAAGCCTGGCTGCTTAGTAATACTTCAGTGGTTAGACTTTTTCTAAAATTACTACAAGGACTGGGAAGGACACAGTGGTGTACCAGCTCTAAAATTACTGCAAGGACTGGGGGATACAGTGCTGTACCAGCAGCAAAATTACTACAAGGACTGGGGGGTATACAGTGCTGTACTAGCACTAAAATTACTGCAAGGACTGGGGGATATACAGTGCTGTACCAGCAGCAAAATTACTACAAGACTGGGGGGTATACAGTGCTGTACAAGCACTAAAATTACTGCAAGGACTGGGGGGTATACAGTGCTGTACTAGGACTAAAATTACTGCAAGGACTGGGGGGTATACAGTGCTGTACTAGCACTAAAATTACTGCAAGGACTGGGGGTATACAGTGCTGTACTAGCACTAAAATTACTGCAAGGACTGGGGGGTATACAGTGCTGTACTAGCACTAAAATTACTGCAAGGACTGGGGGGGTATACAGTGCTGTACTAGCACTAAAATTACTACAAGGACTGGGGGTATACAGTGCTGTACTAGCACTAAAATTACTGCAAGGACTGGGGGTATACAGTGCTGTACTAGCACTAAAATTACTGCAAGGACTGGGGGTATACAGTGCTGTACTAGCACTAAAATTACTGCAAGGACTGGGGGTATACAGTGCTGTACTAGCACTAAAATTACTGCAAGGACTGGGGGGGTATACAGTGCTGCACTAGCACTAAAATTACTGCAAGGACTGGGGGGTATACAGTGCTGTACTAGCACTAAAATTACTGCAAGGACTGGGGGGTATACAGTGCTGTACTAGCACTAAAATTACTGCAAGGACTGGGGGGGTATACAGTGCTGTACTAGCACTAAAATTACTGCAAGGACTGGGGGGTATACAGTGCTGTACTAGCACTAAAATTACTGCAAGGACTAGGGGGGATATAGTGCTGTACTAGCACTAAAATTACTGCAAGGACTGGGGGGTATACAGTGCTGTACTAGCACTAAAATTACTGCAAGGACTGGGGGGTATACAGTGCTGTACTAGCACTAAAATTACTGCAAGGACTAGGGGGGATATAGTGCTGTACTAGCACTAAAATTACTGCAAGGACTGGGGGGGTATACAGTGCTGTACTAGCACTAAAATTACTGCAAGGACTGGGGTATACAGTGCTGTACTAGCACTAAAATTACTGCAAGGACTGGGGGTATACAGTGCTGTACTAGCACTAAATTTACGGCAAGGACTGGAGGGATATACAGTGCTGTACTAGCACTAAAATTACTGCAAGGACTGGGGGGTATACAGTGCTGTACTAGCACTAAAATTACTGCAAGGACTGGGGGGGTATACAGTGCTGTACTAGCACTAAAATTACTGCAAGGACTGGGGGGGTATACAGTGCTGTACTAGCACTAAAATTACTGCAAGGACTGGGGATATACAGTGCTGCACTAGCACTAAAATTACTGCAAGGACTGGGGGTATACAGTGCTGTACTAGCACTAAAATTACTGCAAGGACTGGGGGATATACAGTGCTGCACTAGCACTAAAATTACTGCAAGGACTGGGGGGTATACAGTGCTGTACTAGCACTAAAATTACTGCAAGGACTGGGGGGGTATACAGTGCTGCACTAGCACTAAAATTACTGCAAGGACTGGGGGGGTATACAGTGCTGTACTAGCACTAAAATTACTGCAAGGACTGGGGGGGTATACAGTGCTGTACTAGCACTAAAATTACTGCAAGGACTGGGGGGTATACAGTGCTGCACTAGCACTAAAATTACTGCAAGGACTGGGGGGGTATACAGTGCTGTACTAGCACCACAATTACTGCAAGGACTGGGGGGATACAGTGCTGTACCAACAGCAGCATTACTACAGGGAATGACGGCATGGGAGAGGGAACACATGAGATACCAGGGAATGCTTTAAATGCTGCAAAGGCAGCAATATTACAACAGGGATTGGTGGGTTGAAGGGATACAATAGACACCAGAGAATGCTTTTTTAAGTTCCATGATGGCACCAATGTTATAATAGGGATCGGTGGGTGGGCAGATATACTACACATCAGGGATTACTCCATAAAACACCATATTGCACAGGCCAGCATATAGGGATGGGATGTACCAGTGGACATACTCTAAAGTACCATTAAGGCACCAACAGTAGTATGGGGATTAAGGTGATGGGTAACCAAGGATGGGGAACCACTAGACACCATGGATAACTGCCATAACAGCATATACTTGAAAAGGGTGGTGGTGGGTGAGAGAACCACTAGACCTCCAGGAATGACTCTTTAATGTGCCATAATAGCACTGACAGTGTAAGGGAAAGGGTGTGGGGGAATACACTACACCCCAGGGCTTAATACATATGTGCAATAATAGCACTAATTCTTGATGAGGTGGGGGGAACCACATGATTAGTCATTAGATCACACAGCAACAACTTAACTATCACATTGCACTTCAACAGCCACTGCAGACACCCCTAGGAGTTACAGTGATGCTGACTCCAACCCTTTACAGAAGACTAAGTCTTCATCTATCTATTCTAACATTTTGGTAATAGATTACTCCATATCAGGTTAATTGACACCACCCTCTCTAGGGTAGGTAAAAGCAGTGTGATGGTTTGCTGTCTTCCCAGATCTGGGATCCTGGTCATTACAAGGGCTTTCAAATACCTTCATCTTGAAAGATACAATTATGACCTTATAGTAGCTCATGTGCAGATGAATGATCCTAAGCACTGTGCCCAAGGGACATACAGAAGAATGGGATGGACCCGGCTGTGTGCTACTCAAAAGCAAGAAAAACACTGGCCTTGAGTAGCATTTTTGACATTATCCAGAATGATGCCAACAATCAAAGACAAGATAATTTGGTTCAATAAGCTGTTATGTATGGGAATTCAGTATCAGCCTGAGATGAGATGGGTGACAAGCTTTGCTCTTTTACTAGGTATAGTCTATACCTCCTGTACCAAGACTTAAGCATTCTGGGTAAAACTTGCTGTCCTCATACTGGAATTATGATCATCTACTAGATGTACCAGACTAGGCACTTCTAATTTACAACTCATTAAGGTGGCTGTACTCATTACTAGCAGCCTTAGCCAAAAATGCCTGAACTTGAAGCCCTCCTGCAGCTGGAGCACATTCATATACACACGGTATCAATGTAATGTAAGCACCTACACTGCCTTCAAGCATACTGGCAGCATACTAGCAGCACTGAAGTATATGCATGTTTGTCATCACCTCTTGACACATTCCTTGCAACTTCATTGAACTGTTACAAGTCCGAGTTGCCATAAACATGTGTAATTACCATTTTATAACTAGTTATAAATCTCCTCTCGTGTTATCTGTTGACAAAGATAGATGTATTAATGTCTTTGCTGAAATCTTCATAAATCTTAACCTTTTTTATTGTGCAATGTTAGCTGTCTGTCTCTAACATGTCTGACCTATATCACAAATGGTAAGTAAGCTCAACACATTATAAATGATAACGCCCTAGAACAAATAGTTAACCTTTATACTAGAGTCCCCAATATATTTGATGCTATCCTTATTAATAGTGTCTTTTCTTGCAAATCTCCCAGAGTATCATCACTTCTCCTTAAATCAAGACATAGAGTTGTGATTGTCCCCTTTAGAACAGCTGGTCTTTCTGCAAAATTCTCAGTGTTTCGGGATTTTTCAAAAGCTAACTTTTGACAACCACTAGATGATCTAAATAAATTCAGCTAAAGTCCCTCCAGCTGACTTCCACTTTCAAAGCAGTTTCCTATGCCTCAAATGTTTATTCACACTTAAATAGTTGCATTGATAAAGACAGTCCCTATCTGCTCTAAATATACTTACAAATTTAAAAACAAACCCCAGTGGTTGAATACCTGTATAGATGTTGTGTCTTTCGGCTTTTCCTGGTTAGGGGTCACCACAGCGGAACTCCGATCCACTAATGAATCGCAGTAGAGTTTTATGTGCCAAGCCGCCGGCCCTGACGCACAACCTTCAAAGAAGGTACGCCCATTCATGCATGTCTCCACACAGAAGACGCTCTAGCTGAGAATCGAACAGGACAACATCTTACTGTGAGGTGACAATGCTACCACAGCACCACCACTGCAGTTCTTGGTTGAATACCTGTATAGATAAATTATATAATTAGGGTGACTCATTGTTTAATGCATATATGTCACATTTTACCCACCAATCTACCCACCTTGAGATTTCAGCCATGCAAGTTAGCAAAGATCTTAAAAGCATGCCATTAAGAATCTTAAATTTGAATATGAACTATTTATAGCATTAAAGTTAACTCACTTGAGGCAGTACAACAGAGACTTAGAAAGCTTATCCCCCCTATTTATAACTAGTCATATTCAGGAAGATTTCAAAGACGTGATATATGGAGCATATGAGTTACTAGGAGACAAGCTTTGTTTGATGAATTCAGAAAGTCATACTTTTGAAAGAGATTTGAGAGACCAATCAGTTAAGCTGCATGTAAATTAGACAAAAATTGGACTTACTGGACTTATTCATAACACAATCTATACTTAGCTACTGGGGTAACTTGATATATTCTATAAAGGGAACCAACAGTAGTGAAAGCATAAAAGAACTGCTCAGTATTACTATAGGAGACAGGAGATTTTGCTACAAAATCATAGAGTGAGTGTTCCTTGTTGACATTTAGATCTGAACACTAATATGAGAACTTGAAGCCTCTGGAACCAAGATTAATTATAAATGTATCTCTAACTATGTCAGAAAGCTAAGAAGTAATGGCCACCTATGTTTTAAGCTTATCCACAGCAATACCACAATTTCAGACCATAAGGAAATGGCTAATACACCAGATGGCAAATTCAGTTCCGGTGTTTTCTGTACCCACAGTTATAAATGTTTCACAGAATCCTCAGTCCCATCTACTCCTATAATCATTAAAAGGTCCTATCAGCCTTTTTAAAAAATAAGTACCCCATGTCCATGAAACCTGACAACATACTTGATTACTTGATTATTAGCACCAAATACTTCCTATTTGAAACCATGTTTAACCTGTTTAATTTAAGCTTCTCCATGGATTACATTCTTAAAGTCTAGAAAACAGCCATCTCAATGGCTTTACATATGGATGATCCAACTCTTGACCAAGGAAACTATAGCTCCATCAGCCTCACTAGCATCATATACACAGCTATGGGAAATGGCACTTCTAACTTTCAACAATGAAATGTTGAGAATCTGTTATTCTTTAACTTATATCAGTCTAGGTTTGTCAAAGGGAAGTCTTGCCTCCATACCCTCATTAACTTCAGCTAAAAATTAATGAAGTAATGGACAGTGGATATAAAGTATATACATGCAGTTTATCTTGACTTGGCAAAGACCTTTGATATTTTTCTCCATGCAAATATTACAGACAAGCATGAATATAAATCCATATATTGTGCAATGAACAGCCAAATGGCTGGCTTAAAGAACTTATGTGGCAAGACTTGCAAGTGCCTCTTCTGAAAGTAAAAATGTTACCAGTGGCATCACACAGGACGTAGAGTGTTATATACGTATGTATGTAGCTATATATGTATATACATCTTACACACACACACACACACACACACACACACATATATATATATATATATATATATATATATATATATATATATATATATATATATATATATATATATATATATATATATATATATATATATATATATACATACATATAAAGAGGGAGAGAGTGATAGGTATAGCTATAGCTATATAGCTGGAACTGCACAAATTAAGCAAAACTCCCAATGTTGATGTTAGTTTTGTTGACACTTTGGTGTGCAAGATCAATAATTCCCAGGATTAGGGAATATCCTTCTTCCCAGGGGGATTGTGTGAGCATGGAGTTAGTATAAAGAATTATTGAAGGATGTGAGGGGGTGCAAGGAGCATTTTGCATGTGCACTGCTGCATTTACATACTTTTTTTTTATTTGGATGTGTCATTGTTAGTGATGCCTACATCTGGGAGATTTGAAGATTGTAATTACTCCCCTATAGTATTATATATGCTATAGTTTTATAAAATGCCCTGCACTACATATTACTGCCTTACTGTCCAGCAAGGGACCTCAGTGCTCGTAACCGATTCTTATTGCTTACAAATAAGTCAAATAATGTTTATTTATTTTATTTTGTTTTACATTTGTTGACCGGGCTAGTCTAACTGGATATATGTCCATTTTCAGTAGAGGCCCGGGGAGATAAGCTCCAAGACATGATCAATCAAATACAAATACAAGTACAAACAACAAATAGCAAATATCATAACAAAAATCATCAACAACGGTAACATGTGCAGTACAGCATACAGGTTAGAACAGGATGTACAATGAGGGCAAGAGTCATAAATAGTGCAAGTTCCAGGTACAGAAATTTCATACAGGTAAAGTCCATAGTAGAAAAAGGAAGTTAGTTGTGTAGTGATGTTACTAAGGATTTACTTAAAAATAGGTATCTACAGAGGATAGAAATAATGTAAAAAGGGAGAGATGACAAATATATAGTAAGAAGGAAGATATAACAGTGGATGATAAGTAATGGATAGGCAAAGTCAAGTTTGAAGAGATAGATGAGTAGTCCAGTTTGGTACAGGGGCATAGCCAGTATGATTTGAGGTAAATTTTAAGTCTGTTTTTGAAGAGTGATAAAGAGGTGAGTGAGGAGAGGTCATTAGGGAGAAGATTCCATGATTTATCTACAGTATTAGATAAGAGCGAATCCCCAGCCCTGTTATTAGCTTTAGAGGTGTGTACAAGAAGTTTGTGTGATGAGCGTAAGGACTTCAGATTTTTATAGGGGGTGATGAGGCTAGATAAAATTGGAGTATTAGAAGGTTTGTAAAGAATGTTGTGGGCAATGGTTAGTTGGTTGAATTTAATCAGGTGTTGTAGTTCTAACCATCCTAGCTGCTTTAAATTTATACAATGGTGGGTTCTAAATGGGTTGCCTGTTGCAAATCTCACAATGTTATTATATGATATTTCCAATTTGCTGAGGTTATTCTTGGATAGATTAGTAAAAATGGCTGAAGCATAGAGGAGTGTATAGATCAAATGAGTGTGAGCTATAGTAGTTTTGGCAGTAGAAGAAAGGAAGGGTTTAATCCTATAGTGTGCCAATTTTTTTGTTGACAGTCTTTATAGTATTGTTGATGTGGATGTTGAAGTTCAGATTATTGTCGATGGTGACACCTAGAAGTTTGGTGGTAGAGTCTGGAGATATTATAGTACTATTGGTAGATGTCACAGAGAAATGAAGAGGAGATGACTTTTGAGTAGGAGTGAAGAGGAGGAGTTTGTTTTTTTTTTTGGGTTCAAAAGAAGACAATGTTGAGTGAACCATTGTTCAACTATGTTAAATACCTTCTGGGTAGGATAGTGAAGGTCATGGGAGGATGTAGCTGAGAATAATAGTGTGGAGTTGTCAGCATATTGTATGCAAGTGGCTTGGGGTATAGCTAAATGAAGGTCATTAATAAATATGGAGAAGACAAGAGGTCCAGGTATGGACCCCTGAGGGACACCTAGGGTAATGGGTAGATGGGTGGATAGAGTGTTATGCCATAATACTGCTTGCTGTCGTTTGTCAAGGTAGGATTGGAACAATTTTATGGAAAGTGGGTCTAATGACAGAGATTTTAGTATGTTTATGAGAATCTGGTGGTTTACCATGTCAAATGCTTTAGACAGGTCGATAAATAGAGCAGAAGAAAGATTATTCAGGTTTCGGTGCCTGTTAATGTAATCAGTAAAGGAAAGGAGGGCAGTGGTAGTGCTGTGTGAGGGTCTGAAACCATGTTGACACTTGGAAAGTTAATTGTTTTCAATTAAGTGGTTGAGTAATTGGCTATGGATGCATTTCTCCATGATCTTAGCTAAAGGAGAAAGTAGGGCAATGGGGAATAGTTTGATAGCTCAGTGGACTGTCCACCTTTATGCAGGGGGATAATATGGGAGACTTTCCATAAGGTAGGGATGTGACCTTCACTAATAGTTCTATTGATCAGTATGGAAATATGGTAGGCAATAGCCTTGGCTGATAACTGCAGATATTCAAAAGGCAGTTGGTCTGCTGAGGGAGAGCATGGTTTCAATTTATTCAAAAGGGTTAGAATAAATGTGGTTGGGACAGGTTTGAAATGAAAAGGAGGGGTGGGGTTGAGGTATAGGAAGGTAGTGTGAAGGTATTAGGTGATAGTTGACTAACTAGCGTTTGGATAGCATCTGTAAAGAAGGTATTGAAGGTATTAGCTGTATGGATGGGATTTTTCTGGTCTGTATTTTGAGGGTTTGGTGTAGTGGATTGACCTGGGTGGAGTAACTGCTTAATGCTAGCCAACAATTTCTGTGGGTTGTTGTGATTAGGTTGTTGAAATTGTAGGTAGTAGTTTCATTTATCAGAAAGTATAGCCTTCTTAGTGTCATTTCTTAGCTGTCTAAAGGTTTGTTGGTCTACAGGGTTTTTAGTCATTCTCCATTTGGCCCAATATTTATTTCTGAGTTGAATTTTTTTTTTGGTTTCATTGGATAGCCATGTGGCAGAGTTGGCCTTAATTCTAATAGATCTGGTTGGATCGTGGTGATTGAGAATGGCAAGGAAGGTAGAATTAAAGAAATTAACGGCTTCATCTAAAGGGAGGTGTTTTAAGGGAACCCAATTGCATGCTCTTAGTTCCATTTGGAAGAGATCAGGGTTACATTTCTTTTTGGATCTAATACTTCTGATAGAGGTTGGAATGGGAGTGTTGGCTTTATGCCTGATGATGTAGGTAAGTGAGTGGTCACTTATATCATCACGGAGGGTTCCAGAATTATGATAGTGAGTATGATTATTTGTAAGAATCCAGTCTAATATGCTTGCTTTCTTGTTAGCTTTATTTATTCTGGTATGGGAGGTAATGGTTTGAGAAAAAAACATGTAGGTTAATGTGGGTGGTAGGGAGGCTGCTACAATAGGAGTTCCAATCTATATGTACATCACCTAGGATTATGGCTTCTTGAGGCAGGTGTTGGAATAGCCAGCAAAGGATATTTTCCATGGCGGCTACATTATTTCCACGGGGCAGATACATACAGATAATACAGATTGATTTAGCATTGTTAAGTTCAAGTTTAGAGATGAGAATCTCAGCACTGGAATCAAGAGGTAGATTACAGTCGTATGTGGTTATCTGTAAACCAGATTTAAATAGAATAGCAATCCCACCTCCTTTCTTAGCCACTCTGACAATTCTTAGGATATTATATCCAGGTGTGATAATTTCATTGTCTTTGATAACAGGTTTTAGCCCTGTTTCTGTTTAGCAGATAATGTCAAAGGAGTAAACTTCTAAGAGAGCTTGGAGTTGAGTTACTTTGTTGTTAATACTACGTATATTAAGATGAGCTAGTAGGATGGAGTTAGATGGTTTAGCAAGGGGATAATTAGTTGATTGATTGTGGTTATGGAGAGATAGGAGGTTGCTGCTGGGCCAGGGTTAGGATGAATGTCACCATCCTTTAATGTGAGGAGTTGTCCTAGATAGCTTGGGTTAGGGTACTTGCTGTACAGAAATAACACTCTCTTGAGATGTAGTGTATTATATTTAATGTGTAGTATTCTATGATACTTTGCAAGTAGGTAGCTGGGTGAGCATGTTATGTTTGCATGGTTATGCAGGTCTGGTAAGGGTCGAGAGTTGGTTTGTTGATTGGGGTAGTCAATGTGTGGATATACTGGGTGCTCATATGAGGAGAGTAAATAGGCAAAGGTTAGAAGTGGTGTGGTAAAAGAGTGAAGCAGAATAGAACTTGAAAAGAGGAGGATGGTTTAGCCATTGGGAAGGATTAGCTATTGGATGTATGTATGTAGATATGGAAGTATTTAAGGTGCGAGTGTGTAAAGATAGGAGGGTGTGGTGAGTATGGAGGAGAGTGGTAAGAGATGGGAGGTGAAAGGAAAGATGGCCAATGTGAAATGTGTAGAGGGTTATGGGAAGTGGAAGAGGTGTGGTTAGAAAGTATAAGATCAGGATCACTGGGGGTGTGTGGAAATTGGGGGTAGGGAGAGGAGCGGAGTGAGCCCACAGGGCGAACGGAGCAGGCAGACACAGAGACTGGAGCAGTTGTAGAGGAAACAATCAGCAGGACTGATATGTGACCGTAAGTTTGAAAAGTCAGATGTGGTAAAGGCCAGTGAGAAGTGAGCCTAGGAAAGGTAGTAGCAGACAGTAGTAGTAAAGCGTAAGGTGAGGGAACTGGATAGCAATGCAGGTACAATAGGAGAAATAGGGTAAGTAGCTATGTAATACAGAGGATGAGAAGGGGATGTGGCTGGGTAAAGGGTTCCATCTAGTGGACAGGCCTAAAATTGCAGGCTGGTTTAAGAGGGAGTCAGATGGAGTAAACAAGGGAAAGGTGGGTGCATAGTCAAAAAGAGGGTTTCTAAAGAGGATGAGGGAGAGAGATTGATTAATGTATAGAAGAGAGGGGGTGGAGGCTGCTGGCTGCCCTAGCTCAAGACGTACTTTACCACCTGTAGCAGTGGTATACTAGTAGAATGACATCCAGGCAGGAATTATTCAAGACACATACTTTTCCTGTATCCTTGATAAAGGGTTTGTAGGGTAGATAGGCTATGAGGTGTATCACTGATAATTGCAGGGGTTCCTTCAGGTTCTTACAGACTAGTGCTGGAAGCACAAGTAGAGCAGGGTAACACAGGGGTGGATGCCAGCAGAGGGAGCAGACAGCAGCCAGGGCAAATCCCGAATCCTAAAAATGTTGCAAGAGACTCTCTATGTTATATATTTTACTAAACTCTGGAATAGCATCCACACACAAATAAAATTCTCTGACTGACTCAGTAGTTTGAAACCACAGCTTAAACAACATCTTAACCAATCCTGTTCCTGTACGTGTTCACCACTGGGTTAAAAAATTGTGTTCACTGTACAGTGCTCTCCAAATAGTCCTCTTAAACATAATATTCTCAACCCCTTACTGAAATGACAAAACAGTTTTTATAAATAACTGCTGCCTATACAATCTACTGAGTTGCATGTGTACTTTCTCTTTAGTAACTTCCACCTCTGTAAAATCTTAGAATGTATAAATGTAATAATTGTTTGTGTACAAATGCAAATAGAAATGTAATGACTTTGTGTTTGACTGGAACTTAGTATAATGCAATGTAAGCAAATGGAGCATTTTCCCCTGGGGCCTCCACTAAAAATGGGTATTACCCAGTCAGACTTTCCCAATCAACAGAGACAAATAAAAAAAAAAAAAATATATATATATATATATATACATATATATATATATATATATATATATATATATATATATATATATATATATATATATATATATATACATATATCTATAGGAGCGCTACAGAATGTTGAAAGACCAAAATCCTGAAACCAAAAATCTCAAAAGTTCAAAATACTGAAAACACACAGGATACCAACACTTACTATATTCCAGCACAAGTACATACAGAAACAAATAAAACACAATCCATATTACTCTTCTCCGAGTATAAGCAGAGGGGCAAACCCCCTGATTTGGGGGGCACCCCCTGCTTCTTAAATATATCACCTCCGAGATTGCACTTAGTGTAGTGAAGTGCAATCTCAGAGTTGATATATTTAAGTAGCAGGGGATGTGGGGGGGCACAGCTCCCCCACATGGGAATGGCAGGGGGTCTTGCCCCCCCCTGCATATAGTTGAAGGGTAATATGTTTCTGTATGTACTTGTGCTGGAATATAGTAAGTGTTTGCATCCTGTGTGTTTTCAGTATTTTGAGTTTTCAGTATTTTGAACTTTCGAGATTTTGGTCTCAGGATTCTGTAGCGCTCCTATCTATATATATATATATATATATATATATATATATATATATATATATATATATATATGCGTGTGTGTGTGTGTGTGTGTGTGTGTGTGTGTACATTATATATATATATATATATATATATATATATATATATATATATATCCATATATATATATATATATATATATATATATATATATATATATCTACTACTTTTGATTGACAGCACATTTGATCGAAACTCATTTGATCAAAAACCAGTATTCATGGCAATTAACAGGGACTTGTCCCCCTCCCCAAAGTTGTGCGACCCTGGAGTTGATATATAAAGGTGGGGGGGTGGGGGGCACAGCCCCCCACATTGTGGGGTGTGGGGGTGAAATACAATTTTGAAGAAGTTCTACATTCAGGTGGGATGAAAAACGTGTTTTTATTTGAGCGTTTAAATAAAACCGGCAGTCTCCAAAGTTGTCTTGTGGTGTTTTTTCCGTAGTTTGGTGCAAGTAATGGGAATGTTGCCATTGAGTTTAGCACTAAAAAGAACTTAGAGGACTTAGCTGTTTCTGATATATGGTTAATGGATGGGACTTATTTTGTAAGAAGAACTGCTTGCCGACATTTGTACGCTGTACATTCAATGGTGAAGTATGGAGTATATAGCAAAACAGTGCCATTAGTGTTTTGCTTAATGAGTAAAAAGTCCCTTATTCTTCTTTCGGCTTTTCCCAGTTAGGGGTCGCAATGAGTAAAAAGTCCCTAAAGTCGTATAATTTTTTGTGGCACTGCATATTCAGTTTGTTTGATGATCATTGGTTAACTTGTCAAGTCAGCTATATAGTATGTGATTTTGAGGTAGCTGCAGTTAAAAGCATTAGAATGAATATGAATAATGTTACTTGTAAAGGTTACTTTTTCCACTTTGTGAGAAACATTTGGAGAAAGGTGCAGACATTGGGTCTCGGTTCTTTGTACAATTCCAGTATAACATTCCAAATGTCAGTGAAAAAGTTAGCTGCTCTAGCTTTTCTGCCAGAAAAAGACATAATTCTTATGTTTCATGAATTGAGCGAAAGCTTTCCAACTGAGGGGAAAGACCTGGTTAAATTCTTTGCTGAATGGTATGTTTTGGGGAAACCTAGGGCATTTTCCAGTAGGTCCACAAATCAATTTAGGTTTCCACCATTATTTCCAATAGGATTTTGGAACATTTCAGTACTAAATGAGTTATTATTGCCAAGGACCCAAAACTCAGTTGAGGCTTGGCACTGCCGATTCAAACGTTTAAAGGGAAAATGTGTCTGATTTGCATATGGTAATGTCTGGTATAGTCAGAGAGCAAATAGGGTTAACAAGTTACATCTATGGATGTGTGCTGCTTGTCCACCTTCCCCTAAGAAACAGGCTTTATTACGGTGAGAAAAGCAATTTGAAACTACATTCTGCCATAAAGAGGATTACAAATGCTTGGAATATGTCACTGCTATTGCTAATTTGTTAAAGATGTGAAGTGAAGTATGGAGTTCATTTGCAAAATTATGCACTTGCTGTTAGTTTTATTTTGACATGGTTTTACCCTGCATTACTTGCGGGGAAATGAGCACTACGTTGATTAAATTACTCAATGTACTCACTGGGGAAATACCTGCTGGATTCGTATACAGCAGTTTTAATGTAATGAGTTTTGCTTATGTGATGTTTCGGTGTAGTGTTTTTTCAGTTAAGTGTGCTCGGCAAAGTGTGTTTCAGTAATATGAGATGACTTCATTAAAAGACGAAATATGCGAAACCACAGATAACCAAAATTTTACATAGGGAAAACAACCACTTGGCCACCAGGTCAAAATAATGAAATGGAACATTTTTAAACCCACCTAAGTAGGGGGCTTTGCCCCCACACTCCCCCTAACTTAATGTACCAACTCTGAGATTGCACTACAATATGGAAAAGGGCAAGCTTCACCATGGTGACCAAGTGGTAGTTTCTCTATGTAAAAATTCTGTTAGCCATGGTTTTGCACAGTTCATCTTTCGAAGAAGTCACCTCTGTGTTTAGCACTTTGGATAAGTCTAACTTCAATAAAGAGGATGGGACCCACATATATATATGTATATATATATATATATATATATATATATATATATATATATATATATATATATATATATATATATACATATATATATATATATATATATATATATATATATATATATATATATATAAATATACATATATAGATATATATATGTGTGTGTGTGTGTATATAGGTCTACCTCAAATTGTCAAGGTGCCAGATAATCAAACCCTATTTCATTGAAACCACTTTTTCAAATCTTCACTTCTATGAACTCTTAGAACAACGGCAATTCTCTTAGTGTAAACAGCCACTTGGCCACCATGATGAACCTTGCCCTGTCCCCACTGTAGTGCAAACTCAGAGTTGATATATTTAGTTATGGGGAGTGTGGGGTCAGAGCCCTCCACTTGGAGGAATACCTGTTTTGGTGTTTGTTTTGTCCTGGTGGTCAAGTGGTTGTTTACCCTGGGTGAATTGTCATTGTTCCAGGCATTCGAAGAAATACAGATTTGATAAAGTGGTGTCGATGAAATGAGATTTGATTATCTGGTATGTTGACAATTTGAGATAAATCCATATATATATATATATATATATATATATATATATATATATATATATATATATAAGAGAGAGAGAGAGAGAGAGAGAGAGGATTATATAAATATATAGATATCGATAGATATGTGTGCATATAAAATATATATAAATGCATATATATGGATATATTTTTTTACCTCTTAACTCATTCACATCAATGGAGCTCTGGATGTTTATACTCTAGCTTCCAATGATTGCAACCTGAGCATTTCAATAAAATCAAATTGTGTCCTTGCATTTCAAGCACATGTTCATAGTTCAGGAAAAATAAAGGTAATTAAAGAAATATAAATGATAAACTGCTCAGTCTACACACGTGCACACACATACACACACACACACACACACACACACACACACACACACACACACACACACACACACACATACACACACATACACACACACATTTTTACAGTTTTGGTTTTCATTAGATTGCATGCCTTAAACTGGATTTTTTAAAATAATAATACACACAGTAAATATAATTTTCAGTATTTTCTAAACAGCTTACAATGTCACAGTAACCACTGAAGCTACATATACGCTGTCAGCAGCATTTTGTTTTCCATTTGAGAGCTTTCATATGAAGCTATGCAGTCCTGTCTATATTGCTTGTTTGTTGAGATGTTTAGAAAAATATAAATGCTATACTAATAACAATCAATATCTCTTTAGCAGTAAAATATAGCGGCCAAATATCAGTGCAGATGTACTGTCCATAATTTAAGCTTTAAGATTAAATCTTTCAGTAGCTGGTAAGTGGCATGGATTTTGAATTTTTAATTCGAATATGAACAGACTGCATTATATGAGAAGTGACATCAGTAAGATGTTACTACAGAGACACCTGGAGGCATCCCTAGGTTGTAAAGAAAAATAATATCCTGTTTGTACAGTAAGATTAACTATGTTGATAAATCATTGTGATGTAAGCAGATGGTACTAAAAGTTTGTCATCATTCCAATTATCTTATATAAGCTGGAACACTGTATCCAAGCTTATAATTGCCAACAAACCTAGCAACATAATACCACCATTGTCTGACCATAATGAATTTACTTATTAAGTGCTTTCATCCCTTCATCAGAAGGACTTATGGTATGCTCCCACAATCTTAAATAGCCAAAATCAAATGCTGTCATTACATCCATGCCAAAGAATTTAAGTTTTATAATTTATACTAGCGGCACAAAAAATAAAATAAAAATTAAATTAATAACGTGTTCATTTTTGTAACTTCTTTGTTTTAAAAAAACATTTAGTAATGATTGCATCATTTAATCCAGGCAGTCAATCTGCCTCAAGTAGTATTTGCCATTTAGTCTTTTTAATTTCTAATTTGTTTTCAAAATCCCCTCCTCTGTAATCACATGGTTCCTGGTCCAAAATGCTAAAATAAAATTTAGTTTGTCTAACACACATCTGAATGCATCTAAACAAAGCCTTTATATTGTCTTTGCTTTTAATTGCTGCTAAATACTCCTTAATCCTAAATTGTATATTCAGGGTAGTCACACCAACGTGAAAATAGCTGCAAAACCCACAAATAGCAACAAAAACTGCACATATAAAATTAAAAGAATAAAATGTTAATTTCAGTGTTTTTGTGTTTCATATGTTGCTTGTATAAATTATACATTTAAAATTGTTTAGTATGGACATAATGATGTCATTTGATTTATGATATGTAAGAATGTGAGGGACATACCTCTCAACTGTCCATATTTTCATAGATTGTCCAGATTTTTGCCTTTTAGCCTGTTCTTTGTAATTTTTTTGGTTTTGTGGCAAATCATTGAGGACTAAGGTTAATAAATAATGACAGACATTTGAGTTGCAGTGTTCATACCCTTCAAAAATTATTTATTTTATCAACTTTATAAGTTCATAAAAGCAATATTTAAAATTGCCCCTATTTGCGGCCTTTCTCCCTTCATTATTTATGGCTTTGTCCAGATTTCTTATGTGAATAGGTTGAGAGCTATGGTGGGGGAGTACAACAAATCATTCTGATGAAGTCCTTTGTATATGTCAATATGAAAACACTTAATAAATCAATTATTTGTGGCCAGCAAGTGGTAGTTTTTCATTTTAGAAGTTCTATTACCCTGGTTCCAGTCTCTAGTTGTTTTTAAATCTAGCAACATACTTGCAACTGCCTGGATGGCACTTCCTTTACATTTTGGTCTCATTGTAGAAGGCTTGATGGTCAGGAGATGGGAGAGGGAAGAGCACCTAAAAATATTCTACCAGCATATATTAAGAATACTCTAATGAATATAAAATCACCTCATAAAAAACACACATGCACAGTTATATTATTTCTCATCTAAATATACTTTTGCATACACCAGAATAAAAATGATAATAAACCAAAACAATCCATGTTTAAAATAAATATTTAAATAACAGTAATATAATTAAGACTTAAGCAAATGCTAAGCAACTGGAAAAAGAAATTATCTTTTACTTGCTTGAAGTTCAATTGCTTGTACCTCATTTGCTTGTAAGTGAATGCTTTTCTGTTTATTTGAGAGTGAGACAGTCAGAAATATAGACTGTTTTCATAAATGTACTTTCACTGAGTGTGTGCAATCTCAGAAACAATCTATGTATAGCCCAGGTATGTGGGAGCAGATAGCTCCCACATCAAGGTAGTGCAGTGAGACATTTCTCTCCTGCTAGAAGCACTTTTTTTAAACTGGCTGCCAATCATGAATATACATTCACTGGAAAAGTTGGTAGTGAGAAACTCAAGCAGTTCGGGTTTGAATTAATGAAGCCAAAATGGAGCAAGTCCAACATTGTAACAACAAACTAGGACAATGGTAGCACTTGGTAATACATATAAAGAATCTGTAAAAACTTTTAAATCAAACAAAGAAAACATTTGTCAAACTGAATATTGAAAAAGAAAAATGTTACCCTGTAGAAAGATAATCCAGTGCCAGAGAAAGGCCTGTTCTGCGAGTCTCATGAAATCACGCCTAAAAATGTAAACCATAAAAGCATGCAACAAATAAAACCCTGTCTTAAAGAAACAAAACAGTACTGAAACATATATACGTTATTTAAAGTCCTGTAAGTCAGACAATAAATCAAAGAATGAATTGTCAAAATGTACAGGATTTCATTTTCTCCATGATACTGCAATCTCAGAGTTGGTTTTCATAAGAAGTGGGGAGGTTGAGATTCAAGATGGCTTAAGCCCCTATAAAAACACATTTATTTTACTGTTTTTTTTATTCCTGAATGCTGTTCATATTTCAAATGTTTCATTAATTTGCAATCAAATGCTAAAAGATGCAAATTTAAACTATCTATTTATATATTTAATCTAATATACTTCACTTTTTATAATAGTTAATTGAGGTTTTTCAACTAGATTATAGGCTAGCTGACAAAGAAATGGTGGTTTACCAAATTTATTTGTCATTTTTATTTAGGAAATTAGGACTGCCTTCATAAAAGATAAAGACAAATTGCTGATTTAAAGCTTTTGAATTCCTCTTGCATGGCTGCATAACTGTTCTGAGGGACATTGCCTCTGTCTTGCCTGCAATATTGTGTACAAGCTCTTGACAATAATGGCTGCACATTATGAGCTTTCTTGACATATAGTTTTCAATTATAGCAAGAGTTCATTCTCATAACATTTTCTGATTGGCAAAATTTGATGATGCATCATACTCTTTCAGATAGCTAAGTAAATTCAATTGATGATTGGACCCTTTGTAAGATGAAGTAGGCAGGAGTTTGTGAAGGAGATTGAAAGTACATTTGCTGCCCTCCCATCCAATTCATTTTAGTACTTTTGGTTTTGTACCTAGATGGGATATTTTGCATTTGTATAGGTTCCAGAAAGAAAGTGCATACGTTGGACAGCAACGTGTACTGATATCAACAACAGAGGTATCCGCCTTCTTCCTCCTACCTCATTCTTTCTCAGAAAGCATCATTTCGCTGCATCATTCTTATTTCCATGCCTGCTTCATATGGTGGGATGAAACATTGTTTCTTCTAATACTTGTATAACTCTAACTTGAGCTCTGCTGTATCAGTGTAAAATGCCAGATTATTACATTTTAACTATGATATCTAAGGCATATATCAAATAGACACAATCATATTAGTTTTATTTTGTTTTGCAGCCAATGAAGGTTTGACTACAACAAGTACAGCTTAATGCTTTTCAATTAATGACTACTACTGGCTCTCAATTTTTGTCATAGTTGCTTTTTTTTTTGTGATGATGCCTGGAGTCTATCATATATGCCCTCATTAAAGGCAATGTTCTTTGTCTGTCTAGCTAGCTCTAGTTTTTTGGATGTTAAGGTTATGTTTACTCTTACAAACCCACCAACCTTGAATGTTATTATGCTGCTTCCTACGTACATAGTTTGGGGGTTACATTCTTCAAATTTACTGCTACTGAATGATGTGATCTTGTTCTGGCATATGTTTTTTATTAGATCTGTTGATGTTAGAAATAAAAATGTTTGTTTTTACAAGTTCTAGCTTTATTATTTAACATTCCATCCTTTGTTGATGATACTTATCTAAAAATGTTTAGTTTGCTTTACCTACATCATTGCCTGTCATAAGTGTTAGATTCAAGCTCAATTAACTGGAGCTGCTCAGAGTTTGGTGACTTTAGCTAGAGATCTGGAATGCATCTGAATTGAAATCCAAGGCATCCACAGCAAACAACTCAAAAAAAGTATATTTAAAGCCTGTATTGCACTTTGTTAACTGTATTTATTTGAATTGCTGCTTCATTTTTGCTGATTGTGTCTGCATTTTTTGCACTTTGAAATTTTGTACTACTGTCTTATATAGCATGAGGCTAGATTCAGAATTGCTAAATCTAGACTGTTTGGTATCACTGTGCTCTAACCAGCCATCTTACATTAAGAGGGCCTCCCCACACCCTTGGGACAGAAGTGTGTAGCTTAGGTTCCATCTGAGTCAGGGATTGCTGGAGAAAGGCTCAGTTTTTGTACATAGCTGCGCATCACACAACATGGGTTAGTACTGCTCTGTATAGATGCAAACACTTGATAACTTAATTTTTTCCTAGATGTCTGTCTATAACCCTCCCGAGTCCTTTGGTGCTCTGCAGGCAGCACAACTGCACACTGAGCAGCATCACCACAGCTCTGCACCCTAAAACGTCAACAGACTAAGCCCCTCTGTTGTTCCTACATCATAAACTGATCTAACGTACCCACTCCCCAACAGTACTATAGTATAAACCTGCCTTTATGGATGGTCACTTTCCCACCATTTCTCTAGCCAGCCTTATTGACTTGGGCATCCTGAAAATGTAGTAATTGGCTCATGTATATCGACAACCACTTAGTCCTGAAACAGACAAGTACCATATGTGAGAGATGTAATTGCACTATCAATTTGGAAACAATCCTCTCACATAACAAAACCAAGATTTCAAACAGGTTGTCAGCTCACATTCTTCACCTCTCACACAAGCTCAGGACACAACACATAAACCGACATACGCGGAGGTGCTCATTAGAAGCCTACCAAATGATCAGACACCTCACAAGTGCAAATTACCTAGACACATCTCAAGATGTATAGAAACTACTGCACATAACAATACACATGTTAGTGCCACACAAAATAAGTCCCTAAGGCAAAACACCTTAAAAGCTAATGTCTTGATCATAGGACACTCCATAGTGAATCACACAGATGCCTCCCTAACTAGGCTGGACAATGGGAAGGTCATGGACAGCTGCCTGTCAGGTGCCAGGATCAGTCAGATCATGCATGCACTCAGGTCACTCAACAAAAAGTATTGTTATGACTCTATCATAGTCCCTGTTGGGTTGAATGACTTGAGACATACCTCCCTGGACTATATGAAGACAGACATGACTGAACTCTCAGATTATGTATCCCAGGCAGGTATGATCCTAGCCCTAAGCAGCACTTGACCTTCACCCAGGATGATGCCACGATATAAACAAAAATTATTTACTTTAACAATTGGCTTAGCTTCTGGTATCATTACAGGGGGATCCAGTATTTGTCAGCCTGGGAAGACCTGGTCAACAGGCCTTGCTGCTTTTCTAGGGATGATCTGCACCTGTCTCCCTTAGGCTTTCGGACATTGGCTAAGGTGCTTGCCACCCACATAGTGTCTTTTTTTAGGCAATATCAAAATTGCAAAATTTCTGAGATAGCAAAATCCACCCAAGACAAACTCATGATTCTGCTGCTTAATGTTAGGAGTCTAAACACAAAACTGCACTACCTGAAAGCACTCTTTACCTTGGAAGATGCTGATGTATGTGCAGTCACTGAAATGTGATTCAATGCCCCAGAGAGCACCCCAGCTGTGCAAGGGTACAATGCCTGCCACATGTTCAGACCTCAGAATGAGCATGAAAGGACCAAAGGTGGAGGTGTATCCATCTTCATTAAAGCCAAGTACACCCCCAGATTGGTCAAACAGTGTGACTCTCTCGAACTACTCAATGCCCAATTAACTAGAGGCAAAACACCCTACCTCATCATTGCTACCTATAGGCTCCCCACCATGAACCAAGAAAAGCACAATGCTTACCTGGACTTACTGGTGTCACTCACCTTACAGCCCAACACCTTAGTCAGGTACAATTTCAATTGTCTCTCCATTGCCTGGGTAGCATACACAACCTCAAACATGCTCACTCAGAGGCTCCTGGAATTTGTTAATTCAAATGCTCTGGAACAGATAATCTGCACCCCCACAAGGGGCTCTAAAATCCTTAACACAGTACTCACCAACATGGGTAGTCACTGCACTGCCAGCTGTGTGATGCCCTCCCTGGTAAGGTTGGACCATAAATCAGTATCATTCAAAGTAACTATTGGACCCCACACCCACAAAGGAGTAAAAAAAAACTAAAAATTTCTGCAAAGCACAGTACAGCCTACTAAGTTATGGTATAAAAAGTTTTATACCCCATGCAATCACAGGCATTAACGACTCCTATGGAGAGATGTACACAACTGTCCTGTATAATCATCTTAGCAACTGTATAGACTCAGCTGTACCTGACCAGATTTAAACCAAGCCCTCCTGAAAAAAAAAAAAAACACCTTGGTGGACATCTAGTCTAAACAGATTGTACAACAAAAGGAAGAAACTGATGTCCAAGAACAAGAGGCAACTGCCTCTGCAGAGAAAGAATTCCTTCCACAGATTATAAAAAGCAAATCAGAAGTATTGTAATGTCCTCTAAAGCTAATTATGAAGCTAAAATAGCATCCCTTGCCAAGGCAATCATAAGGCATACTTTAACCACATCTGAAATCTAAAAGCAAGTACCCAGCTATGTGCTGAATTGGTAATAGATGGTACCACTTGTGCTATACCAGAGGAAATTACCAACCTGCTAGCTGACAAATTTGGTGCAAACTTCACCCCCCTATCCCCACCAGCCATACCCCAAAGCATACCAGACATCAGTTCCCTACCAAGTCTCTCTAGATATCAAGTCATATCTGCATTCTCACAGGCCAAAAACATGGCTTTAATGGGACCAGACAACATCCCAGATTGCTTACTAAGCAATATAAAATAGGACATAGCTGACCCACTTGCCATTCTCTTTAACCGTAGCCTGAGAACTGGCTTTGTACCAGCCAAATGGAGAACAGCAACAGTAATCCTCTTGCATAAGGGGAGGCCATCAACTGACCCTGGGAACTATAGAGCCACAAATCTAACCAGCCTCATCGGCAAGGCTATGGAAAGGATCATCATGGACTTTATCAACAAGGACATAGGTGATCTTAAAACTCTAGACCCAGCCCAGTTTGGTTTCATTAAGGGTAGATTGTGTTTACTGAACCTGGTAGACTTCTTAGAGAAAGTCATTAAAGCTCTGGATAAAGGTGAGACAGTGCATACCACCTTTCTGGACCTAGCCAAAGCCTTTGATGCAATTCCCCACTCAAGTATAATTGAAAAATCTCCCAGTTTGGTGTTAACTCTTGCATCACAAAATGGGTAGCTAATTGGCTCAGCAACAGAACACATAATGTTAGCGATGGTGACTCCACCTCTACCAGTAGACCCATTATCAGTGGCATGCCACAAGGATCTGTCATGGGCCCTTTACTATTTGGAATCTATTTCTTGGAAGTCCAGGCTAAAGTAGATGGCTTTGGACTTACTAAGTTCACTGATGATTGTTTACTAGATGCAATCAATAAGTCCCTCAAAGATGTTAACATATTACAGGAGGGGCTAACACAAACATATAACTGGTGCCAAAGTTATGGTCAAAAACTAAACACAAAAAAGTGCATTATTATCCCATCTGGCAAAGTGGAATTCCCCACAAATTACAATATTGACAGTACCCCTCTAAGTTCAAACCCAATGATGTAAGATCTGGGAACACAGGTTGAGAGCAATCTGAACTTTGACCACCAGGTTTCCATGGTGGTAAGAAAAACCTTCTATATTACACATCTTATAAGCAAAGGCATCGCATCCAGGTCTAAGGATGTTTTAACCCCACTTTAGTCGACCCTAATCAGACCATTAATAGAGTACAATTCTCCCTTTTGCATGTATCTCACCAGACACCAGCAGCAACTGGAGAGGCCACAGAGGTTTCTCACTAAGAAGATACAGGGCCTCCAAACCATGACCTACATGGACAAACTGAAAGCAATGTCATAATACTCTACATCATATAGGCTGCTTAGAGGTGACCTGTGCCTGGCCTACAGAGCAGTCTTTTCCCTGATAGAAATGCTGCACATCTGCAAATCAAATGGCACTAGAGTCACTCGCTCTAGGGATCTGAACATTGCCAATGACATTAACAGAACATGCTAGAGAGACGGGTACTGTATGTCTCCCAGAACTTGCTAGAGAGACAGGTACTGTATGTCTCCCAGAACTTGCTTTTACTCTGGAATAAACTTCCAAGTTATGTGAAGCAGAGGTTCTTAATGACCCTATTCAAGCGCAACCTGGATAAATAAATGGGTGGCCGCAAATTCACCCCAGGGGTGGCACCCATGTCCCTCATGGACAGGGGTAGTCGGTACTGATCCGTAAAGTATATCCATCTAACCAAGGACAATTAGGGCAACCCATGAGTAACATGGCTAGGCTTATAAAAGGCTCTAGGGCCACTAGGCAAGTAACCTCCCATGAACCTATGAACTTAAGTCTACAGATTTCCAATTAAAAACATCCTAGATGGCTGGTAAATCCCTTTTGATGTAATAAAGTGCTCCTGTTACTTGAATCAGCAGAAATTGCAAACTGCTGAACTCAAAATTAAAATCCTGGATTAATAAATATAAAGATGGAGATAGTTTTAGATAGATAAGATTCCAACAATATGAAGTTTCCCACAATGTTCATAGATATCTGGCAAGGAAGAGCAAAGTGATGTATCATCAGTATTCTGCTACTCTCCTTGTAGACCCATCTTCTAGAAATTCCTCTCCTTCATTAAAGATTAACTTAGCAACATTCAGGACTCATTTTAAAAATCTCTATAAGTTGCAGTCTTATGTTGTGAATACAGGCACAAGCTTCGGTTTCCTGAATGTTCCCTTCATTTTTATACCTACCTTGACTCCAGAAGATATTACATGTCTTAAATAGTATTTGCTGATGAAGAATTGATTAAGTCTATCTCTAGTTACTAGACCAATAAGGCCCTTTGCATGGATGGTCTTCACAGGTGAATCTACAAGCATTTGTCTTCTTTGGCATTAGAAGTAGTGCTAACTAAAGATGTGTGCCCTCCTCTTGGAACCAGTCTTTAACAACACCAATACTGAAGCCTGAAAAGAATCCATAATTTTCAAAGAGCATTAGGTCTATTTCCCTCTTAAATGTGGACTGCAATTATTTATGTTGGTTTAGGCCCATAGGTTCTTTCCTTAGGTTCCACACTTAATACACCTCAATCAAGCAGGCTTTGCCATCGGCAGTCCAGGTAGCCATAGTTGGGTTAACACATTTACAGTTGAAATAAAGGTGGATTATATGAAATAGGTATAGATTGCTTGGTGATTCTTATGCTCAATATTGAATAATCATTCAATTTCTCCTCTGGCTATATCTGCTTTAGATGCCTTTCTGCATCAAAATATCATTCAATTCTAATGCCTTTGTGAGAATACACTCTTTTATTTTAGATCTTTTTTTGATAAATGTGAGGAGTAATATAAGGCTGCCCTTTAGCTCTTCACCACCTCATTAAGAGTTACTTTGCATGAACTTTCCTATTGCAGTCAACCAACAGGAGTTAAATCAAGGTACTGCTGTTTCTGGCAGTCTCATTCTCCTCCTCAGTAATCCCATGGTCTCTATAGCTGACATATGGCACATACAGAGTTTCTAGAAACTACTTTTGGATTATAACGTTAACCAATTGGTTATCTTCTCTGGACGTTTTTCTTCACATGTATGTTTCCAGTAGCAGTGCAGCTTTACCTGGAATCCTCCATATTTCAGAAAACTTGGGGTGCCCCTCACTGCTAAATCTATAATTACAAGAGATTTAATTCAGGAAAAAATCAGATTCGGTATTACTTCAAATCTTGCTAAATTGTAAATCAGTTTTCTTTAAATGGAACTGAATTTACTTCTTGCTACATTTGTTTTTATATCTAAACATAATTTATATATTTCAAGCACTTCTATTACATTATCCAAAAAAATTGATACAGAAATAGAACGATGAGTTATTGTCCTTTAATTGAGTGCAGACCAGGATGAGAAACTCTTATACAGACCTATTAAAGATGTGCTACACTCCCTGGACCCAAAGGGAAAGCAAACTTCCTTATCTTTCCTTCTTTGCAGTTTTCTTGAGTTCCTTGTCTGTTTATTCCATTCCCAAAAATATACTAGTGGTCTAAAAGTATTTATATATTCTGCCAAGCTATGTGTAGAGACATAAATGATTCTGGTTGAGTCTCTATGTGCTGCTTTTGTGCCGGAGAGTAAAACCACATTTCATTTTAATTGTAGTCTTCATTATCTTAAACCTGTGCTCCAGGGAGTTATTCCTTTTAAAAACACGATCAAGGCATATAGCAACAGCTGAGGGCATCATTAGAATGAAGATGGATCTCATCAGAGCCATCTTATCATCTGTGGTTATTTACCAGGTATGCATTTTAAAGCTCTAGGTGAATTCAAGATCCTTTATCAAGGAGCAAGAGGAGGCATATTAAATAATGAAGAGATTAGTTACATTCTGCCCTCATTGTTTTTGTACATTGAGCCCCAAGTAAAAGCTTTTGCATGTAAATATCTCCAATGACTATTTTTTATGTCACTGTCATTAAAATATTTCTCTGGGTACTTGATGTTTGCTAGATATATATCAAAATGTCAATATAGGCACATTAACATATATTTCTGGGATTGTTCCAGACTGAAAAGTTCTGGGGATATGTTATTAGCTGATTGTTACCATACTCCTGGTGCACTTTAACTTTTTTATTCTCTCTCACAGGGGCAGTCATTATAGCTTCCCCACTTGTACTCAATTGCCCATTTATTCCATAGATGGAGAAGCCAAGAATCTGCTGGTGAGGTGAGAGACCTACAGCCCTCTGGCCCATTTGTTCCTGCCTGAGAATTCACAATCAGTTCAACTACTCCACAGCAAGAGTCAGGTGGTAGGGAGTAGACCAGTTTGTTGGTTTTGGGATGTAAACTATCTTCTTCCCAATCAAACTACCCCATCCCTTGTGGAGACTCTTCTAAGATCCACCATATGCGATTCTCCAAGGGAGCAGGCCTTTACATGATGGATTCCCCTCCGCTTACAATGCCACTTTTGTATGACATCTGGGGCTCACTAGGTTTAAGTTCCATGAGGAAAACACCTTCTCTTCCCAAATGGTGTCAATCTTTTGACAAACCAGAGCTGCACCTTCCACCCAACTGAGTGAGTTAGTAATAGCTGCTCATTCCGATCTTCCTCTGCCAGCTCCTGGTGTCAAATCCACTATTTGAACTTGATTCCCTTGCAGAATAGTCAAAGGTTTATATCTCTACACTACACTGGTAAGATCTTTAAATTCTGGCATTAATTTGATTAGATTCTATAAGGTAACAAAAAAGAAGGCATTTGCTTCTAGTTTTCCTTTTTTTTTTGGGGGGGTGTATTTCAGCTGCAGCTAAAAATATAACTAGAAACTAGAAATCCACTTATTCACCTAAATCTTTATATTGTTGGAGAACTGTTGACTAGATTTATGAAATGAAAATGAGGTCTTGAAAGGCAAATGGGTAGAATACAAAGAAGTCCTTAGATGGGCCTCTTTTCCTATCTTTTGAGATGAAGTGCTAAATAAAAAGTGAGTTAAGTGCATAGTCATTTGCACTTTCTATTAGAGACTACAGATTTCTGGGACTCACTCCATCTTCTTCATCCCTGTTCACCCATCGCTGAGAGTTTAGAAAAGAAGAGTCTTGTCACTGCTGAAAATGTATCTGAGTTTTTCCTACTTTGTTCTCTGACAGCTTGTTATCACTCCTTCACTTATTATTCTGTCTTTGAAATTAGATGAACTGTATATAATTTATTGTTGATGTTCACAGCTTTCACTAAATTCATATTAAGATACTGTAAACTGAGTGTACAGAGATCTGCATTTGTATGTTTCCAATTAGTCGCCTCTGGTTTATATGTTAACAAAACAGAAACTAGAAGGAGCGGAGCCTAGATGGCCAACTGAGAGCAGTGAATTTTGAGAGCTCCATAAACTAGTATATTAATATAGGAAAATTTTATTATTTTCAGGTTTAAAACATCTGAAATCTATAGATAAACTACTAAACTACATAACTATCAATTTTGGTGGAGATATACAAAAATGTTCCTGTCAAGTAACTTGGAGATATATTGAGTCACTGAATATGAACAACTCAATGAATTCTCATCCAGATGCTGCTTTGAAAAAAAGAACTGCAATTAACAACAGCTACCTTACAGGAACTATCTTTCAAGATGAATGGCTTAAAAAATGACTTAGAAAACTTCAAATTAAATTCTCAAAAACAGACTGATACTCTTAAGGAACTATTACAGCAACACCTTACAAAAATAACAAATATAGAGAATTATCTAAATGACATTGAAGGGAGACTCAAAGGAGAAGAATTCCAAAAAGAATTTCTACTTAAACAGAATACATGGCTGCTTAATAAAATAGATGACTTAGAAAACAGATGAAGGAGAAAAAAAACATAAGGATCTTTGGTCTGCCTGAAAACACTGAAGGAGAAGACATTATTTCATTCTTAACCTGGATTCCTGATTTTTTAGACTTGAAAGAGGGACTTTAATTTGGAATTGAAAGGGTACATACAGCATTGAGGAAATAAATACTCCACCTAGATCCATAGTTATAAAATGTATTTCATTTCTGGACAAGGAACTAATATTAAAATCTGCTTGGATAAAATCACCCTTAAAATACAATCAAAGCCTGATAAGGTTTGACAATGATTATTCTTCCAGAATACTAGAACAAAGGAAAAAAACTCTGGCCAATAATAAAACTGTTGAAGCAAAACAACATTAAAGCACAGCTGGCTTTTCCAGCCAAGATAAAAATACTTTTTGCCAATGAGATGAGAACCTTTAATGACTTAGAAGAAGCTACTATATTCATCAAAAACAACAACATAATGTCTATCCCAGAAGAAATGGAATGGATGGCCCCTACTCTTAAAAGAATAAAAGAAACAAATCCTTGGAGTGATGCTAGAAAGAAGAAACAAAAAACTGATTCCAAGATAGCTGTCATCCAAAAAATAACTCTTACAACTACATCTCTCAAAGTATCAACTGATATGGTACATCACTTGTCATCTGTTTTTATTTAAAAAAAGGAGGGTTTCTTAAACAACTGAGAAACGGTAATGATTTATTCAGAATGTTCAAAGAGTCCAATAATTCTTCATAAACAAAGGTAGGTCAAGATGGGTTACTATTTACATAATATATAAGCCAAACAAAGCAACATATAATATAAACATTGAAATTTCTATTCCCCTACTTGAACTCAAAGAATACTTATCTTGTTTATTTTTCATTGTTTTTACTTATAATAATTTAAGTAATTAATTAACTAATTCAACAAGGTACCATTCATCAGAGTTCAGACTCAAATGTAACAAATTAACATCATATATAATAGCAGTAACAGTAGAGTGTTTTGAAAAAAAATGCTGTCATGGAGACTAATGCCTTCTTCAGTTAAAGTATGATTTAGAAATGTCTTGTGTATCCTGGTTGAATAATAGTAGCATGCTCTTAGTACAAATGTCATCATTATAATGTCTAAATATAGTTAATATCAGTTATGGCAGGTATCACAGCCATGAGTGCTGTTTGATCAATCCTGATATGGTATGCGTGGATGCAGCTGTGTCTGGCAGCTAGCACAAAGGTCATTATTATTTTGTCTCAACATAGTTAATATCAATTATGGCAGGTATCATAGCTTTGAATGCTGTTTGATTAAGCCTGACATGGTGTGTGTGGATGCAGCTGTGTCTAGCACCCGTTGTATGTTGCCATTTTCATCTCCAGGAAGCTGTGGGTTGCAGCTTGTGATCAAGGTTTACTGATGCTTGTGTATTAGGAAGAGACATTTGATGTTTTTGCCTGGATCCAGGGAAAGGGGGTGGATAAAACTATGATTTAGTATATTTTGGCAGGGAATAGTTTGTACATCTGCTGAGTTTGTGGTGGGAAAGCAGGAAGAATGTGTTATCTCTTGTTGTGATGGCTTGTTGGGAGGTTTTTAATTAGTTTATTTATTTATTTATTTTTTGATCTGTTTGCTCTCCATTCTTTTCCTGGCTACTGCCTCACTGAAAGGGAGGGAATTTAGGCTTGAAGTAGCAGTGAAGTGAAGCTTTGCTTCAGGTACATCGCGAGCCTCTGGTATGCAGTACACAGACACACTAACAGAAACAGATACTCCCAGGTTGCTAGGGTAACAGAGACAGAGTGACGATAATGCTTAATGGCTCTGAGGAGCCTCCGAGATGATTCTCGGCAATGTATTTGGTTTAAAAAAAAAAATATATATATATATATATATATATATATATATATATATATATATATATATATATATATACACACACATACACGCACACACACATATAAAAATAATAAACTTGGTGATAAACCAAACTGTGCTTTAATGCAGAAATTCAGTAAAACTCCAGTAAGCGCTTTCATCTTTTCATACACAAGACTTCTTCAGACTGAATTAAAATCTCTCACTTCATTCATTAAATACTAAAAGATATCATGACATGACATTCCCAATTAATGTCTTAACCCTTTCTTTCTCAAATAGGCTACAAAATCTTCCCTGTTGTTTAGCCCAGGGGGATAGCAGGCATTCAACTTAACCTGTCATGTATATTCCAACCCTCCCAACTCCTCCTCAGCATTCAACTTGATCTCATAGTCAGCAATATTTCCCAAAACAAAAAATTTAAAATTGATTTTACAACCCCCCATTTTATAATGTTTACCTAAAGCATTAGCTTCATTGCCAGTTTCCACAGCTCTTTTGTGTTCATACATTCTTTTGAACAGCTCCCTACTAGTACGGCCAACATAGAATGCATTGCAAGACTGACATTCAATTAGATAAACAACAAACTTTGATTTGCATGTGTAAACCTTGTTGACATATATTTTTACATCATTAATAACAATTTCACTGACTCCTTCATAGATTAAATCACAGAAATTGCATGCCAAACATTTTTCCATCCTGCCTCTTGTGCTAAAAGACCTGGGATTCAAACTGCTTTGGAAAAAGTTTTTAAAACTCTTTCCCTTTTTGTACAGAAAGCATGGACCATTACCAACTGCTTCTAGTACTTCTTCACTGCTCTTCAAAATTTTCCAATTTGTTCTGATAATCTGTTTGGTGGCTTCCGAATCTACACTATTTAATATTTGCATAGCAGTTCCAGAGTCATTGTTGATATTTTTCTTAGAAAAAACTTCTAAATTTTATCTAGTTCTTTTGACTTCACTAAGTTTACTTCTCACTAATTCATTTGAATACCCTCTAGCTACAAACTTGTTACATATAGCTTTGCTCTCTTTAATAAAATCAGCGTCATCTGGCTTGTTGGGAGTTTTTTTAATTAATTTATTAATTTATTTATTTATTTATCTATTTTTGATCTGTTTGCTCTCCATTCTTTTCCTGGTTACTGTCTCGCTGAAAGGGAGGGCATTTAGGCTTGAAGTAACAATGAAGTGAAGCTTTGCTTCAGGTACATTGCGAGCCTCTAGTATGCAGTACACAGACACACTAACAGAAACAGACACTCCTTGGTTGCTAGGGTAACAGAGACAGAGTGACGATAATGCTTAATGGCTCTGAGGAGCCTCCGAGATGATTCTCGGCAATATATTTGGTTTAAAAAAAAATTATATATATATGGGTTCACTTTATAACATCGAAATACTGAAATGTCGAATTTCAGTATCTCAAAGCTATAAAGTCGATTGTTAAAAATAGCGAACTTTCATAATCGCGAATTTTACGTATGTCAAAATTATGTCGAATTTGCAGTTATGAAGTTGCGCTATGTAATGTCCGGGTTTGTGTTTTGTTGGTGCACGGTGCCCTGTTTGGATGTAGGTATTATGTCAGGTAAGTGAGTGTTTTGTAAGGGTTTTGAGTGGAAGTTAGAGTGTGTGTGAGGGATTGGAGAATGTGCATGTGTGAGTGAGCTTTTGTGTTGTGTTTGTGCGATCTCGGAGTTAGTATATATAAGTAGGGTGGGTGTGGGGGGCACAGCCCCCCACATGGGGGGTGCAGGGGTGCTTGCCCCCCTGCTTATGTGTGTGTGAGTTGTGTATGTGTGTTGTTTTTTTGTTTATGTTGTGATGTGGGTGTTTTGTTGTATGTTTAGTGTAGTATGTGCGGTGTTTTCGGTTATGTGGTTTCGTGGTTTTTGTTTGTCGGTGTTTTGTGGATTCGGTTTTATAGTCTCAAGATACTGAAATTCGATATTTCAGCATTTCGAGGTTATAAAGTGAATCTATATATATATATATATATATATATATATATACATATACATACACACACACACACACACAGACACACACACACACACATATATATATATATATATATATATATATATATATATATATATATATATATATATATATATATATAAAATAAAAGGGCTGTTTTAAACCACATGTGCACATATTGATGCTCGCCCAACAGTTGTTTCCTGATAAAAAAAAAGCGCAATTTTATATTTAAAATGTATTTTGGTCCAAACACATTAAGGACTTACATAAAAGTGTAAGTCTGAGTCGTTGTAAAAGACTAAGAGCACTTGGTCTTGTGCAGAACCCTTTGCAGTGGTTTGGAAGGTGAGCTTGCTCAGACGTGTTGGGCATATGGGAATAGCTGATTCTAGGGGTGTTTGGGGTTGCCAGGAAGTGCTAGAGAATCATCAGATTTCCTTTGTGGAAATATCTGTGGGAATGGAAGGTGTATTGAGTGGTTCACTGGCAGAGTGGCCACTGCATGGAACAGGCTGGTAAAATGGAACAGGGCAAATATTGGTTTGGATATTTTAAGAACAGCCTGGAAACACACCACATGAACTAGTGAATGGTATTCTGGCAAAACTGGATGGGTATTGTTGCCAGTGTTTGAAGTACTATGTGTGTATGTAAGGATGGAAATATACTTATAACAAATAAGAAGATAGAAGGGTCTCATAATTTAAAGTCTATGGACTATATAAACTAAAACTAAACAAGAGCCAAAACACACACACACACACACACACACACACACACACACACACACACACACACACACACACACACACACAATAGTTATGCAATGTATAATTTTAGTAAATCTAGACATAAAATATATAATTGTCATATAAGATGAAGCAGTCTGCTGAAATTAGATATTAAAGACAGGATTTAATAAAATTGGTTTGTGTATAATAACACTACTGTCTTAACTTGTCATAAATGACATACACTAAATTGAACATCAAGGCAAAGCATGATGATTTTCTTATATAAGTAAATATGCATAGCAAGTCATGTAATTCCTTTAACATGAATTGTAGTTATTGTAACCCATCTTGACCATATATAATACTTAAGTGGTTACCAAGGGAACTCATTTTTATACATGACATCAAACTGATAGTTGTTCAAGAGAAACAATAGATGCCTGAATTTGAAATGTCACAGAATGTTGCAATCATATTCTGAACAAATAGTATTAAATTGACAATAGACACTCAGTTTAATAACATGGGCTTGTGTATAATAACACTACTGTTTTACCTTGTCATAAATTACATATACTACATTGAACATCAAGGGGAAGCATGATGATTTTCTCATATAAGTAAATCTACATAACAAGTCATATAATTGCTTTAACTTGAATTGTGGTTTTGTAACCCATCTTGACCATACATAATACTTAAGCTCTTACCAAGGTAACTAATGTGTTATACATGACATCAAACTGACAAAGTTGTGCAAGGGAAACAATAGAAGCCTAAAGTAGGAATGCCAGAGACTGTAACAATCACATTCTGAAAAAATAATATTAAATTGACAATAATCACTCAGTTTAACCTTTGCTGATTATACAAATTTGAATGGTGCCATTTAAATCTAAAAACTTTCAGTATATGTCATAAAATGGCAATTTATGAATATGGAAAGGGAACTTGCAATCATTAATCACAATAAGTGAATTTGTTGTTTTTAACATATAATTTCACTCATTTTATAATAAGAAATGACAGATATAAAAATAATCCAATACTTACGTATTATTGCAACCAGTTAACAGACTCAGTGGCTCAGATTGTAATTCCCAGTTTTACCATACCATATCATTCTATGTGTCTTAAGTGTAATCCATTTCAGTATGTCTTCTGTATGTTTTTAGGTGAATTGATTTTATTTCTGGAGGATCACACTGTGATATACCTTGGGCATGGTGTAGTATTGTTAGGATGAATCTGTCACCTGCTTTCTTCACGAATTCCCCAAAAAGACATAAACGGGAGTGAAAAGAAACATAAAAGCAGAGATAATTTTTTTTAAAAGACTGCTGTAATAAAGTTAGTTGGTTTAAAAAAATGATTGCACTGACATAAATGTTAGGAAGGGTATGGCATTTGAATGTGAAACATTCCTCCTTCAGATGGTGAGTGCTGTACTCAATTTCTGTGCATGGTTGAGAGGTATGCTTATGATGACAGATTTCAACACCAGTTTTACTAAAAGCCGATGCACCTCTCAGTCCTGAAATGTGTAAAGTGTGCCTAACTAATGTCATGCACTTACAAAGTTATTGGTTCAAATAACTACCATCGATGAACAGGCAAAAGTAGTTAGTGTGTTACAACACTCACAGCTCATTGTCTATCCACCCAACTCCCCTCCCCTAAAAAAGCAAAAGTATTTCTATATATTGGCGACACAGGCAGGAAGAACTACAACAGAGTGTTATTCTCTCCTGTTAACAAACTGAGTACATACTTCAGAAGGAGTATGGCTTGGAAAAGAGCCATTTCTCCTGGTCACAATCTGGTTGCAATAATACGTAATACCAAAAATCCTTATGTGTAGGAAATGGGGGAAATAGGGATGCACTGATAATTAAAATGCACTAACTTTCATCAATGTTCACATAAAACAAACTTGATGCTTTAAGTAAGTTAGTAACAAACAAAGTGATTACTTAAATGCTGGCAAACAATGAAATATAACTTCTGATATATCCAGTAAAATGGATTTACTTCATTACACTGAAAGCTCAAAACACTGAAACTCAAAACACTGAAAACACATATCATACATATACTGAGTTTAAACAACATAAATCATAGCACTTTCCACCAAGTGTAAGCAGGAGACAAGCCCCCATGCACACCCCATGTGGGGGGTTGCGCCCCCACACCACCTGCTACTTATATATATTAATTCCAAGATTGCACTTTACTACACTAAGTGCAATCTTGGAGTTGATATATTTAAGTAGCAGGGGGTGTGAGGGGTGCAGCCCCCACATGGGGGTGCAGGGGTGCTTGCCCCCTTCTTACACTTGGTGAAAAGTGCTATGATTTATGTTGTTTAAATTCAGTATATGTATGATATGTGTTTTCAGTGTTTTGAGTTTCAGTGTTTTGAGTTTTCAGTGTTATGAAGTTTCATTATGAAGTTTTCTCATTTTCAGTGTTTTGAGTTTTCAGTGTTATGAAGTGAATCCCCAGTAAAATACATTGTATTATAAACATTAGGTATAAATATTATTGCCATCTATTTATATTAAGTAATAAGTTTTGAAAGACTTCATCAATAAGGGTGAATATTTTAAATAACTGTGTGCTATAAATCTTTTACTGAGGATTTTTATATGATACATACTACTTTACTATGATTGAATTGCTTGTCCTCTATCTTCCATGTAAATATTAATTGTTCATGCAATAAGTAGACATTTATATTGTATTAGAATTCTGTCTAATCTACAATAGTGCTATATCTGTTCAAAATAATATAAATATTACTTATTCCTATTACAAATAGTCTCCATATGATAATTCAATTTATGAAGCTCAGATGTTCTGGATTGTCAAGGTATGAGTGATACTCTGATGGACTTAGGTTTATCCATCAGATTAGGAATGATTTTCATTCCATGGCTAGTGCAGATCTTAGTTTTGTTAACATTTATTAATTTAAATTTGTTATTTCACAAAAACAGTTTTAGTATGCCTGACCAAAACATTACTTTAATGGTAAATACTCAAAGTATAAAACTGATAATTTCCTTTAAAAGCTCAAACATATACTTTATAGTTATCAGAGGAAAATGTTTAATAGTTACAATAAAACAAAAAATACATAGTCTAAATAACCTAAGATGGATTTAACTTTATTATTTTTAAATACCAATGGCTTAAACAATCCTAGCAATAGATCAAATCTACTGAAATATTTAAAACTGAACAAAGCACAACTTGTCTTCCTTCAAGAAACTCATTTTAAACAAATGACAATTATAAATGGAATCCTAAGGAATATATGATATTAGTGCAATCCACTTATAAGACAAAGACAAAAGGGGTAACAATTTTATGGAAAATAAATGTGATTAACCCAGAAATGATTTATAAGTATGAAGATAAAGATGGCCTTATGGCATTAGTAATAGTTAAATATAATAACAGAATATGGACCCTAGCTAATCTATACTGGTTCCCAGGCATTGGAACAGGAACTGTTAAAAAACAATTGGATTTCATTTCCAATAATTATTAAGACAACTTAATATTAGGAGGAGATTTTAACTGTATAGTTGATATTTCTGAAACTACAAATAAAAGACTGCTGTGTACATCTGCTGTATCAAAAGCTTTAAACAACTGGGTAGACTCATTTCATCTTGTAGATACTTTCAAATTTAAAGAAGATAAATCTTTGTTTTCCCATCAAGATCACAGATTTGGTACTCAAACTAGAACAGATAAAATGTTTGCTTCCCATGACTTACACTCTAAAATCATTAATTTCTCAATCACTCCCTGTCCCTTTTCAGACCACAATTCATTGATACTAAAATTTAAAAATGGGTACAAACCATTAATCTTTAACTCCCGAATTTCAGCATATATAACCAAAATTAGAGTTCATACCCTGGTTATTATCTGAATTACAGTTCTTCCTAGATATTAATTACACCACAGAGATAAATAAAATGATATTGGACTCAGTAAAAGCTTACATATATGGTAAAACCCCAACTTGGTATAAAATAAATAAGAGGTTGTGATTTTGAATTATTAGATCTACAATCCAAACTTTTGTCAGTAAAAGCTGAAAAAAATCAAAATCATTTGGAAATGAAAAAGTAAGTAGAAGTATTAAACAATAAATACAATGAAATTCTAACACATAAAACTAGTTTAGCTTTAGAAAAACTAAAAATTAATACCGTGGCAACTTCTCCCAAATATCTACATAATTTATCCACAAGAATCAAAATACAATCAAAAGCTAATAACATTAAAAGTATCTTCCATGAAAAGAAAGGGAAAAATGTCTCAGATATAGGTCACATTCTTGATGCCTATAGAAATCACTATAGAGAACATTTCCAAAAAGAAAATGTACATATTGATCAATTAAATCTAGATGAAAAAATGTTCTAATATTAAAAAAAAATACCAGAAACATTAAAACTAGATCTGCAAGGACCCATATCCTACAAAGAAATTAAAGATACAATAAAAGAGGGTAAAAGTAATAAAGCTCCAGGTATAGATGGCATAATTATGGAAATATATAAACTTTTTTCCTTCAAAGATACTATCCCTCTTCCATAAAACTCTATTTGAAATTCTGTCACAAGCTTTAATACCACCCTCTTGGAGATATTCCTTAATTATATCAATCCTAAAGGAAAACAAATCCTCACACCTCTGTACCTCATATATGCATATAGTATTATTAAATAATGACTATAAGATATTTATGACAATATTAACTAACAGAATGAAAATACCACTATCCAAAACAATAAATAATGATCAAACTGGATTTATATATCATAGACACACACATGACAATATTAAAAAGATAATTTCTCTTATAGATTATGCTGGTAAAGAAAATAAAAAAAAAACACTCATAATTTGCTTAGATATAGAGAAAGCCTTTGATTTCCTAAATTGGGCCTATTTATTCAAAATCTTAATGCTATTTGAATTTCCTGCACCCTTTGTTCATCTCCTAAAGAATATATATAAACTAAGTTAGGTCCTTTTACCTCTGAAGCTATACATATAACAAAAGGCACTAAACAAGGACGTCCCATGTTCTCCCAGTCTATTTACTCTGGCTATTGAAATATTAGCAGATTCAATTCATAACAATACAAAAATCAAAGGAATAGATGTTTATGAACAATACAATTCTAAAGTAATGCTATTTGCTGATGACATATTATTAACATTATCCAATACAAAAGAGACATTAGAAGAATTAGATATATTAATTGTCAAATTTCACATGATTTCAGGACTCCATTTCAATAAATCAAAATCAAATGTTTTATTTTTAAATACAAAGAAAGAACTGCAGACTAAGGGGGATCACATCATAGGGAAACAAAAATCTACCTTAAAATATCTAGGAATTGAGTAATGCAATGATAATAATGAATTAGCCTGAAGAAACTACAATAATATCATCAATACAATTAAAATATCTGTGGAAAAATGGAACAAAATAAAATTAACATTTGAAGATAGACTACAGCTAATAAAAATGGTTTTACTGCCCAAGATCCTATATATAGCATTGGCAATACAACTGTTACCAGAAAGGAATTGTTTGTGACTTTCGGCTTTTTCCCAGTTAGGGGTCGCCACAGCAGAACTCCGGTCCGCTAATGATTGGTAGTGGATTTTTACATACCGGGTTACCAGCCCTGACGCACAACGTTCAACAAAGGCATGCCCCATTCATGTATGACTCCACACAGAAGATGCTCTAGCTGAGAATCAAATGGAACAACGTCTTGCTATGAGGCGACAACGCTACCGCAGCACCACCACCGCAGTTGTTACAAGAAAGGAATATACTTAAAAAAATAAATTCATGCTTAATAAAATGTTTATGGTTTCCCAAAAAAACAGAATAGCTTTAATACATCATATCAGACCATGGAAACAGGGAGGATTAAGCTTTCCTGATATAGAAACATATATAAAAGCATCAATATCTAAAACAATCTCAGATTGGATAAGTCCAAGTTACTCTGCAAATTGGAAAGAATTACTAACTGTAACATCAATAAATGAATTTGATTTACAAAAAAAAAATTCAAATAGATAAAAACAAGTTGTCGTGGCACATATTATGTATTAGTATGCAAAATAACATAACTAAACCCACTAAAACTTGTATGATTAATTATTACATTGACTCATTTAGGAAAATTATGAATGCAAATATAGATTTAAAAATCTGGTTTGATCATTTAACACCATTTATAGTCACAAAGAACTTTCCACATAAAATGTATAGAGAAATTATTAATTCCTGGGAACAGAAAGGATTTGAATCCAAAATTAGGCACCGGAGACCAGCAGTTCCAACACACAAGTGATTTAATGTTCAAACACAGCAAAAGGAATACACACCCACATATTATATAAGCGCTGATAAAAACACTTCCCCTTACGTTTTCGTCTCATAGAACTTTATCAGATGGGCAAGTACATCATAATTACCTAGTTAAATAACTTTTGCTGTTTGAATACACCAATGAAATCAGTGATTCAATTAATTACCAAGAAACAGAAAGAGTGGATTCTAAACTGCATGTGACAGTCTTGAAATGTTGAATAAAATACATTTAAATGTTCATATTAAAACTATTCATATAAAATATATTCATATTACAATGTACAATGTATTAATGTAATAAATTCAAATAAATAATGCGTATTAAATATATTGTTTAAAAGTGTTTAAAATGCAATGGCATAAAAATGACATAAAATAACATAGAATAGTATTCTAGCACCATCTGGTGGACAAATAATAAAACACATGGAAATGTATATAAAATCAAGAATTCACTTAAATAAATAAACCAGGATAAAATAACATGAATATACATAAAAATATCACAATTTTGCAGACCTGAGCTTGAGTACAAGTTTTAAAGACACCATATCATTAAGTCCTGAATTGTTACAAGCATCCAGCACTAATTGCCAATATAGTTCCCTGTATTCGAGTCTGGTCTCCCATTGCCCACCCCTGAGGTCTATAGGGACCACGTCTATCACGAAAAATTAATACTCTAATTTTTGACATACCTGAAGATGTTTGTACAGGGCGTTGTTATCATTTTTCTTCCTTAAATAATAAAGGTGTTCATACATGCTTTGTTTTAACCTTCTTTCCATCTTACCCACATAGAAGGAGTCGCATGACCCACACAAAACAATATACCACACTTGTGGTATTAAAATTTGCATACATAGTAGTTATATACTTGTTTCTACATTTTAAATATAACATGTCCCCAGTCCATATGTACTTACATTGGGTGCAATTTCCACATTTATGTAAACCTTTTTGTTAGTAATGAGAGTTCCAAAATTGTTATAATGGGAACATCATTCCAAAATGTTTTTGATATTTCATCCTTTTTTGTACACACCTTTAAGTGGCTTATCAAATATACAATTTAAATCTGATAAGGCTGCAGATTCCTTCCACTCCTTCTCTATCACTTGTTTAACCAGATTGGTTTCACCATCATTTTTGATAGTCAAAGCAGATTGGTAAGAGGCCCATTCTATCCTCGTACCTAGACTTGCATGATCAGAGGGGTGATTTATACCCACAATAGGGGCAAACCTAGACTCTCTACTACCTACTGGAAAGTTTTTAATTGGAAATGCTTGCACAGAGCATTAACCCCAGTTAGAATCAGTAAAATTAGTTCTTCCATAAAAGGAATATGTTGGAGATATGAGCAAGTACACAATTCAGAATGGAACCACATTTTCTTTGATTGTGTTAAAATTAATCCATTTTGGAATGGTATTAATAACTTCCTACAAGCTTTTGAATGACGATAAAACACTCAATATTTACTAAAACAAAAAACAACCGGTAAGCACTTTCATTCGAAAAAAACTTCTTCAGACCTGGTTGTCACATATACAAAATTCACATTTATAGTTTGCTCAAGTCACATGACCCAAAACATTAGCAGTGTTTTAACCCTTTCTCACATAACACTGCTTTAAAGTTTTCCATATCATTCATACCTGGATCTGCACCTCTGTTTAGCCTCACTTGCCAAGCATATTCTTTCCAGTTTAAATCCACTTCTGTATCCCATCTCTTGTCTGCACTTAAAACATGGTCAATAACAGTAAACCTAAAACCCACTTTAACTCTGTTATGACAGTTAACAACATGTCTTGCTAGGGCATTAGTTATATCCAATTTTTCAACTGCCCTCAGATGCTCATAAATTCTGCAATGGAAGCTATGTATAGTTCTTCCTATGTGAAATCCATGTCAAGAATGACATAATACTAGATACAGAACTCAACTGAAGCAAACAGTGCAGCAACCATAAAAGTTCAACTAGAAAAAAAAGCAGCAAATGCACTGTGTGCAAAATTCTGTCTCTGTGTCTTGGGAATTCACCTCTATTCAACACTCATAACAGTTCACAACACCTTCAATGAAACCAAGTAGAAGTGAACAAAAGTTTATTGTAATGCCAACAAACAAAGAATGGTTAAGCGCTTTCACTTGAATAAAACAAGCTTCCTCAGAACACCATAGCTTGCATCACAGTTGTTTAAATAACTTTTTGGCAAAATTCAGTTTGAAATTTTAAAGCTATACACACATCCTTGACCATTGTTCTCTATTCATAAAATATTAAATAATAATCATATTATTTCTAAAAGCAATGTTACATATAATATGTGTTGATAAAGTGAACAAGTTAAAAAACTGAAAAAATGTTAACAAAAACATTTACATTTAGATCATATCAAAACATGTTTAAAAACATATAGCAATGTACCTAATAGATAGTTCATTTTAAGACCAATAGTGGTTTGACAGATACAGTGTCATTTAAACCTGGTATAGTGGAAGCATCCATATATATTTGCCACCAAAATTCTTTATATAATAATAAATTATTAAAGTCACCCCCTCTGTTATTGGTGTGCACAATGTCCACTATGCCAAAATTAAAATAATGTTTGTCACCATATTGTTTAATATGTTTATACAAAGCATTTTTTTTCATCCTTCCTTCTGATGCTATAAAGGTGAGAATATATACGTTTGTTTAAACTCCTTTGAGTCTTACCTATATAGAATCCTGAACATGTTCTACAGATGGCAATATACACCACCATTTTAGTTGTACAGTTGCCCCCACAGAATTTAATTCTAGTGTGTTTGTAATTATCCAATTTCACACTGTCTCCCTGAAATATAGTGTGACATTGTTTACATGCCCTACATTTTGCAGTTTTCATGTATTCTGTCTTCTTAATAAAGATACCCTTCTCTAAAATAGATTTTATGTTGGCCCCTACCTTATAAACAAACCTTGGGCATTCACCTAATGTGGGTGCTATATCTTGATCAGCAGATATTATATGCCAGTTGTTCATTAAAATCTTCTTAACTTTACCTGAATATGTGCCAAATTCCAAAATGCAAGATTTACCAAAAATGCAAGTTTCAGACTTCATATCATGCAATGTATCCACAGTCGAAACAATAGCTGTCCTATATTTTTCACCCAGCAAAGGCTTGTACTGGTTACCCCATTTCCTCACAACATAATTATTTACATTTTCCATAACTCTAACGACATAGCCTCTGTCCTTAAATAAGGACGTAATAAATTTCACCTCATCCAACATGTCCTCATACTGTGAGGTTATCCTAATTGCTCTAATAAGCTGACCCTTATATATATTCGTGAATTGTTTCTTCGGATGGTAGCTAGAATATTCCAAATAACTATTCGAAAAAGTGTTCTTTCTATAAATTTTGGATTTAAACTCATCCCCTGTTTTTGACACAAATGTGTCTAAATAAGCCAGACCTTTGTGACTGCTAGAGGAGGTAAATTTTAAAAAATTACTGCTACTATTGATGTATTGTAAAAATAATGCTAGCTGTTGTTCTCCACCATCCCAAATCAAATATATGTCATCAAGGTATCTGACATAATATTTTATGTATGTCATAAAGTGACTATCTAAAATAGTCCTCTCTTCCCATTCAAGCATGACCAAGTTGGTATGGGAGCACAAGCTGCTCCCATAGCTACGCCTTTGGTCTGCTTGTAATATTCTCCCTCAAATATAATGTAATTATGTTAGAACCAGGGACAACATATCCGTAAGAAGACAGATGGTGTCCCATTGGATATCTATGTTTTCTTATACTGTCGTAGCAAAGCTGATAGACCATCTTCTTTTGGTATACAAGAAAATAAATCTATGACATCAATAGTCACAAATATCAGATCTGAACTGGATAGGTAAATAGGATACTGTTTCAGAAAATCCCATGAGTCCTTAGCTATATGTGGAATAGTGGCGTATATATGTTTCAAATAGGTATCAATTTTAGGAATACCCACTATACTTATATTAAGGTTGAACATCCTGTATTAGCTTCTATAGTGGGTATTCCTAAAATTCACAAGAATATAGATGAACCCCCCTTCAGGCCCATTATATCAGGGAGTAGGTCTAAGATGTTTAATATAGGTAAGGTTATTGATACCTATTTGATGAGCTGAAATTTATTACGTCCTTATTTAAGGACAGAGGCTATGATGTTAGAGTTATGGAAAATGTAAGTAATTATGTTGTGAAGAAATGGGGTAACCAGTACAAGCCTTTGTTGGGTGAAAAATATAGGACAGCTATTGTTTCGACTGTGGATACATTGCATGATATGAAGTCTGAAACTTGCATTTTTGGTAAATCTTGCATTTTGGAATTTGGCACATATTCAGATAAAGTTAAGAAGATTTTAATGAACAACTGGCATATAATATCTGCTGATCAAGATATAGCACCCACATTAGGTGAATGCCCAAGGTTTGTTTATAGGGGCCAACATAAAATCTATTTTAGAGAAGGGTATCTTTATTAAGAAGACAGAATACATGAAAACTGCAAAATGTGGGGCATGTAAACAATGTCACACTATATTTCAGGGAGACAGTGTGAAATTGGATAATTACAAACACACTAGAATTAAATTCTGTGCAACTGTACAACTAAAATGGTGGTGTATATTGCCATCTGTAGAACATGTTCAGGATTCTATATAGGTAAGACTCAAAGGAGTTTAAATAAACGTATATACTCTCACCTTTATAGCATCAAAGGAAGGATGAAAAAAAATGCTTTGTATAAACATATTAAACAATATGGTGACAAACATTATTTTAATTTTGGTATAGTGGACATTGTGCACACCAATAACAGAGGGGGTGACTTTAATAATTTATTATTATTTAAAGAATTTTGGTGGCAAATATATATGGATGCTTCCACTATACCAGGTTTAAATGACACTGTATCTGTCAAACCACTATTGGTCTTAAAATGAACTATCTATTAGGTACATTGCTATATGTTTTTAAACATGTTTTGATATGATCTAAATGTAAATGTTTTTGTTAACATTTTTTCAGTTTTTTAACTTGTTCACTTTATCAACACATATTATATGTAACATTGCTTTTAGAAATAATATGATTATTATTTAATATTTTATGAATAGAGAACAATGGTCAAGGATGTGTGTATAGCTTTAAAATTTCAAACTGAATTTTGGCGCCAAAAAAGTTATTTAAACAACTGTGATGCAAGCTATGGTGTTCTGAGGAAGCTTGTTTTATTCAAGTGAAAGTGCTTAACCATTCTTTGTTTGTTGGCATTACAATAAACTTTTGTTCACTTCTACTTGGTTTCATTGAAGGTGTTGTGAACTGTTATGAGTGTTGAATAGAGGTGAATTCCCAAGACACAGAGACGAAATTTTGCACACAGTGCATTTGCTGCTTTTTCTTTTCTAGTTGAACTTTTATAATACTAGATACAAAATTAATTTAGACTTGCAATTGTAATTCCTCTTGATATTAATAGTAAAGTCCCAAGCCTTTACTACTATTTTGTTCCCCAGTACCAAAAAATTACAATAATTGCAGTCTTCACATCTTGACATCCCATTATAAGTAATAGGAGTATTACATTTTTTAGTTTCTAAAAAATCTTTAAGACTTTTCCCTCTTTGTGTGACAAAAGTAGAATTCTCATATAAAAAAGCACCTAACTTGGAAATTCTTCAAAAATTCCAATTATTTGTGATGATCTGCTTAATACTGTACATATCTACTGAATTTTCTAATGTACAACTCAGATTAAAATCTACTCCTTCACTGTTCCTTTCAACATCCTTTATTGACCCTTTCTTCCTCATGGCTTTAATTTTATCTATTGCTTCACTTATTACCCCAATAGGGTAACCCCTGATTATTTTTTTTCTTAACATCTCACATTCTGCCAAAAAAATACTCATCTTCATCAGTGAGTCTATTTATTCTATCAAGATGACCAAACACAATATTATTTTTCAAGCTCACACTATGTAAACTGCTATATTCCAAGTACCTGTTACTCTGGACATCTTTTTAAAAAAATTTAACCAAGATTTTCCCCCTTTATTATACACAGTCAGATCCAGGTAATTCACACTAATTCTACTTCTATTAAAAGAAAATTTTAAATAACTTGTAACATAATTTAAATGTTCACAGAATTTCAACAATTCCGACTCAGAACCTTCCCATAAAAAAACAAGTCATCAATAAAGCGTTTGTAAAAATAAATATTGCTAGCAAATGTAGAATTGAAAAAAAAAATATTTTTCCCAACTAGTCATGAACAAATTGGCATAGCTTGGGGCCATAGCTGCCCCCATAGCCACACCTTTATTTTGTTTAAAAAATCTATTGTCGAAGCTAAAAAAATTGTAAGACAATATTACATCTAAAAGTTCAGCCAACAGACTAATCTCCTCACCATTAAAATCAGGACAACCCCTCAGCACTCATCTAACCCTCTAAATTACTTCTTCATTGGGAATTACAGTGTACAATGAACATACATCAGCAGTTACTAACCACGTATTATCTCTCAGGGAAACATTCTTCACACTTTCTTTAAAATCAAACAAATCCTTAATATATGATTCAGCTGAAATCACTGCTTTTTGCAAGCATCTATCTACATAGATAGCAATGGACTCAGTTTTATTACCACCATTGGCCACTATAGGCCTAAAATTTGGTGAATCCAAGTTCTTACGTATTTTGGGAAGGCCAAAAAACCTTCCCACCTTGGGTGTATTCACAAAAAAGTAACCAGCCAACTCATTGCTGATTCTTTCCTTCCAATAACCATTCTTCAGTCAGTGAGTTTATAAAATTAAAACTTTTATCTGTATAAATCCAATTCACTTCTGCATAAAAATCAGCATCAGACAATAACTCATATATGTATTTTTAAAAAATATATAGTCCATGACTACCACTGCATTACCTTTGTCAGCCTTAGTGATATAAATATCTTTATCATCCACTAACAACTGCAAAGCATCCTTCTCAGTCTTAGTCATATTATAAATACGATTGTTGTTGTTTTTATTCAACAATTCTCTGAATTCTTTTTCACATGTAAGCAAAAATGCTTCTAACTCTGGCCTTAAGGGAGATTAAAAACACTTGTTTTTTTTAAAACAATGTTGTTTACATGCCCTGCCTTGAAAAAGACATTTCTAATTAATGTTTTGCACGAAACCCCTTAAAGCATTTATCACAGACACAATATTTGCCCTATATGATGGCACAAAATTAAGTCCTTTACTGAGAACATTTATTTGTTCTATATTAAGTGCCACTGCGGACAAATTCACTATTTTTAAATTCAAATTTACAGTACCTTTGGTTAATAATTGTCCTATTTCCAATGGTGCTGCTGGTAACTCTCTCCAGCTCCTTTCTGCACATTCCATGATCTTGTTCCTTGCTGGCAGCAACACTGTTTGTTCCTGTTCATATAAAAGTTCCCTTTGAAATTGTTGTTGCTATTGTTGAACTTCCTTTACCCTTTATTGTGAAAACATTTCTTTTTCTGACCATAGCCTTGTTGATTCTGCCCCCATGACTGCTTTTTGGACTCCCAAGCTTGTTGTTTGCCGACCACCTGTGCCCAACTCCTTGTTCCTGTTCCTCCATCTTGGTAAACATCCACACACTGAAAAACCTGTTTGCTGGTTCCTTCCTGCAAATGATTCATAACTTCTCCTACTACGCCCTCTGCTGGTAGAGCTTCCTCTGTACTAGTTCTTTTTGCTGCTCTGGTTTCTGCAGCCTCATCAGCTTCTGAAATGTTAGTACAGTTACTTTTAATTACTGTTGGGGCCTGTTGATTTGCTTGGAATTCATTTAGATAGTCCCCCTCATCTCTTATGAATTTCTTCAGTTTCCTTTTCTGTTAAATCTCATTCTCTTTGATCAATTTTATTTGAATAGATTCCCTTTTCGACTCACAATTCACAGGAGACACCTTATTTTTCAGGGAACCATAATTATTAATTATTTTGTCATTTAAAATTACCAATTTATGCCTCGCATCTTCAAGCAGCAACTGTACATACTGCAGGCAGACGCTCTCGTTCAGCGCTTTCCATGCACTTAGCAGATCTTCAGAAAAAAATTCTCCAGCAGGCATATTACTAACCCTAAGACCCCTCGGCACTCTTTTCACCTCCAAACAGGCTTCAAAAAACAAGATATCCCACTGTAACCTCTTGCATTTAACTCACTTACGATGTTGGTGCTGGTACTGCTATCGGGTTGGCTCATTTCAGGTGCTCGTCTCTTTGTAGTAAACAGATTAGGAACAAACAAAGTAAAAAGACAAACTAATACCAAAAAATGTTCAGGAGTATCCAACAGACTCTGGATGGCATGAAATAAACAATGTTGATAATAACTATGATTATCTGATGAAGTTGCCGTAACATGGCAACGAAAAGCGCTTCATTTAATAAACATTGTTTTTTTTTTTTGTGATATCCTGAGTCTGTTGGATACTCCTGCACATTTTTTGGTAGTAAACGGATTAGCTGGATTTGCAAGACAGTCCCCCAGCCACTTATCAATCACAGCAACATTACCATTTGGTTCATTGCTGCTGGATGAATTGTCCTTTCTTTTGGGAATCGCTTCCACATCCAATGAGTCCACAGAATTAACTCTTTTCAGAGATTTTGAAGATTTTGCAGAGCCATCCTTTTCAACAACTCCGTTGCCATTGTCCAGCAACGCATTGCTTGGTGTATCGTGCAAAGTGAAGCCAGAGGGAATCACCAGAAAACTAGAATTTGACTGTTGTTGTTGGGAAAACATGTTGGGTGAATTGCCACTCAAAGAAGTCATAAAAATCCAAAATCCAAATGAATCTCCACAGTTCCAATTGTAAATGTAATAAATCCAATATGCAGTTCGAATGACAAAAAAACACTCAATATTTATTAAAACAAAAAAAAAAATGGTAAGCGCTTTCATTCACAAAGAACTTCTTCAGACCTGGTTGTCACACATATAAAATTCACATTTATAGTTTGCTCAGGTCACATGACCCAAAACATTAGCAGTGTTTTAACCCTTTCTTACAAAACACTGCTAATGTTTTGGATCTTGTGACTTGAGCAAACTATAAATGTGAATTTTGTATGTGTGACAATGAGGTCTGAAGAAGTTCTTTGTGAATGAAAGCGCTTACCAGTTGTTTTTTGTTTTAATAAATATTGAGTGTTTTATTGTCATTTGAACTGCATATTGGATTTATTATATTTACAAATGGAACTGTGGAGATTTTTTTTCTACAAGTTTTATTTAATGAATCATTTTATTTAACTAAAGCACTTGTATTATTAAATGTGAACAAAGGTCTTCATTTGAATAGGTCAAATGTATCTAGTATGGACTATACTTGCAATTTCAGGGAAGTGTATAACAAGAAGATGGAATACAAACACAATACCAACTTTGCAAGGTTTCTACAGTCTACTGAAGACCACAGCATTATTGGAAATTAAAATTAAAGAACTAAGAATTTATCCAAAGCCATGTATCAACAACCCTTGGGAAAAAGTCTTATCATTTATTGACACAATAATTGATCAGACACTCTGATAATGGATTGGACATAATTATAAAGTAACTATGTACATTAAGATCTGTTATAGTGCAAGGCTAATGTAAATAGTGTACATAGTTATTTAAGATGTTATGTATAAATACCATCTAATTCATTCAAATATATTTGAAAAATAAATAAAAAAATGAGAAAAAAATAAAGAACAGATACTAGGGTTGAAATCTGGGTTATTGACTGTTTAGCTATGTTTTGTAGATATCAAATTTAAATAAATGTGATAAAAAACAGAAATGTCTATCTCATATGGGTCAGGTTTCCAGGTAGTTCTCCAATCTGGGACATTTAAGATTTTCTCTTAAATGTGGAAACCCCTTACCCCTGGGGGAGGGTGAAGCAGTACCATGATCTGTCAGCTTGCTGAAGGAAGACAAGGGTGAAGGGTGTACAAACAACGTTGGTGGCTACCTGGATGACAGCCCTCCTCTGGTTGGCTCTTGACTCTTGCCTGCAGTCACTGAGAGGCTGTAGTAATGGGAGGAATGAATGGGTCTGACACCCACAGGAGGAGAGTCTGAAGGATGGGAAATGCAGAGGGGGAAAGTAAACCTTCTTTTCCCTTCATGCTGCTGAGCATCTGCTGCTCTGTCCCTAGTGGATTTTTCCCTGCAGTTTTCTCCTGGCCACAGTACAGGCAGCACAGGTTTGAGGACCTTAACAGATACCCCGCAACTCTAACTATCTGTACCGGAAGCCACCATTTTAAGCTTAAAATAATACCACTGAAGTATGTGTCCCAGTAAATAACTACTACATATGCTAATCTTTTAATTAATGCTAGGCACAACAAGAATGTACAGTGGGTTTTTTTGCTAGTCACCACGAAAAGCAGATGCCAGCAGCTCCTATCCTTTCTCTTTGGTTACCCACTATCCTCATACTGTTTCTGTGTATATTCTCCTGTTCTGCACTTTACCCTTCCTTGAATTCATTTCTAGCCTCATTCATAATTGCTTTTCCTAGTGCACCTGCCCTATTTTACTGTCTTCAGACTCTTACATATTGTTTTTTTATGTTTTGCCCTGCTTTTAGCTGCTAGTAATACCTCTCTCTCTCTCCCTGCAAAACCCCTCTCTATTGTAGCTTATTTTAACCATACAGCACTGGGTTTCCTTCAAGTAAATCTACTTGTGTAGCTTGATGCCAGTGTCCTTTTGTAAGCTTACTTCTGGTCATATTTTATTTCTTTTTATTTTATTTCTGGTGACTATACCTTTAGAAACTTTATATCCTTGTCTCTCAAACTAGTGTTTCACTATCTTTTCTGATTGTTTCTGTGACTTCATCTTGACCAGGGTGCTAGCCCCGCTCCGTTCGCTCCCCTACCTTACCCCCATTCCCACCCAACCCCATTACAATTACCTTTATACCTAACTATCCCTCCCCTTCCTGTCCCACTAGCCACTACAGTTCCACTTCCTGCCTATTGCCACAACCACCTTACTAATCTGTCAATCTTGTCAACACCACTTCATCTATACCACTGCCTCTCTACCTACTCTATCTGACCATATTTTATTCCAACATGTATTATTTTCTAATATCTTCTACACTACTCCTTATTCTCTCTATCTCCACCTCTTACCACTCCAATCTCTCTGACCCACTCCTATGTTCACCAGCTTCTCACTCATACAACATATATCCAACTACTTCATCTTTTGCTATCTCCCCTAATCTCTTTACTACCTCTATCTCAAGTCTATATAAACTATCCATAATACAGGTTTTTAAACCTTCCCACAAAGCTAAGTCAAAACTATACAAACTCCATCTAGCATCTACTTCACACTCTCTCCTCAATAAAAGCCTACTTTGTTCTGTAGATATCCATCCCAACCCTGGCCCCTCTTCTCTCCCCAAAACTACCTCTACACTGTCCCCATCTTACTCCTTTAACAGTCACCAACCTCAGTCACAACAATCATCTCCATCCAAATACTTAACTATTTACTCATTGAATATTCAGAGTCTAGCAAATAAAGTAACTGAGCTGCACTCATGGATAGCTCTCAAAACACCTCACATCCTCTCCCTATCTGAAACCTGGCTAAAGCCACACATCTCAAATAGTGAAATACTCCCACCAGGTTATAATATCTTCCGATCTGATAGACCTGTAAAAAAGGTGGTGGTGTGGCCATCCTCTACTCAAACATTGTTAACCTCTCACCATACCCTTCCCCAATTCCTGAATTCCTCCCAGCTGAAATCATCATCCTTAACTGACATCTGAATCCCCACAAAAAACTTGCAATTGCCTCTATCTACCTTTCTCCTGGTAACAATCTGCCCTTTCTTGAAAACATCCTATCCTGGTTCTCCCACAACATACCATATGAGACAATTATCCTTGGTGATGTCAACATTGATTGGTCCAAACTCACAACTGACTCCCCCCAACTCAGTATCCACCTACACGGCTTCCACCAACTGATAACATCTCCCACTCGCTTCCATAAAAATTCCTCTTCCAGCTCCATCATAGACTGGATCCTTACCAATTCCCCCCACCAATACCACAATCCCACCACCTTACCTGACTCCCCCAGTGATCATCTCCCTACCACCATCTTAAGACACTACTCCAATATTCCTAAGACCCACCTTATCAAAGACTGTCGAAAACTATCGACTTTCAATTCATCCCAATTTAACTCCATTCTCCACAACATAGATTGGTCCATTCTAAAATACCTCACTGTAAACTATGCTGTAAGCACTTTCAATAGCATCTTCATGAATACTCTAAACTCCTTAGCTCCCTCTAGGAAGATCAGAGTAAAATCAAACCATGCTCCCTGGCTATCCAAAGAAACTAGATCCCTTATGAAACAAAGAGATCATACTTGGAAAACCTGGACTAAAACTAAACAACCACCTTTTCTTCAAAAATACAGGTAACTGAGGAACCTTGCAAAATAAACATACAACTAATGACAAAAAGTTATACTATAGCTCTGCTCAGCTTAACAACAAATCCAATCCTCAAAAAGTTTGGGCAACTCTCAACAACATCCTCTATCCTGGAAAGCCCTCTAATCCCTCCCCATACCCTAACTCTTCCTCTCAGGAAACAGCTACACTCCTAAATAAACACTTTATCTCTTCCATCCAAAATCTGGTAACCTCTAAGCCAAACTCTACTTCGACACCCAGCTCTCCAAGTCCCTCTAACACAACTTTGTTTTCTTTTGAGCCAGTTCCCATTACTTACATCAAATCTCTACTACTCAAGCTAAAACCTTGCTCTCCTTCCACTGACAATCTATCTCCTACATTCCTCAAACTTGCTGCTGACTCAGTTGCCTATCCTGTATCTATACTAATTAATCAATCCATTCTGGAATCAACTGTCTCCACCCTTTGGAAATCTTTCTTCACTATCCCTCTTCATAAAGGTGGAAACTCCACTGACCCCCCTCAAACTACCGACCCATTGCCATTATGTCCCCCCTCTCCAAGATATTAAAAAAAATGTATTCACTCACAGCTTCTCAATCACCTCCTCACACACCACTTACTTACCCCTACCCAACATGGATTTCGTCCTCACCACAGCACCACCACTGCCCTCCTCTCCTTCACTCATATCATTGCAGAGGCCCAAGACAACAATAAACTAATTTCCTGTCTCTTCCTAGATCTCTCCAAAGCCTTTGATACTGTCTCTTATCCTCTACTACTATCCAAACTCACAAATCTCCACCTATCCCCCTCCGCACTTGCCTGGTTTAATAGTTACCTATCTGGCAGGGAACAATCTGTCAAATGGCTCTCATCCTCCTCACCTTTCATTCCCATCTCCACTGGTGTTCCTCAAGGCTCCATCTTGGAACCCCTTTTGTTTAACATCTTCACCAATGATCTTTACACCTCATGCAAAGAATCCTCCCTTATTCAGTATGCCGACGACTCCACACTTATATCCATCTCAAATAACATTCCTGAACTAGACTCCCTGACCCAACAGGCCCTACTATCCACTGAACAATGGCTCTCTCACAACCTATTGATCTTAAATCCCAAAAAGACCAAACTCCTACTTTTCCTTCCCTGTTCTTTTTCTCATCACAAACCCTCCTTTTTTATTACATCTTCTAACAATACAAATATCCAACCTGACACCCACACAAAACTCCTAGGGGTCATTATCGATGACAAACTCAAGTTCAACCTACACATACTCCAATGTATAAAAAAAATCAAACCAGAAACTAGGTCTGCTATATCGGAACAAAAAATTCCTAACCCCTGAATCTAGACTTACCCTGGGCCAGGCAATACTCCTCCCCTCCCTGTTATATGCCGCCCCAGTTCTTACCAATATCCAGGCCTCCACTCTAAACAAACTGCAACAGACTTACCATAAAATAGCCAGATTCATTACTAACTCTTCATACAACTCACACCACTGCATTTCTTTAAACCCTCTTCAATGGCTTAAACTTCCCCAGTTTCTGCTATCTTATCAATTTCATATGCTACACTCTATTCTTTATAAGCCCTCCTTCTGTCCATCTCTATCTTCCTTAGTCTCCATCTACATCTCATCCCGGACCCTCCGTACTTCTAACCAACAATTAGTTTATATCTACCACCCAAAAAGGTCAGTAGGCAAGCTACTCTACAAACACTCCCTTGCCCATGCTTGGAACAAACTTCCCCTTGACTTATGTTCAATCTCCCACACCTCACTCTTTAAAAATGAACTAAAAGCTTATTTTCTCAATTCCAGACCCTGCCCTTGCCATGACCCTACCTAGTCTTCCTTCCCTTTATGTGCCCTCAAAAGGACCATACTTAGTACTTCATTACACCTCTCTCTCCAATGTGTCTACTATGCATTTGCACAATTTTATACAAACAAAAAATGTTCATTGTTGACCTATTGAACTATATCAATGTAAAATTGTTACTTAGCTTCTTTTTAATGCAACTTTAACTTTATGCATGTATCCCAACAAATGTGAATCATTTTGCTATAACTGCTATTATATCAATATTGTTTAAAATTGTACTTAGGTTCATAGGTTCATAGGTTTATACTAGGCTATCTGCCCTAAGGCATTTATAAGCCTAGCCCAAAGTTTTTTTTGACATACACTACCTTATTAAAAAAAAAATGTTACCCATTAGTTTGTTTTGCCCTCTGTCCAGCAGTGACACTTGTTTTAAAATGTATTACTGGAGCTTTTCTCCTCGGGTCTCCACTGAAAATGGACCACAAGCCCAGTTAGACAAAGCCGGTTAACAAATGTCAATAAATAAATAAATAAATACATAAAATAAATAAATAAAATGCTAGTTTGAACTGAGGTAAATGGCATGACGACATCCCAGCATTCCATTTCTAGATGTTTTAGCAGGGAAGTTGATAGAGTCATAGCTACACAATTATCTTCTCCAGTCCAAAAAGTGAATACACCTGGACAGTAACTCACTTGTTCAAGCAGTGACGCTGTTAGTCATGAAAATATTTCTACAAATATGAATGACTGCAGTTCAAAAAGGGGTGAGTCAGTTTGCTCCCATAAGCCTTTAAAGGGTAACTCTTTTACAGAGATAGTGTGCAATTGAGCAGCTAAACCCCTTGTTTTCACTTGTAAACAGCCCTAATCTAGCAACCAGTAAGACTGAGGAAAGATATTGAAAATTAGAATTAAACTAAACACTAACAGCAGCTTCCAGTACAGATGAGGTATCTACCTCTCAGATATAAATGTAATGAGGAACATTTATACTGATAGTGTTATTTGTAAGAGAATGCAAAGCATATAGAACTGTCAGACTGTTTACAAGATTGTGTACAGTGATAATGGGACAAAAAATCTGTATTGGTTTTAGCTTTCAAATGTAATGCTGTACAAGCTGGGTTCCTATTAGATTGTCGAAACTTCGTTTACGCGAATACGAAATCATTGACACATATTGCGTGAAATACGGAATCGTCGAATGTGCAAAACTGCGAAATCCAAAATGTCGAAGTGTTTTGGTTGGCTCATCTGCAGTATAGCTCAGTAAGGTAAGTGTGCGATAGTTATGGACCTTAGGGTTAGGGTGCGGGTTAAGGTAAGTGTATAGATAGGTAATGTGTGTTAAGATTTAGAGTAGTGTTAGAAGAAGGGTTTTGTTAAATGTATTTATGTGTATTATTTATTTTGTTTGGGTATATCTCCGTAGGGGAAGTGTGCGGTAGTTACAGACCTTAGGGTTAGGGAGGGGTTAAGGATAGTGCATAGATAGTTATGTATGTGGGGTTTAGTGTAGGGTTAGAAGTTGAGTTTTGGTGCTTTACTTTAGGGTTAGGAGTACGGTTTGGTTAGTGTATGTATATGGTTTATTTATTTTGTTTGGGTAGGTCGTATGTAGCGGGTGGTGAGGTTGGCTGACTATGAGCATTCGATATTTTAAATTTCACAGTTTCGTGCATTCAGTATTTCTGCAGTTTGAGTAATACATGTCGCTGTTTTGGTATTCAATGTAATGGATTTTCGTTCATTTAATATAGACCCGTACAAACTACAGTGTATCATTTGCCATTACAAGCTTCAAAATGTCTGGAAATGTAGTGCACAACTATACCTTTGTTACTAAACAATGACGTGGGAAAGATTAAACCATTCCTTTTTTTCAGATTGCCTAAACAAATGTGAAGAAGAAAGATAAATGAAAAAAAGAAAGAAAAATAAACTGCTCAGATTTTGTGATGATCTTTCCAATGCCTGATCAAGGTTGTGAATGAATCTCTGTTTTTAAGAAGCTTCTTACAGGGACCTAAATATACCCATAACAATCTTGATTTATGTCACTTTTTCTGTTTATATTTGCTTGTAGGTATTGTTTGTCTTTAATGATTTATATGATATATCCCATTAATTTCCATTACTTCATTTACTGCCACTAATAAGCAGTATTGCTCTGTCATTTTCTTTTTATGGTCTCCTCTCGCCATAGGTAATTTCTCACTTGCTGGTTTTGTTCACTTATGAACACCATAGGTCAGAAACTCACTGGATGACTTTATATTCTGTTAATAATTTGCTGCTGCCTTGACCTTAGAGAGAAGAGGAGATACTTTTGTATCTTTGCAACAGTGGCAGTGCATTAAAGGATCTGCTGTATTATGACTCTTGTGTCTGCTGTAGGACTGTTAATAATGCTGTGTGAATACTAATGATGTTTGTTTTGGATTCTGCTAAACACGCTTATGAAACAGCTGTCAGCTAATAATTTATGAATCCCTTAAAAGAGTGACAACATTGCAAGCCTTGTTAAAGGAATGTTTTGCACTTGCAGATAAACAGCTCATTTAAACCCTATGGATGTGGATAACTAATATCTGAAGTCCTGTAAATACACATTAAATACTGAAATCTTAATGAAGGGAAATGCTGCAGTAAATATATATATATATATATATATATATATATATATATATATATATATATATATATATATATATATATAGATATTCCTGAAAGGTATGTTTCTACTTCTAGGGATGTACCAAACATTTCAATTTGGTACTCAGACCTCATATTGTTGTCTCCTACCACTCACCTATCATTAAGAAAATGTACACATCTGTCTTAAAGCTGGAATTTGTACACTTAAGAAATACACACATCCTTTTCATCTAGTGCCATACAGTCACAAAAAAGCATGTTTTAGATAAATATTCTTGTCTGCCAGAATACCCTCTACAGATCCCTGATGTGGGTATTAGTTTAGCCTTCTAGGCATTCTTTGCCTTATGAAACACAATCTTTCAAACAAATGCTTATAAAAATGCACTAACTTGACAACACCTTTGTTTGCTTCTACACTGCAAAGTCTTCAGTAGATGGCTTGTGCTCTAATGGCTTACAAGTTGTTATCATTTTAGAAATGTTTCACACTATGACTTTTAAGTTGTCAATCTGAATATCCCAGAATTTTTAGGTGTTCCACCTAAACTGCTTATTTGACTACTTTTTAAAGTAATGTATATGCATGCATTTATCATCTACTTTTAATTGTTCTAGAAAAATGTGTAGCAAATTGCTAACACACACAATACGGCAAAGCCTATCACCTAAGTTTGACTTTATATCAGCTTTCTCTTGTATACTGCATGATTCTGGACTAGTAATTTAAATTGTGAATATTACTATGCCATGTCAAAGAGGAAGATCCCATCTCAGTGAAAAATTAATTAACAAAGTTAAAATGAATAGTTAAAAGCATCCATTGAAAAATGGAAAATTATAACTGGAATGTCAAGTTTAAGTATGATGCTGATGTACATCTCTTGTTTAGGACTCTTTATAATATTTTGATTTTAGCATAAGCCTTGATAACAATGTTCTATGCATGGTTTCAAAAGCTGGCACTTGAACGTGTCCTACACTATGCCTCCCCTCTCTTTACTAACCTACAAATGTCCACCCAAACACAGCTGGAACAATCCTACCATAAAATATATCACTTATGGCAAATCACCCCTTTAGAACTCATCACTGTTCTGTGCTTGTTGTTTGTCTTTTCCTGGTTAGGGGTCACCACAGCAGAACTCCAGTCCGCTAATGACTGGTAGTCGATTTTTATGGTACTGAGTTGCCAGCCCAACACCCAACCTTCAGCAAAGGCATACCCATTCACACATGTCTTTTGGAGGCCACTCACCACAGGGAGGACATGCAGACTCCACACAGAAAGCACTCTAGCCAAGAATCGAACAGGAGAACCTCTTACTGTGAGGCAACAATGCTACCGCTGTACCACCACGGCTTCTTGGACTGAACTTCCACATCACCTCCACCATAGTCAGCTACTACTAGCTCATAGTTTGGTTAAATAGTGCTAGTATTATGGAAAGTGTTTTTTTTAATAATGTGTATGGTTGGGCATAGGAGCAGGGGCAGGGTTAGTGTTATGGTTAGCATATATTACAAAGAATGGGCACTACTTTACCAGTGTTTTATAACCCTAAACGTAACCCTGCCTCTAAACCCAGCCCTGCACGATTACTTAGAAAATTCCTTTCCATAATATTACCACTACACTAGACTCTGCATCACACACACAGAAAATGTTAAACCTACCACCTTCTCTAACACTTATTATAACTCACATACTCCCTCCTACCATTAATGCTAAAATGGTAAGTATATTCAAAAGTTCTGACATTAAAATCCCAAGACCACATTTACCTTATCTACATATATGTGTTTGTTTTACATCTCAAGCAATTCAGTCTGTTGATGAATTGATGATTCAAAAGATGTATATATCTGAGACGTTGATCACATCACCACTGGGTTACACTTATCAAGCTTTTTAATGGACAGTAGGATGGAAGCTTCGCAAAAAAATAGAAACCTATGAAATGAGTATGCTGGGCCAGGGGAGGGTCCCTTTGACTGTCTTTTCTGGGGGCTGGAATGGCATAGTAAATTCTAAGGAAGATATAAAGGTGTTTCCTTACTTAGATGAAGGAAAGAGGTGGAAGCTTTAGTAGACATTTGCAAAGAGAATAATGTTTTCTGCTTCTAGTGGCAACATTATAAGTAAGCAAGGCAATACATGATTATGGCAGCTCACTGTGTTTTTGAATGCCAGCTAGACCATTTTTTGGCAGAGAAACAGGCCATAGGAAGTACTAGATGAGCTGTCCTTGAGGAACATTTTGCACCTAGCCAGTTTCTTGCAAATGTGAGAATCAAACCCTGTACTTTGTGTCTGTGAGGTAAACATCTTAACATTTATGCTAATCTGCCAACTCAGGCATCCCCCCAAGTGCTACTTAGAGTTTGGCAACAATAACAGATCATGTGTGATGCTCGTGCACTGGTCCAGTAATAAAGGAGCCTCAATCCTCACCACTAGCACCAGTGAGGAGTGTGCACATTGGGAAGGATAACAGGTACACACACAGTAAAGTACAATTTCCCCTAAGAGCACACAGAGATTACAGTCAGTCTGGGGCTGGTTTCTCCCTTTCTCTCCAGATCCCCAATAAGACTCCCCAATGGCACAGTTATAGCATCCGGATCTCAGCCTAATGGTCAAGCTAAAACCTCCAGCACCCTCTCTGTCCAGCCAGTGCTTCATGTCCTTGCCCAAGTAGCGAACACACACACACTTTGAGATATAAGTTATATACAAATGCACAGACACTCCTGGGGAAGGCTGGCACAGGTTCTCCTGCTATGCCCCCTTCTCTTCTGACTAAGGTAGAAATCACTGCCACCAACTACTAATATCAGCTACTATAAGGCCCTTCCCAAAGGGTGACCAATTTCACTTTGTAATATTACTGTTATCCAAATAGTAAGTGTGACTCATGGCTAAAGCTATTGGAGAGGCTTGGACAGAATCACCAAATACATGCAATGTAGTCTAAGAGCTTAAATTACCTTTACACAAAACAGCCACAGTTGAAAGGTTTACAAACATTTAATAATAAATAATACAAACACAAGACAAAGATTATTACTTCAACACAATGACATTACAGAATTCAGAGATCAAAGAAAACTTTTAAAACAATATTGTAGGATAGTCTGACATAAATATAGAAAACAGCTAGACTAATCTGGATAAATTTCTCTCCAACTCTAAGAGAAATACTAAAATCTACCATCCTAGTTACAGAGCAAAGGCATATTGCTGTGAGTTGATGTCTTCAGGTTCAGACAAAATCCAAAATTATCTCCTTTCTTTCTGTCCTTAAATTGATAACACAGTACTGCTGAGTCATTTCAGATTACATCATTCTTAACAGTTCTGATTTAGTTTCCCAGGCTCACAGAACTTAAAATTTACATTTCTTTTTGTAATCTGCACCTGCAGGAATCCACAGCATTAAAATACATTTTACATGTAAAAATCTAGTAATTAACTCTTGTTCTAAGCCAATAAAAATAAGTCCTTAGTCCAGACATCCTGTCTCTGGGCTTGAGATCAAACAGTCCTAAAATGCTTGACTTAACAGCTTTCTTCCAGCAGGGTGCACTGTGGTTACATTTTTGAATCTCAGAACATAACAGAATTTTCTTACATTTGTTACACAAGCCTGTGTATCCTATTAATATTTACAATGAGATAGAATTATTTACAGGTTTATATTAGTACATCAAAGTATTACTACTTCGAATGTACTAATATCAAACCCTTTGCATCGGAAGCTGAATATAGCGAAGCTGCAGAATATTGAATACTTTCCTAGGGAAAGTAATCGGTGGGCTGTTTCTGCAGCTTCGCTATTTCCTCAACTGTGGAGCAAAGATTATGGACCGGGTTAAGGTAAGTCTGTGAACGAAGGTGAGTGTGCGATAGGGACTTTATGGTTAGGGAGCGGGTAAGGTAAGTGTGCGACAGGGACTTTAGGGTAGGGAACAGGTAAGGTGAGTGTGCAATAGGGACTTTAGGGTTAGGGACCAGGTAAGGTGAGTGTGCGGTAGTTACTGACCTTAGGGTTAGGGTTGGGTTAAGGTAAGTGGATAGCTCGTAGTGTATGTATGGTTTAGTGTAGGGTTTTGTGAAGTGTATGTGTGTGGATTATGTATTTTGGTGTGCTTGTGTTGTGTGTATGTTTGTTGGAACAGCATATTTTTTTCCCTGGGAAAAAAACGCTGTTCTGAGTGTTCGATGTTGTGGTGTTTCAAATGAAATGGTTCAATATTAGAACATTCGATGTAGTAATGCTTCGATGTTCTAATATAAACCCATTATTTACAAACTTTTAGCTAGCTAGGCTGGCAGCCTTCACACCATCCCCCGGATTCATGAATCCTCCGTGTAAGACTTAATAAGTCTTACTTGGAGGCTGCACTTGAAGGGTATTACATCAGCGTGCCATGAATATTCATGACGGCACACTGACTTAACCATAACTCTTACATGGACCGAGTATGAAAGCAGGGGGCATGTCCAACTGCCGAGCAGTCTAAATGTCCATGCCCCTGCAAGTGTAGTAAAAGCAAAATGTCAACACACAACAGCGAGTTTGCTCAAATGTACTTGCACCCAACACCACACTCCCTGACACTGTAACCCCCCATCACAGTTATAAAAAGTAAAATATATATTTTTTTAAATCCACGATAAAGCTGCCCGTATTTGCGCGTGTGTGCATGGGTGTGCCCATTGCTTAGCCATAGTAAGCAATTCCGACATAGAAGAGCATAAGAAAGAATGTTTATGCAAATTACACCAAATTGCAATAGCGTAATGGAAGAGCATATGCACAAAGATGAGGCATTCATGGTTCGAGTCCCACCACTCCCCTTCTTCTTTATGTTTTAAATCAGTATTTAAAATAATACCAGACATATATGATTAAAATTTTATTAAAAGCAGTGACATGGCCAATGTATCAGTGAACAAAATATATATTTTTAAAGGACCCAGATATATAATAGGCTGCTGTTAAGCAACGCGTTACCCAGCTAAACAGAGGTGCCCATAGTTTAGTAGCACATTATCCAGCTAAACAGAGGTGCCCATAGTTTAATAGCAGTTTACCCAGCTAAACACAGGTGACCATAGTTTAATAGCACTTTACTCAGCTAAATAGAGATGCCCATAGTTAAATAGCACTTTACCCAGATAATCAGAGTTGCCCATGGTTTAATAGCATTTACCCAGCACAATAGAGTTGCCCAAAGTTTAAAAGCACTTTACCCAGCGCAACGTGTTTGCGCGGACGTGCGCGCTGTGCCAACCAGGGCACCGATGGGCACCAGGGATCAACATAGAGCTAAGTTGCTTAAACACAGCCACACCCCCTAGCCTGTCTAGACAGTATTAAAATAAAAGAATGACAAGCTTCGAAACCAGGACCCTGTGCATCATAATCAAAGTACAGAACCACTAAGTCATGACAACATAGGGGAAGCAGCCACTATTAACATTCATATACTTACAAATGGTAGTTTAACCATTACTAAGCAGGTCTGCAGTCAGCCAAGAATTTTACAAAATGGCCAATCACAAAAAAGTGCAGGAAATGCGGCATATTTAAGCCATAACTGATTGCAGCTCACATTTGCAGTCAGAATGGCTGGTGCAGGAGAGGGTTCACGCTTCCAAGCGCAATGTTGGGGCATCGAGGAGTCCAAATACATGGTTTGGCTCCTTGTCCACCATCACGAGTCAAGACTCCTGCAGGGTCAGTTCCAAGGGATGGAGTACAAGGCAGAGGCTTGGAACTGGTTAGTTCGTGACCTCACCAGTGCCACAGGTGTTCCCCGGACTGGTGAGCAGGTCCGTCACCACCATACAGACCTAAAGAGACGAAAGCAGGACTGCCTGAACCAGTGGATACAGGAGGCCCGTGGGATGCAGACTGCCCCACAACTGAGTATGTAGCCATAGAATGCAGTATGTAAGAATTGATAATGGAGTATGTATAATGGATAGGTATGTCTCAATATCCCTTAATTTACTTTACAGCTGCAGGTGACCGTGCTACGAATCAGCAAGCCTATGCTGATAGGCTGCTAAGGCTGCGCCACCATGCAGGTTAGTGATTATTCTGCATGTATTGTTATATAAAATATGGGAGAGAGCATGAAAGAATGTGTTGTAGTCCAATAAAACAGCCATAGAATTGCCTGAATAAGTCCTCTGCATGTACTGCCAGATAAAAACTTCAGAGAGGCAGAAAAAGAGTGTAGTAACCCATTAAGAAAGGTAACATATGCCTGGAATAATATCTCTGCAGGCACTGTCATATAACATAAGTGAGTGAGCCTGAAAAAAGATTGTTCTAACCTATTAATAAAGGTATAATATGTTTTGAACATGTCTGCCATAAACACCGTTAAAACAAATAAAGGAGTGAGCCTGTGGAAAAGTGTGCAATGTCATTAATAAAGGTCTAAAACCCAGAGTGTGTCTGTGTCACAGAGTCTGAAATGTTGTTGTACCCTTGCATTATACAAACAGTACTGTTTGAAAATGTGCTGGCAACTCAGAATTATGCAGTCCCATATAAAGTGGGTGATGGAAGTGCAAGTAGCTGTGAAACATATACACAGTCCACAATAGTCACTTACTGGCTGGCATGAATAAGTAAACCTGGCACACATGTAGCATGTAATTATTCACCAGAAATGTGAGTGTGTGTTAAGAAATGCAGGGTTCTGTACAAATAGAAGTGAAAATGTCATGTGAAAACATCACAGATATGTAGATAAAGAAATATAAATGCAAACAAGAAATATGTAGCAGTGACATCTGCATCCTGGACAGTTAGTATGTCAGATATAGGTCAGGCATATATTGAACTAGCCAAACCCATGACACAACCTAATGTATGGTGGCAAGTGTAATAATACAGGTAGGGTATATACACTTGCAGTCACTGGGAATGTAGACTAAAAGGTCATTATAAGATGGTAACCAATGTTTTTTCTACACCCTACCATATGTGCATAAACCATGCAATTCCACACTTCAATGGATATGTGTAACCTTAAATATTTGTTGGGACATATGTCCTATTGTTTTATAAATATTTGCATTGATGTTGATGCATGTGCCCTGTTCAAACACCATGTTCATGGTGGCCTGTTGCTACCAAACATCCCTGCATGCTGTTGGAATATCCACTGTGGTTCAATATATGCATGTGTTATGCTTGCTGTTCAACTGTTGTAACCTTGGTGTGTTGGGTTAATAGGAATATTACTGCATGCTGTTATACCTAATCTGGAATGCTGTTGTTTATGTTGTAATTAAACACACCTAATCACAGAACGTATGGGAAGGCTGGTCCCAGCGGACCCACCTATCCCTCCTCAGTTGGCGAGTGCACCTGGCACCAGCAGCTCCGGTGCCCAGCCCTGGCTCCCCTCCTCCATTGGTTCTGTGCCACCTTTGGGTGGAAGCGCTGCAGGGGATGGGGCTCATCCCCCCCGTGCAAGCGTGGGAGGAGAAGGACCATCTGTCACCCTTTCTAAGAGTCCGGGTTGTGGTGCGTAGGGAGATCCAGCGTTCAGTCGCTGATCCCCAACGCCAGCTTGAGGCGAGAGTGGCACGTCTCTTGGGTAAGCCTGCCCATCCTACTCAGCCCCCAGCACAGCCACCCTCGGGGCTGTGAAGGTGCAGTGGTGACTGCCCATGGGTGGGGACACAGTTCCACTGTTACCATCTGTGGGCTCATGGGCTTGCGATTTCCAAACAACCTTCCCCGTCAGTTGTGTTCACCCACCCCATGTGTCAAACTCCGCCCCTGTATGCATCTTGTTTGTCTTGTCTGTTTACCTCCCCAACCTACCTCCCCAAATATACCTACATCCTCTACCTCACATTCCACTCTCACCTGAAAAAAAAAAAATTAAAAAAGGGCAATCTGTTCCCACAAAAAAATTACGCCCCATACATAGCTTCCCAATTTGCACACATGTCCGCTGGACATGTAAACTGATAATTCTAATTGGCAGTACAACATATTTTGTTGTCCTCACCCCTCTCTCAGGGGTGGAAGATTTCAAATTTCACACCAAATTTCATACATATGCACAGCTGCTGCTGGTAAAGAAATGGGCAGCTATGGACCTTCCCTACTCCCATCCTGCACATCCCAAGCTGGTTTCCCTACTATCTTTCCCTCTTTGTGCCCCCATTTTCACCACTTTCCTAATTCCCCATAATCCTTTCTTTAAAAGAAATTAGTGGGGGGGGGTTACCGGGAGTAAGCACTTTTAAGTAGTAGTTAGCGGGGGTGCGCAAGTGTGAGCTTGTGTGCGCTTAGCTAAGCATTGCTAAGCATCACGCAAACCTGTGGAAACCCGCTTACAACTGCTTAAAAGTGCCTTAGTCACTCTGTATGACAAGGTCCTTGTACTGCTCAGCAGCAAAATAAAATACTCTTGTCAGTCTCAAACCAGGGACCTTGGACTCACCAGTCTGCATGAAGTACCACTACACCACAGCAGATATACAATAGCTTAGTGCTGAAAGAAATATATCATGCATTACCATGAGTGAATGTAAAGGGAAAATAGGAATGGCATAACACAAATCTTGTTCTGTGGGCCTTAACCAGCAGGTGTTGTGGAATTGCATGACATGACTGTGAAAAGAGAATCAGCCATGCTAGTAGGGAATAAGGTCACAGTAGCACCTTACAAACCCCACACAGTATCAGAACAGGATAAACACTGGCATATTTGCATAGGTCACAGGCCAGACCTCCCAACAGTGGCTGCTCTACAGTGATGACCCTGATTTGTAAACAAATGTTAGCTGTGCCCCTCTGACTCCCTGTGAAATGTACTAACAGTAGGCAGAAAGGTGTGGAATCTCACTTAATGACAAATGTCAATAAGTGAGAGTAGACACTGCTTGCATGTCAGAAAAGGTGTAGTAATACATATGCTCTGAATCCCCCAAAGTCTGAACTGCAAAATGTCTGAAATATATCACAGGTGTATCCCAGTTATATGTACCTTTCCCTGAGGCTGTTCAAATATATACGTGAGAGTATCTTAGGCCTGGAAGAGTCAGAAACACACAGGCATATCATCTTGTCTGCTGTTACACACTCTGCAAATAGCTGTAGAATGAATCCCACAAGCATGCCCTTATGTAGAAGTACAACACAGAAATATCAAAGGATGTAGCCATGTACTGGTAGCAACCACCTGTGACAATGCCATTGTTCAGGTGCTGAAAAGACTGATGTGGTGCACAGTCAAAGAATACTAGGCTGACCTCTGTCTACCATCTGGATATGTCCACAGGTGGGAGCTACTCAGACAGACTACTAGCCTTCATAGACTTACAGGTACACAGCAACTCTGCATGTTCAGCAAGATAAACATCACACAATAATAAATAATGCACTCTGCAGTTCTGCACCCCTACCCAAAGGTACTATATACCCGTGTAGTCGGGCATAACCAAGGGTGTATATAGGCATACACTGTACAGAAATATGTCCAGTTGTCCTGAGCAGACTGTGCTAATGTCAACACAAACAAACCACAAACTGTTCAGAAGTGAGTAACGTACTAATGACAGTATAGCAGTTCACAAACAGTGCATGTGCCTGATATTCATAATTGATAGTACAACATACTTAGTTGTCCTCACCCCTCTCTCAGGTGTGTAAGGTTTCAAATATCCCACCTAATGTATTGCATATGCACAGCCGTTGCTGGTAAAGAAATGGGCAGCTATGGACCTTCTCCACACCCATCATGTACATCCCAAGCTGGTTTCCCTACTGTCTTCCCCTCTTTGTGCACGCTTTATCAACACATTCCTATCTCCCCATTTACTTTTCTGTCAAAGAAATGAGCATGGGGGTTAGCGGGAGTGAGCACTTGTAAACAGTAGTAAGCGGGTTTGCACCAGTGTGCGCATGTGTGCGCTTAGCTTAGCATTGCTAAGATATGATAAACTAAGCCAAGCTTAGCTTAGTATTGCTAAAATACAATAAGCTAAGCTAAGCTTAGCTTAGCATCGCTAAGCGTCATGCAAACCCGCTTACACCTGCTTAAAAGTGCCTTAGTCACTCTGTATGACAAGGCCCTTGTACTGCTCAGCAGTAAAATAAAATACCCTTGGCAGCCTCAAACCCCACACCTTGAACTCACCAGTCTGCATGACGTGCCACTAAGCCACAGCAGATATACAATAACTTGGTGCTGAAAGAAATATAACATGCATTACAAGGAGTGAATGTAAAGGGAAAATAGGAAAGCCATAGGAATACATTGCAATAACTACTGTTGTATGCCAGTTAATTCTCTAATTCCAAAAGAAAGTACATACTCCCATATATCCAGTGTTAGCATTAGGAGGTGTGAGTAAACTTACACACTGAGAAGAGTGTACTGGAAGAAGCAACAGTCAAGTTTCAGTACAACATGCATTTCACTGGCTACAACCCAGCTTCAGATATGAGACATATACCAACCTTCTGACTGACACAACAGTGTCCACAGCAAACAAGCATGGTCCCCACCTTGCAAAACTGAAAGGGCTACGCCTACCTAACCTATCATTTTATAGCAGTGTCCTGAAATCACAGTGAGAACTGCAATTACCACACAGCAGGCTGCATGCAATTACTAAATGGTGGGCACCAATTGCTGCAGGGGCCATCACATGTACATGTGCAGATACCTAGAAAAGCAGCCTGTATCTGCTGCCCACACATGCAATAATATCATTGCAACAACTGGGAGAGAGAGCACAAGCGAGAGAGAAAGACAGAGACAGACAGACACAGGCAGAAGGAGACAGACACTGAAAACAAACAGCAGCACACAGAGGAAACAAAACCAAAAAAAAAAAAAAACAACAAACACAAGAATAATCAACACCTACAACAGACGGAGGTGAGGAATACAAAGGTAAGGTATGTAACAGATATGTATTTGCTGACATCCGAATGATGTGCGGGCGGCACAGTGGTGCAGCGGTTAACGTTGTCGCCACACACAGAGGTTGTTCAGCTGGGGTGCCTTCTGTGGAGTTTGCATGTTCTCCCTGTGTTCAAGGGTTTTTTCCTCCCACATTCCAAAGACATGCATCTGGAGCATTTCTCCCCGGGCCTCCGCTGAAAACAGGCTCTGTGGAACCTAGTCGGACATTCCCGGTCAACAAATGTTAAATGAATAAATAAATAAATAAATAAAAATAAATGTGTCTTAAGGGTACTCTATATACCGTGAACCATCCATATGTGGCCGCACTCCGTATCTATATGTACATGCACATTTGCATAGGGCAAGGGACATACTGCAACTGTTAGTGAAGGCTGGACATATGTATGTTGTTGAAGGCTGCTATGTGCACATATGTATGTAGGTTGTAGTGTGTGGCATTGCAGACAGAAAGCAGTGCCAGTATATGTCATGTGGTGATTAAACGCTGTGTGACTGAGCTACAGGCAGTGAGGCCTGCTACAGCTATACGGCCTGAGGACAGCAGAATGCATTCTGCCCAACATTGTGCAATAGTGTTACATAACTGTATGTCTCACAATGGTTGCATAATTGACATCCCTATCCATGACAGGTGGGCAGTATATGTGCCTATATGTGCAGCTATATGTACAGCAATGGATGTTTAGATGTATGTGTATATATATATATATATATATATATATATATATATATATATATATATATATGTGTGTGTGTGTATATATATATATATATATATATATATATATATATATATATATATATATATATATATATATATATATATATATATATATATATATATATATATATATATATATATATATATATATATATATATATATATATATATATATATATATATATATATATATATATATATATATATATAGATATATATATATATATAGATATGTATGTATATATATATATATATATATATATATATATATATATTTATATTTATTTATATATATATATATATATATATATATAGAGAGAGAGAGAGAGAGACACAGGGTCATATGTACTGCAACAGGTGCCTGTTGACCAAGGCATGGACTGAACACCAGTGTTGATACTGCAGTGCCATACCCCATTCCAAAACACTTTACACAGTAACTACCACATAGGTGTTAGCCTGCCTCATACTGAAGGTGTCAGAAGGGAACATGGGACACAGGTGGACAGTAGGCTCCCCTTTGATAATCACAGTGCCACACTAGTCTTGTAATTTCTCTTTGTGGTACATGTCATCACAAAAGGTGTGTCATCTAGGGAAATATAGGTCAGTGTACCACTCTACTCCTCACAATGCCCCATGTGGTATGTACCTCACATGACAACTACAGCAAGTGGAAAGGCCACAGACATACCTAACAAAGAGTGATACTGTCCTCAAACACATGTCCTATGCAGACTGACTCAGAAAACCACAGCTAGAGTTTGTTGCATACTGCCTACCCAGAGGTTACCATTGCCGGACATGCAGAGGTATTTCACACCCATAGCAGTCGGCCAACCACCATGACAACACCTCACAATCCCTCTGGGCTACATGACCTAGGGCCCTAATCCTTGTCACCACACTAAATAGCACATGCTGGAGCTACAGGTTCCTATACACAAATATGCCATACTCTGGACTAAACCACCCAGCATTAACAAACAAGGCTCCCCATTAGTAAATGTCATACATACCCCTGATGTATGTTATGGAGATAGGTAATATGCCCTGGGAGTCACCTCTGTGTATCCATTTGACGGGAGCAAGTGAAATCACATTACATGTGCTTCAAAGGGCAGGGTAGCATATGGCTAGGCTGCTCTAGGCCCAGGGCCAATAGCGTATTACCTAACTATGACACAATGCACACACACATGTACTCAGTGCAATACCTGCTATGTGAGTTGGAATGAGTGTGACACTGACTGTGTGCAAGGTCTGTAAAGGTGTGATAGCTTAGTGTGAGGTTGTGTCTGTCATGGTAGTTTTTGTCCTAGGTGTGAGGCCAGAGAAAGATGTGTCAGTTATTGGGATGCAGACATAGTAGGATGGCATATGTTGTGACGTAGTTCCTTGTGTACGACTGTGGTGTCCCATTGTAGGCTGAAGCAATACATGTATACTCAGTAAGTGGTACTGCTGGTGAATCCAGCTCACATATGAACTGTTGTACTACCTGAAGCTGTAGGCCTAAACACCACAGTATGGTGTATGTTCACATTCCCTGGTAACACTGTAGTCTGCACAGATTACATACCTCAGGCATAGGTATCTCTAAGTAGGGGCACACAGTACTATAAGGTACACAGGTAATGCTCATCTGTGTTGGCATACATTTGTGTGTTGTATGTATGTCTAATGTGCGTGTAATGATGCCTGTACCATGCCCACAATCACATGTGTGTTACAGGGTATGTGTGTGTACCTAGCAACATGTATACTCTGTTACAGCAGTATGCCAGCTATATTAACAACTGTGCACATATGTTAGGTAGTGGTATGGCATCAAAGACTAGGGTGAATTACTGTTAATACTGTAAATGTACATTACATTCATTGCATTGGATGACATATTTCTTCATGCATTAGCTTGATATATACCCCTGGTGCGAGGTTGTGCATTGTATCCCAAACAGTGTGCCAAGTACTGGTGTATACTGGTTTGTTGTATGAAATGTGGCAGGCACTGTCAGACAGTTGTGGGCTGAGCACTATGTGTTATTGAACATGTGTATCCTCTGATAGACAGACAGATGCTATATATGGCAGTTAAGTGATATCTGTACTTCATAATGTTAAGTGTGCCACATGACTTGCTCACACATATCATTTAATTGTCTTCCAGGGTTATGGCTCATCAACACAATCCGGTGTATACAGCTGCGGATGAGCAGGAAATACAGGCCAGCCTGGTGCAGCACTATAACCTGCTTTTTTCCAGGGCCAACCAGCACCAGCATGAGCATACTGCACTGTGGCAAGATCTTGTTCACCGGGTAAATGACATAGGCATGCATAACTGGACATATGAGCAGGTACGCCATCACTGCAGTGATTTAGACATGTCCGGCGGCATGCGTCTGATATCCATAGGCAACAGCTTGCCACAGGTGGTAGGGCGCCCATACATCCCCCCCTCACCAGAGTGGAGGAGCTGCTCCTAAGCATGGTGGCTCCTGGCTCACAGCAGCAACAGCATCCCACATGTGTCATCATGGAGGCTGAAGCCACCCAGCAGGACGACATGTAGCGTGCAGGTAATATGCCCTAGCTGTAGACCACCGTTACCTGTATTGTCAGAATATGATTATTTGAGATGTGTACTGTGTGTTTAGCAGTTGTGCTGCCTCTCGTGTGCAATACTGATATTTGAATAGTATCTCCACACCTATGACTGTTGACTGTTGTTCCATGTAGATTAGCACACTCACAGTAGCAATGCCACAGTTGTGGCCACTGACAAACTGTGTCATATTCTTGTAGGTCCCTCTGGTGTGACAGCAGGGCAGACGATACAAACTGGTGAGTGTGTTAACACTTTAATATTGGTAATGAAATGTGCATGTCCTAACTGAGGTGTAGGCCATGTACACGTAACACACCTACGCATAATGCATGCTGTCCATGTTTGCTGTGAGACATTAATCATCTCAGTAAAGTCAGTAGCTGCCTCAATCACATACAATGCACAGTGCAGCAGACACAATTGTGGAAACAATGTACTGCACCTTGGATATGCATAGTTGCTACAGCTGTACACAACAGAACACATTTATCATATGCAGTACACGAAAACATGCTACATTTGGCATTACCACACACCCGCTGTAAGGTCACACGTCAGTATCCCACATGTCATGCACGCACACATGATGTACCATGGGGTAGAGGCCTATCATGGGTCTGTGCAACACTCTGCAACACATAACACAGTCATATTAGGCAATGCTCCCTATTGGGCACCTCACACACCCATGTACAAGGTGTCTGTGTAATTGTGAACGTAGCCACGGCACTGCAGTTCAGGTACAGCATGCTAGGCAGTGGTCTTGCACACATTAGTAGCTGTGAGTGACCACAGGATGCATGTTGATGATGATACAAGGTACTACTCCCCATCCAGTTACAGTGACCACAGTACTAGTCATAGCAGTCATTGCTTTGCACCTCAATGTTGTGTGTGTGCAAACATATGCACCTATACACAATATGCATAGCATGTTGTGTGTGTGCTTACATATCCCAGTATGCACAATATGCACAGCAGTCACCATCCAAACAAAGTGTCACATATATGTCCTGGAATGCTAGTGGGTGTATAGGTCACTTGACACATATTGGGTATGTGTGGTGTTTAATGTTGCAGTCATGTAGCATGCCATGCCATGTCTGGCACCGACATATCTGCAATATGTACCACACTCACCATAACCACTGTACACTGGCCATGTCGAGCATTGGGATACCTTCACGTCAACATGCACTACTCATCCAGTGTGTGTACATAGCATGCATGTGCTACACCCGTGCCCACTATTATCTGCTATGGACACAGACACTGTACTAAGACATGGATATCTATGTGTCACACAGATAACACATGCAGCCATGGTATGTATACTTGTGAGTGATGGTGCACAGGGAATTGCAGAGCTGATAATACCTGCATAGCAATGTTGTGTCCATGTACACATTGTGTTCCAGGGTGTAACCAATCACTGAACAACTACACAGTTGCATCAAAGCCATGTATACTGCCATTAAATTGGGGCATCTACACTTGCACTGTATGGTCTTGTGCAACAGATATTCTGCATGCTGACACGTGTGTGGTAACTGTTTACCTTGTGATACTGACACCCACCTTCACCCACTTTAGAGTATGTGTTGGATTGCTGGTGTGTGCGTGTATGTGCTGTAGTGAGGATTGTATTAGTGTTCATGTGTGCATGTGTACATGTGTTCATGTGTGCATGTGTGCATGTGTGCATGTGTGCATGTGTTCATGTGTGCATGTGTGCATGTGTGCATGTGTGCATGTGGAAATGTGTTCATGTGTGCATGTGTTCATGTGTGCATGTGTGCATGTGTGAATGTGTTCATGTGCAGACCGTAAAGTGTGTTTCCTGTCTTCCTCTCACAGGTGCTGAGTTAGGGGTGGCCGAATGCAGCAGGGAACCTGAAGCCACTGCCACGAATAGTGCTGATGATGAGACATGTATTTTGGCACAGGAAGGGACAGGGTCTGTTGTTGGTCCGCCAATCGACAGTACACAGTGTTCAACCCCATCTATGCGCACAGTCATACTGTCAATACATCCCTCACCACCAATGGCCATAGGCGAGGGACAGCATACAGTTGGCATTGTCCAGGAGAGTGTGGTACCCATGGCACTTGCATCCCCTCACAGCAGCCATAGCCATATTCCTGGAATGGTACCACATAGGTGGAGGTCCAGGGGTTCTCAGGGGAGCACTGCTGGTCATATTTCCCCTGGCAGGCGGGCCCTCACTGGTCTTACGACGTCCAGTATGTTCTGGGCTGTAATGCAGGCTCAGGCACATATGGAACGGTACACCAGGCAGAGACATAGGGCGCAGAGGGCACATTATACCGCTATCAATGACAGCATCCGTGACCTTGCCGGTGCCATCCTGACTTACACCGAGGTCATTGATAGATATTGGGGGGGAGACATTAGATGCCCTCCACAATATGTCTTCCATGAGCCAAGACCGTGAGGGACGGTTGCGACGTTGAAGCGAACGCATGCCAGCAACAGCAACAGCTGGCAGTGGTCGCAGATGTCCCCCAGTTCACAGCCACTCCCGTAGTGGCAGTACCAGCCCCAGCAATGCTGGGGCTGGCCTGTCCATTGACTGTCCCAGTAGACCATGTGCACGTGGCTCTGGCCAGTCCCAGCAGGGACATGGGTCCAGTCGTCCTACCTCTGCCTCTGAGGACAGTACCCAGTCAGGGTTAGTACACGATACTGTCCGTAGCACCCCTGCCAGGCACAAGTACTGTGTCCGTGGCCAGAGAGAGTGATCTGTACAGCCTAGCAGGTACAGTCTGTGGCTGTCCCACAAACTACTGTATATGGCAGCCACATGGTGGAGCTGTGTGCATGCAGACACACATTAACCAAACAACTAGGGCTCACACATACACACACACATTACATCAACATTGGCCCATGCTGTACTGTTGTCCCTCACACACACACACACACACACACACACACACACACACACACACACACACACACACACACACACACACACAGACATGTTGATTGGATGGGTCAATGTCAGGCTCTGGCAAACAACAAAATGCCCTGTGCATATGATGATACCTATGTCACCTCCTGTCATCTGTAACATTGATGGAGGAACAGGCTAACATGGTGCTGATGCACAGGGTGACACTATAGCAGTGTAGCAATATTAGCAAGTTGTCAACAGGAAAGTGTAATGACATCCTTGTAGGTATATCTCAGCAGACATTATGCATCAAAGCTCTGATTATCAATGTAGCATTGTTTACACCACTGTTAGGTCTGAGTATGTATTGTCCACCCATGTGCCACTTGGCTGAAGTGTAATGTGTTGCCAGCATGTGTTAGTGAGTGGACAGTATGTGTGTGATGTGTGCAGTACAGATTAGCAAGTGTACATCTGTGAACATGGTGGGTGCGCACTGTCTGCATGTACATGAATAGTGGACACATGGGACATGTGGCATACCCTGTTGTACACATTAACATCACATAGTATCTTTCAATGGCCAGCATGCATTCTACTACAGTTATGTACTAACATGGGCAGACATGTGTGTATGACATGAGTTGACACTATGCTGTGGGTGATACTGTTAGTATCTGTCAATGATTTACGGTCTGGTAGTATACACAACCTCAACAGCATGACTATAAGCAATCATTGGATGATGTCCTGACAAATGACACACAGTCGTAGGGAACTTAGTAACAGTTGGATCCTTCCGGTGCTACACTATAACACTAACCAGTGGTAATGACTGCCACCCATTCCTGTGACCACATCTGTTTGGCATATAGCCCCCTTAGGTACATGCAAACACACTAGGGATGTGTCCATCCAACTCTGGAAATGCATGCATTGGCCTACAATCCATTCCCTGGATGGGACACATATCTACACAAGGGTATCATACAGACAGATACCTGTCATCTGATACATGCTGTATAGCAGTAAGCCGACTATGGCATAGTCATCCACATGTACTATACTTACTATCCTGTCAGTACCACATAGGTGGTAGCCCTCAACATGTATGTTGGGTACCAATGTGTACATACAGCCTCATGTTATGTCATGTGTCCCTTGGTATCCACATATCCATAGGTATTGTGGAGTCCCAAGGTGGATCACATGAGACATTAGTGGCCTGGATGCATATCCACAAGGCAGTTGTACACTTATAAAGACTGTCTATTATTGGCAGTCGTTGTTGTGTATGAACATGTCTGACATATACCCCAGGCATATACCCTCAATCACACTACTCTTAAGTAACTGTCATGGGTGTGTGTGGCACAGATGACCTTGGCCATGGATCACGACAGTGGACGGCCCTGTCACATACATACATATGTGACCTACGATCCGAGAAGCAGCGGCACAACCTGTCAATGGCAACAAATGTATTCATGTAGTATGCAGGCTTCACACCTATGTACTGATTGAGGGGACATGTACACATAAATATTTGCCATGCAGATACCTGATGTGTGCAATGCACTTACTGTTGTAATCATAATATGTCATACCATAGTAAAAGCAAAACTCACACCACATTGACAGACACACAGTAAGCGTTTACAGGATTCAAACCCCTACCTAACTATGTTATGATACTAATAAGAGATACATTAGCACGGCACGCTATTTGCTTTACTGGATGGGTTCTCTCCTCCTGCTGTATTTATAGGGTGGTGACATCATCAGTCTTTCCAAAGAGGAATGTACATCTTCTAGTGTGTTTTCCCAGTCTCCAAAAAGGGCACCCCTTTCAAAGAAAATTGCACACATACACTCCACACACAACCAGCGTTTTCAGGATTCAAACCCCTACCTAACTACGTTATAATACTAAAGAAAGAGACGCATTAGCGTGGTGCACTATTTACTTTACTGGTCAGTTTCCCTTCTCTGTCTGTATTTCTAGGGTGGTGACATCATCAGTCTTACCAAAGTGGAATGTACATCTTTTAGTGTGTTTTCCCAGTCGCCAAAAAGGGCACTCCTTTCAAAGACAATTGCACACAGTCAGCGTTTGCAGGATTCAAAGCCCTACCTAACTATGTTATAATACTAGAAAGAGACGCATTAGCGAGGTGCGCTATTTGCTTTACTGGGTGGTTTCACTTCTCCTGCTGTATTTCTAGGATGGTAACATCATCAGACTGGACATGGTAATGTGTGTACACTTTGTTTTATGCCATTCCAGGAATGGTCCATGTGGGTCGTCAGGTGTCAACAGCTTGAACAGGAACTCATAATCCTTAACTTGTGTGACCTATCTGTGGACACATTGACATTCCTTCATATGTCAACACATATTTATGCACAGCTTGTTGGTTTTGTGGGTACTACATGTGTCTGGGATGTTGATAAAGGGCTATTCAAAGTGTATGTGAGACATGTGTAGCTGTGTTCAGTGATGTATATCCTGGATGGCTGCCTTGCAAACAGTCTAGCATGTTTGGGATCCATGATCCGCACATGAACATACCACAGTTAGTAAGGTTGTGTGTATGTCAGCTTCCAATAGCTCAGTTTATGACTTCAACCATGATGGACTCCATGGCCTTGCAGATCAGACTTCATAGGTGTACTGGACTATACTTCCCATGGTGTGTTGTGCACCAACACTTGTGTGGAGTGCCATATGTTGCTGTAACACATTCAATGGTTCCACATCCTGTGTAGGGGATGAGGCTCAGCTGACTATTCAGGTGCAGGATCTGTTTCTTCTGTAGTTTATGCATGACACATATTGGGAATCAATGTAGTCCACTTGATGCCATGCTTTTGGCATTGGGGGTAGCTGTTCATCCATTCTACATGTGATATCTCCTGGTATGATGATATGGACTATCGTCAGTGGGAGATGGGTATGTATATATGGGCCTGTCTGTCAGGATGTCGGCATTGTCAGTCAGGTACAGTTGGCCCTGACTCATGACATATATGTGTGTACATTACTATATATGACATAGCTGTCAGAGGTGTCATGATTCAGTCTGGAATCGTTCTCAGCTACTCTTTACAGAACACCAATGAACCTGAGCACTAATCCCTGTTATACTCTTTTACACACTTAACACCGTACTGATCCTTTGTGATCTGGCTACAGAGCATGTCATCATGATATCCCGGCATGTCTAGGGGTCGGCTTCGTGTGTACTCTCCAGTCCAGCTGGTGAATATTGTGATGTAGACACAATCTCACATCTGCCTCATGTACACAGACAGCACTCTCCTCCTCCCGACAAACTCAGATATATGTGTGAGATGCACCTATAGAGACATACAGGGTGCTGAACTCTCTCAACCCATGACTGGCACAGTCTATCAGGTGGTGAAGGTAACCACACACACCACATATCAGTCTCACATATCCTCTGGCGACAGCACTCAAACCACATTATCACACATACACATACTTGGATGCTGTAAATGAACACAGCCTAAGCAGCAGAGACCTCCACAGAAGGTACACACACAACTGCTACCCAACTACAATACCCACATCTCACATGATTCACAATGTCAGTGTGCCACACAGTCACTGCCCTTCGGGCTACACAACACACCTAATACACTTGTGATAGGCGACACTTATTGTCAGACACACTGATGTACCACTCACCAGCCCATACAAGGGAATAGTCCCTTTGTGCTGTCTGTCAGGTGCCAGGATCTGCCACATAACACATGCAGTCAGGTCACTCCAAAGCAAGTACAGGATTGGCACCATCATTGTCCATGCTGGTGCATAAAACATCAGACGTTACTCCCTGGACCACATGACATGGTACATGGAGGAACACTGTGATCATGTAGCCCAGGCCGGTATGACCCTGACCTTGTCTAGCATCTTACACCCACCAAGTATAATGTCACAGTATACAGACAAACATATCACGTTTAACAGTTGGCTAACAAATTGGTGTCATTCATAGGGGATACAGTGTCTGTCAGCCTGTGGTGACATGCTCGACATGCCACGTAGCTTCACTATGGACAGCTTGCACCTGTCACCCTTGGACCTTCGAATGCTGGCTAAGGCTCTTGCTACCACCATAGTGCATTTGTTGAGCATGGCTCAAAAGACAAACCCACCTCCATAGACATTACAGGTTAAATGACACTAAGGGTAATGCTGCTCAACACCAGATGTGTTACCCTCATATTGCAGCCATTCAGGACTCTCCTCTGTATGGAGGATAGTGATATCTGTGCACTAACAGATGCATAGTTCAGGCTCACATATGCACACCAGCACTACCAGGTTATGTTTCATACCATGCTTTCTGACCACAGGACTTGGAACGGACAACACAACTAGGGGGAGTATCCATATACATCACAGATACACACACCTCTGGGTTAGTAGCACTGCACTAAGCATCACAGATCATACATATACAACTACCATTGCACAAAACTGCCTTTCAGTTTGTTGCCTGCTACAGACCACCCTCCCATACTCAGGAACCACACTCGGCTTTCCTGGGAACAGTGGAGAATATGAAGGTCTCCACAAACACCATTATATTGGGTGACTTCAGATACACAAATATTGACTGGGGATACTACTCAAGCCCCAACACCCTCGCCCTACAGTCGCTACAATTTGTAAATTCATATGCTATGGCACAACCAGTCACCACAGCCACAAGGTGGAATACATATTGGACCTGATCATCACCAACATGGGGGCTCTGTGTTCCACACCAGTGATATACCCCTCATTGGTAAGGTCAGAACATACATATATCTCACTGGACATACATATACACTCCACACACCCATCCTGGGTAATCTTGGTGAACTTCTCAAGAGCCAACATCTCACTTCACCAAAGCAAGGTGGTATCCTTCAGAGACCCTGAGACAGTGGCAAATATGGCTCCGACTGCTGAATCCTTTACATACACATTCTATGGACAACTAGTGGACTGCATGGATTGTGCTATCCCAAATAACAACAGGACTCACTCCTCCAATGGCAGGGGGCCTGTCTGGTAGACCCCAGCCATTAATAAGCTGTACAACATCAGGAGGAAGCTACTACATGATAGAGCACAATCACAGATGGGGAAAGCATCTGTGATCTGTACTAGCAGACAGCTACGATCACTCATGTACTTATCTAAGGGCTGCTTCTCATGGACAATTGCACCAAACATGTAGGACTATGACAAGGCCTTCTTCAGTTATGTCAGGAACCTGGGTGGACACTCTCTGATATGCTGTGAGTTACTGCATACTGACTAAACTTACCCTGAACCCACTGGCATAGCCAACATCCTGGCAAACAGGATCAGTGCAGATGTCTCCCCCGCATCCCCCCTAGGGAGCAACTATCCATCCCAACAAGTGTAACCTCCCTGACATCACACAGTAACAGGTGAGTGCTGCCCCCCCCCCAAAGCATACATTACAGCATCAATGGGACCAGATGGTGTCCCGGCCTGCATCGTACACAAGCTTCATGACAGACGTAACCCTCACATTACATCACTGTGCAATATCGGAGTTACTACAGGATATGTACCCATGGAATGGCATACAGTGACAGTGGTCCCACTCCACAGAGTTGGTGCCACAACAGACCACAGACAATATTGCCCTATAAGCCTAACTAGCCTGTTCTGCAAAGCTATGGAGCGCATTGTCATGGGGCTCTTACACATAGACATCGGGAACCTACAGACACTGTGTCCTACACATTTCAGCATTGTTGTGGCCAGATTTTGCCTCTTGAACATGTTTGTATTCTTTAGACGGTTAACAGGTCCATCGACATAGGGACAGTTGTACATGCAGCCTACCTGAACCTTGCAAAACCCTTCCACACAATAACGCACTGGGCCATTATGCATAGGCTCACCAGCGTCAATATAGACACATATCTCACATGATGGATTGCTACCTGGATCAGGGATAGCACACACATAGTCAGAATTGCGGGTGCCATGTCTGACTATACAACAGTTACACGTGGCATCCCACACGGCTCGGACCTGGGACCTCTCTTGTTCAGTATATATTTGTCTGACATACAGGCTACCACAGGGGGAATATGGCTGACCTTGTTCGCACTTGACTGCAAACTGGATGCCATAATCAACTCTCCAGCTGTCACATGCATACTCCAACAGGGTCTCACAGAGATGGATGACTGGTGCCTGAGCCATGGCCTACAACTAAATGCCATTAGTTGCATAGTCATCCCCTTTGGGAATAACAACATGCCCACACATTACCACATAGTTAGTACTCCATTACATACAGTAGGAGTTGTTAGGTGATTGGGGACATGATTTGTTTGTACTGTCACCTTTGACATTCACGTTGCCAAAGTGGTTGGACAGACCTTCTATATAGGCCACCTTATCCAATATGGTTTCACATCTAGAGCGAGTGAGGTCATCACAACCATGCTTGGTTACAATGCCACCTTTGGGGTGTACCTCACCCAACACCTGCAGCAACTGTACTGGCCACAGAAGTTTCTCACCAATCAGATGTAGGGACTCACACGGATGACCTGCACAGTTCGGATGCAGTAACTCCAGCTCTACTCAGTTGCTTACCACCTACTCGGATATGATGTGTGCCTGTTGTTTACAGTAATACCCAACCCATAATTACTGGACATGCTCCACCTCAGGATATCCGACTCCCTTGTAACTACACACTCCAGGGACATATACCTCAGCACAGATGTTAACAGGACATGTTGGAGGGACAGAATCTTGTCCCAGGGCCTCCACTCACTCTGGATTGTGATCACAGTTTCACATAGGCAGAGCCACCCACTGACCACCTACGGGGGACATCTTAATGGCTGAATGGGTGATCGTATGTTTACCCCTGGGATATCTTCTGTGTCCCTGCTAGACAGAGGCACACTAGCCTAAATGTACATTGGCTATCTTGTGTGAGCTACTATTCACCAGCACAGTGTAGTAATCTGATAGGGTTGCAAAAGCCAAACACACTCTGGCTAGGCTTGTACATGCCCTAGGGCAGATAGCCTAGTATTGACCTCTGAACCTATGCTTATGTTTGGGATGCACAATATTTATTGCTGATACTGTTTACAGGTCTTTATCGTCTTTGCTTTCCCAGTTTCTATGAACAACTTAGGTATCTGCAGAACATGTTTGATCATGACAGGGTTCCACTATATTATATATGTGTCTGTTGTCATGTAACTGTGTGCACAGGGTGGATTGCTGGATAGTGAGAGGTTCCTGGGTTAACACATGCAACTGCCAGATATGTGTGGCCCACTACTGTACTCAGACATGGCCTAAGTGTGTGAGCATGCCCAGTTCAGGCTTTCCATGTTTTGTTGCCTGACATATGTCTCATTTATTCAAGTGTGTGAGCATGCCCAGTGTGACCTTTCAGTATGTTGCGATCTGAAGTCCACTACATTTGTGGATGTGTGTGAACATGACCAATATTAACATTTATACTGTGTGTGTTGGAAGTCAAGTTCTGTTCTTACTGCAGGACTCACCTTTGTGTCATAACTCAACAGGGATTATGCTGTGCCTGCAGGGTTTCCATGAGATACTTTGCATAGACTTATCAACATTCCTTCATACTGGCTGACCACTGCAATGCTGTCATGGTTTAATGGTTCAGTACTTTAACTATAGTGCACAGTATCCTGGGTTCGAGGCCCATCACTGCTTTATATTTTCATACTGAGCAGACCAGACTGCTTAAGGACCAGTTAAACAAATATGAGCATGTTGGCTTTTGTTCAGCTATGCCCTACTTAGACCAGGCTAGTCCGACATTGCTGTATATTCACCAACTTTGCTGGACATTGCCCAATATTACTCGACATTGACCACAGTTGTACTAGTTGGTGTGTGCGATTCTGTTTGCATATACTACATGGTGGTAAATGCTGTTTAGCACTGCCTTAAATTGCTTAACACATGGCAATCATGCCTCAGATGGTGCTGCAGGGCTGCCTATGTCGGATGCACATACTACACTCCCTGTACATGTTTGAAAGCAGGTAGTGTCAACTTAGGCATCCCTTTTACTATATGTGCGAGTCAGAGAGAGGTATCATTTCTGGAGTTCCTACTGAGCCAGTGTATGTGCTATGCGTTGCCTCTTTGCCAAGGCCAAACCATACTGGGCACACCTCCTTCTGCCTACTGGGGCAGGCTCAGGTTGTTCCTCCTCCGAGTCACACTCTGCCTGTGATGACCTTGGCAATAGTGGGGGGCTGTTTGGCCCAGGCCTATGCTGGTCCTGCTGCAGTTGTTTCACAGGATCATATTATGTAGCATAGCACATACCATGACAATTTGGGTACATGTAGTTGGTGAGCACTGCAAGGCTCCACCAGATGTGTCCAGGCACCGGAACCGTGACTTGAGCAGCCCAAACACATGCTCGATTACATTTTGTGTTTGTGCATGTGCCTCATTATGACGTCCCTGTTCAGGTATGTGTGCATTTCTGATGGGTGTCATCAGCCACGGCTCTAGTGCATAGCCAGCATCCTCCACTAGCTGACCATGTGGGATGTCCCCATTGGCAAATATCTGGTACAGCTGTGTCAGATGCCGGATATGGGAATCATGGTAGCTTCCAGGGCAGCCAGCACACACATTCAGTATTATGCCCTGGGCATCACACATGACCTGGCAGTTGATGGAGGGGAACTCCTTGTGGTTGAAGTAGACCCTACCCCACTCGCCAGCTGGTGCTTTGATGCATATGTGCATGCAGTCTATTACACCCACTACCTCAGGGAATTCCATTATTTGCTGGAAGAGACCATATTGATGGCCAATACCGCACGAGAATTGGGGAAATATACATGATCACCGACATGTGCTGACATGGCATCCAGGAACTGGTGCAGTACCCTTAATGCTGATGCCTGTGATATCCCCATCATATCAACAGTTGGTCTCTGGAAGGTACCTGCTGCTAATATTCTTATACCGACACATACCTTGGTTTCCACTGGGATGGTTTCCCCCCTGTTGGTTCTGTGTGTGAGACGTGGCCTGCACAGCTCAGCAATTTGCTGCAGGAGGTCTCTGTCCACTCTATAGTGCTCCACTATCTCCAGCTCATGTAGCCCCTGGTAGGTTACCCTGGGCCTGTACACTCTTCTCCGTCTCCTCACTGTGGGTTGTCCAGCAGCATTTCCATTGTCACCACCCTCATCATGTTGCATATGTCACCTTATAACAACAATGGCAGCCCCTAACATTTATTTGCCCCAGTAAAGCTTTTTCAGTTTTTACTTCTATTAGCTTACTGCAGTGTCTCTTGTGAGAAACATAATGGACTGTTGTTTGCAGAGTTTTAAGTGCTAGGCTGAGCTGGGCTAGTGTACTGCCTGTGTAATTGCCTGATTCTGACTGTTTTCACCTGCTAGCTCTGCTAGTACTCTGTGGTAGCTTCCTACTATTTGTTGTGCTTCCTATTTCCTTTCTGTTTCCTAGGGGGGGACAGCACCGTGCACACAAGTGCAAACATGCTCACAGCAGCTCACACGCATGCACACATGCTTACATGGACTACAACTTGCTTATTCGGGTTAAAACGCTCGCACACCAGCACGAACGTGCTTACAACACTTTAAACTGCCTTATACATGCTTACTCCAGCTTAAACGCGTGCACTCACGCTTACATACATGCACACTGTCTTACTCGGGTTTACATGCACACGCACACACGCATACACACTCAGCAAGTAACTTTGGTGTCATACACCTTCCATTTCTTGCCTTTACCTAGCCTACCTGTTGACACACCTCTTTCAATGATGTGTAAATGACAGCTGACATATGCCACTCTTCTCCAATGAGCTTCCCTTCTTTCATACATACCCCACTCGTGATGTCACCTATCTTCAACTCTGTTACTCCCTTATCCTACTCCTACACTCCACTGACTGTGCTCATTTGCTATGTAAACCTGCGATTCACTATCCTAACCCTCCTTTGCATAGGATTGCCTACTAATGCTTGATTACATCTGTTAGACTGTGCTTCTCCCCTTAGCAACCTCTACTCGGTGGCCATGTTGTCTTCAGCCTGTCATTCCCTTGCATTGTAAATTAACAATTTAAATAAAATCCACATTTGTGGGTCTTGATTTTTATTTTTCTGTTTTTTAGAGTGCAGCCCATTTGCGCGGCACTGCGCTATGCTTAAACATCAGAAATCGGAGAAAAAAATTATTATTTTTATTTTCATATTGCATCGGGAAACATTGCCAATGGCCATATATTTGGCCATTGGCATGCTTCCTCTACTGGATGCAACCTTTATTTGGAGCTGTCACGGCTCCGTTTTGCTATTTGCAGAATGGTACTCAGTTGTCAACTGAGTACATTCCTGCAAATAGCACTGCTCTTACTCAGACAGGTTTGGGTTTCCTGAATTGCAAATCTACCTCATTTGCATGCCTTTCGGCTGCAATTGAGGTAATTGGCATGACCCGGCCCTGTCCGTGTAAGAGCCGTTTTAGGAGCTCTCTTGCACACCCCTGCAGGCTGTTCCTGGATCGCTCGTTGGACATGATGGCTGCATGGAGTCGTACTCTACTCTTAGACTCCATGCAAGCCATCGTGAATCCGGCCCCATGTTTTGGTCTTTTATGGCTTTAGAGTGATACAGGGATCTAACAGGCTGAGTTTCATTAGTGGTGTTGACTATGGAACACCCATTGCATGGAATGATGAATCAGCTGCATCTTGTGCTGTATTACCATGAATAATGTGAGGGGATTTATTTCAATTTAAGAATAACTAGTTTCAGTATTTGACATGGTGAAAAATGTATATGTTACCTGTTGCCAGCTCTTATATTTCTGAAGAAGAACAAATTCAAGGCCTGCTTTAGATAATTTAGTTGAAATTTCTTGCTGCATGATAAAACTTAAGAACAGGTTCTTTAATAAGTGTTTTCTTTAGATGTTGACAGCTTTCCACTAAGAATTATTCTATTCCCACTTGCTTCTTTTTCACTCAGCCATCTCAGTGTTTTTTTTTTTTGAGAATTGGGTATAACTGTCCACATGTAGTTAGTCATTCCCATAAACCTCTAAATACCTTTTCTGTCTTGTGGCCTTCTTGTTATTTCAGTAGCTGAAATGTCCATGGTGTTGTATAAGATGCTCCATCTCTTAATTGTATCACCTCCAAAAGACATCTGTATCACACTCATCTTGCATTTATTGTTATTTATCTTCAGATCTGCTTTTTTGTGTAGCTTTCAGTGTTTTTCTAAACCTAGCAATGTGATCTTTTTTGATGGCTCTCCAAAATGATTATACCATCTTCTGGCGTGTCAACATTTATGTGTTTCCTTCCTCATACTGTATACCATAATGTTATTGTCCGATGTGCTGTTTACTAAATGTGGAGCTTTTCTCCCCGGGCCTCCTCTGAAAAAGGACTTGTGTCCAGTCAGACTTTCCCATTTACCAAATATAAAATGAAATAAATAATAAATAAACATCTTTAGTGATTTCATAAATCATGTTAATGATTTGTGTTATACTTCCAGGGCAGAGTCAGTCAAAATGGATATCTCAGAGAGTAATATTTGATATAAGGTATGTTAAAAAGTGTACAGTTTTTAACTTGCATGCCAGGTTCATAGCACAAACAAATAGAACCTTGACTGCAACCCAGGCAATCTGAGTTTGAGTAAAGAACTTGTTCCCAAATTAGTCTTCTGTGACACTTTGAAGGAGGTGCAGTTTTGTCAGCTCACAACAACAACAACTTACCTCAGGAGAAGGAACATTTTTTTCAGCAAGGACTAAATCCCCATATGAATCATTAGGCCCAACCCTTTCACAAGAAGTAGCAATGCATAGCAGCAGATCATCCACAGCTTGTCCCCTCCAACTTAACGTCAGCCATTGGGTGCAAGTGATACAGGAAAATAATAGAAAAAGAAGATCATCGAGGGAGATATGGTGAAATATAGTTGAAGGAACAAACTAATGTAAATACCTAGATCATGGAAAGATAGAAAATAAGGAGAGATATGACAAGCAAACAAAAGCACAAAAAGGTACAGCCCTGAAAGAAGCAGAAGAAATGGCCAGCCATTAGTTAAAATATTTTCTGGTGATGCAATAGACATAGACAAATAATTTTGGTCAAATTAAGGAATAAACTGTATTACTTGCATCCTAAAATATGGAACTCACTCCCACTCTCACTGAGGTTAATTAAAAACCTCCTCACCTTCAAAACTCATCTTATGAAATGCCTATCGGATTATTGGCTTTGCGCTTGCTCAACCTCAGGGTAGCCTTACTTAAATATTAGTAACTTATAACTCATTGATACCTGTTAACAACATTAACATAAATGTTTCCACTTATATGATTCTATTAAGCTACTGTAAATTTCCCTGCCTATCCCCAACATCTCTGAATGATCATACCTCTCAACTGTCCTGATTTTCACAGAATGTACAGATTTTTGCCTCATAGTTTTGGTCTGTTCCTTATAAAATTTGTGGTTTTCTGACAAATCACTGAGGATTGAAATCATGAAATAATATCATATAGTTGAGTTTCAGGTATCATATACTTCACAAAATGCACACTAACACTAATCCTGTTATTCTAGCAACTTACTAACTTTATAACAGCAATATTTAAAAGCTGTCCCATTTTGAGCCTTTGTCCCCCATTAATTTAGTCTTTGTCCAGATTTCTTATGTTAAGAGGTTGAGAGGTATGTTGAGGCTACTTTTACTTACTAATTTAACAACTTATGTCACTCACCCCTCATTATCTTTATCTTAACATCCTCGCTTAACTTAAAAATACCTTTTCCTTACCATGTCACTCATCTATGTTGTTTCCACCATGATATGTGACAGATACAATACCAGCATTTGCGCTACCACTTTTTCATTTATAAAATGTAATCACTCCTCAATCTTCCTCTTCTTCCCTGCTGTGCTGTGTTATATGCTATACTCTCCAAAGTCTCCTCTTCTTACATGTAATGCAACCTAATAATAAATTCAACTCTCGTAGATTCATAGGTGGTTACTAGGATATCAGTCCAAAAACCACTTTAAGCCTAGAGAAGCTTAACCCAGATTTACCAAATATTACTTACATGTGTCAATGCCCCATGGAATTTTACTGTTATGATATAAGGCTGTACACATTAAACATCTGCATGTTGCTCATATTTTTAAAATCTCTCCTATTGAATAATTTTTAATTTTTCTGTCCATCACTATAACTCTTGTATGATTATTTTTTTATGTTTATTATTTGTAACTGTTCACTGTCTTAATTCTATACAGTTTTGTGATTTATGATTATCCATTGAAAATGTGATTAGCTGATTAGCTGAAAACCATTTCAGTGAACAAGATTTCAAACATTTTTGCATGGGGGACAAGCCCCCCTGCACTTCCATGTGGAAAGACATCCTCACAACCTACCAAAATGTAGATACCAAGTCCATGGTCACACAACAGTGGAGAAGGAGAAGTACCTCTCACTCTCTGAAAGTGGCTTTCAACAATTCAGTGTTCATGCATCCTTCCATGGAAGCATAATCCTTCAACTAACATTTAAGTTACCTAATTCTGTATGTGTAACCTTTGCAACTGTGAATTTAATGTCATTCATTACGGAATCGTGTTATTTTTGTAGCCTTTGGGGAGCTTTTCTCCCAGGGCCACTGCTGAAAAGATTTTTTTTTTTACCATTCAGGCCTTCCTGGTAAATCTTCCGAATGAACAAATCCTAATAAAGAAACAAAATCTAACAGATCTGAAGATGAAGCCCAAAGACATAATGGTAGATAGAGCAGACCAAAGAGAACATGCCAGTCTATCATGCTCATATTCAAAGGCAGGATACTGGATAGAAATGAGTGCAATAACTTCTCAGTATATTAGTTAGTAGTCAACAGTGATCAGTTATGTGATTGAGAGTATTGATCTAGGGGACAGGTGGGGGGAGATACAAATAAACTGAGTTAATACCATGCAAGGAATAACTGTATACTGAGTGATCCCCATACAGAGTGCAGTAAAAAAAGCTTCTTAATATACTAGTAATATAACAATTTATTCTATGTGTCTCACTGTGCTGACAGAGGTACTAACTGTGGCACCAAAATAGGTACTATAAAGGGAGAACAAAACAAAATTCTTTCAGAGGGCTCTGTTGAAGGAGAAACGTCACTCTAACACTGAATTTGCTAGGCTTAGATAGGAGTTTAGCCAGTGGTGAACAAATAGGAAAAATTATAACAACGTAACAGTTAAAGCATTAGTCTGTAAAACCCTGATTGAGCTATAATGCCATGAGTGCTGAATATGATTTGGAAGCTAGCAGATAGCTAATAATGGTAATAGCATGCTTTAGAGAGGGGGATGATATGATTAGCCAAGGGCAGATGATAATAAGTCATTTGACATGGCACTTAAGTTGATCCCATACCATCAGAGAAGGAGTCCTTTTTATTAAAATTTATTTCATTAAAGCTTTTATAACAGTGTTGATCTAAAGCAAAACTAAAATTATGTAGCATTATTTTTCAAATGACTTAACAAAATACAACCATGTATACTATAAACATTCAAACCCTTCTTCAGTGTGTAGATAACTGGGGGGACTCTCACCAGTCTGAGGATTCAGAAACATGCTCACTGCAATGACAGGGAGGAGCCAACTGCTGTTCTAGGAATGATGTGGTTTAGAGCTCATTATCAATTAACAATATAAAAACTTAGACTTCAAAAACAGATAGGGTGTGCAGATCTGAAGAGATAGTCACAAAAATGGCTGTGTAATGCAATGAGTATAAATGCCAAACATAGAGCAGATAATGATTTGGGAATATAAGACAACAGGAAAAAGTGGAAACCACAAAGAAAAAAGCACATAGAGGAAGCAGAAAAGGAAGGAGTATGATGGGGAGGGAAACAAATGTTTTTCAAAGGTGAAGATATGTTGCAGTGACAACCTTTTAAACACATAATACAGACAAGGCTGACAGGGGAACTTCTGACACACTGACAGGAAGGCAATGTCAGTGGAGTAATAGACAACAGACAAACACTGACAGGAAGACAATGACAGTGGAGTAATAGACAACAGACAAACAAAGGGAAGTCAATGGGGGATGGGGAGGAATGCCAAAAGGAAGAGGACAAGTACATACAAGGGATGGCAGATAGGGTAAGTATGTCTCTCAAACCACCCTGCCCATGTCATCCCCAGTGTGAGGTCAGACCATACCTCTCAACTTCTTATAGCAAGAATTTCTGGACAAAGCCAAAAATAATGGGGGGGGATCAAAGGCTCAAAAATAGGGACATTTTTTAAGTGTTGCTCTTGTAAACTTAGAAAGTTGCTAGCATAAAAGGTTTTGTATTAGCATACATTTTCTGAAGGCTATGAAGTCTGAAACTGAAATGTATATCATTATTTAATGACTTCAGTCCTAAATGATTTTCCAGAAAGGCACAAGAGATCAAAAATATGAGGCAATATATGGACAGCTGAGAATTATGAGAGACCACCTTGTGCTTCCTTGCCTCTGGGCTCTAGCTGAAATGGTGCCACCAGAGGTGGGCAGGGATATGATTTGCCAAGCTACATGAGGAGGAGTTTTTCCAAGTGGCCAATGAGTGCTCTGATATACCAGTCCACCAGCTTTCCCACTACCCACAGTACACATTTCTGATTATGTAGGCAATACTATGAGAAATTAGATACTTTAAAAATATAAGGGAAGGAAAAATATTTCAGTATGTTAATTGAATGGTATAGTCACCCCTCCACCTGGAAAGGTGCTGCAGTCTCCTCCAGTATAGGAGACTATTGTCTGTAATAGCCTCCTGCACTGTAGATAAAAGTGACAAATAATTGATTCACATATTGGGTACCCTCACCAAGGCCTCTTCTTCCCATCAGCTAAGAAAGGCTGAATGGTGCTTCTGTAAGTCACTGTAGTGATGCTTCATGGTATACCAAAATCAGGAATGCTTGACATCAGTAACAGCCCTAGTGAGACAGTTTTCTAGGCATCCACTTTATTCTATGCACCCTCACACAAGTCAACAGGCAATCACTCCATGTGGTTCCTGTGTAGTGAGTACAGGAAGATTTTTGATTCCTTAGAGCACCACTGTGGTACCCTAACAGAAACTGTTCCATTGTAACCCATATCCATACTTGAGGTCTCATACCAAAGAATAATGATTGACATCTCATGGTTAAGGCCGCTTCCCATCAACAGTTGTCATACAACAGAAGGCAACTCAGTAACATGATCAGTGGCAGGATGCAACATGTTTTATGCTAATATGATGATGATATAAATATGACTGTAAGGTGTGAGACATGGCAGAAAATATATGCTGTGTTAGCACAATGTTGAACAGTTTGACATTATATTTTAGTGCTTCCATTGGCTGCAGGCATACGACATGAAAGGCAATGACTCTCAATATACATTACTGGTACTTATGCAGGTGCACAAAACATTGAGTAATGTAAAAACCTTCATGAGCTATGCGCTCATTTGCATAATTATCATGATCGGAGACCCAAATCTGTGCAATATAAACACAACAGTATCACTGAACCTCATTGAGCTATGAAAGAAAACTGAAAGCACTAACACCTGTGAACCAGCAACAAATGAAAGAGAAAAGCTGCATTTCCGCTTGTCTGAGGTAGGCATAACCTGTTTCTAAATGTTTTGTTTCATGCAGTATATCCCTAAAGTATTCCTTTTTCAAAGTTGTAAATTATTTATTTATTTCAGTCAATTTAATGTAGGCCCAACATGCTGTCCCTGTGGTCTTGAACAGCGTAAATGCAACCTACTGCTGCATTACTATGGGAAAGCACGACAGGTGTTAGAAATGTAAAGAGGCAGGCAACTACAGAACAGTCATTGCAGGAAAGCTGTAAGGCAGCCATTTTATGGTGCCTCACTGTAAACTGTGTAAGTTACATTCCATTGTAGGGCAGCAAAGTCTGTCAGGACTGGGACTGTTCTACAGCTTACCTGTGTTTGTTGACTGTACAGGTGGGAAAAGCACTTCAGTCAGAAAGTGACTACAAAACATCCTCTGCTTTCTAGACTTGCATCCTGACTGCTTCTGTTTTTTTTTTTTTTCCAGTGGGTGGGTTCGGAAACAATCACACAGCTGTAGAATCGTAGCAGAAAGTGCACTGCAGGTCAGACTATTGTACATGCTGGCTGGCAATGCCCAGCTATTGATTTCAATGACAGAAGGTGTATTTATTGATAACGTTCAGGTTATCTACAACTGAAGCATAGCTAGTCCACTGGTTAGGGGTAAATGGCTAAATGCAGTTTGTCTGTTTGTTTGTTTGTTTGTTTGTGTTCTTGCTGGGGGCTGTTAACTTCAGTGTTGGTCAGTGCCTAGTCTTGTACAACAGTCCATCAATGAATTATGCTTTGATATTGACATGACAGCCAAACAGCTTGAGTAGTGCACTGCAGATGATGTCATTTGAAAAGTAGTACTTACTGGTATATTCACATGTGTATTGTTTCCCCAAACAGACTCAAGCCTAGAAAGAGGAGGCAAGAAAGTGCAAGTTATTCCCACGTGCAGAATAAGACCTTTCTGCAGGCACCCTGCTTCCATGGCAAAAGTGTGTTCAGCCAGGACAATACTGGCCAGCCTTACACTGACTGTTTTTGGTCAGATGTTGTTGCAGACATTAACAGTGTCAGTGGACATAACTGGGGTTATGGACAGGTCAGACATAGGGCCAATAATATAATCAGAGATGTCAAAAAGCATGCTGCCCATGTAGTACTAGATGGTAGGCCAATGAAAGATGACTCATCAGCTGAACTGCCATTGACTAGGTGGAGGAGGTTCTTGCTACTCTGTGTGGGAGATCAGATTCATCATTTCTCACACAGTGGTGTGTTGAACCTTGGTGATGAGCTGTAGTGTGCCCCACACGTCTCTGCTAGGGATGCCCTACGTGTGTTTCACTACCATATTGGGAATAACACATGCTTGGTCTATGCAATATAATGCTTATCAGTGATTTTTATGTTTTTCTTGTTTTGTAGATGCATCATGGCTGTGAACTACATTGGCACATGCATAAGTTAAGGTTATCTTTTTCACTATTCAACAATTATTTCTGAACTTGGAATTAAGTAGAGGTGACAAGCAATACTTATACCAGACATTCTGCTTTCTTGTTTGCACAAGTGACATACTTGACATACTTTTCAGCTCCATCACTGTGGATATTCCACTATTTGATACTGGAGATGAGTCTGATTTTGACTATGGTGGCAGTGCTGCATACAGAGTCTGTGCAAACCCCATCCCCTAGCCAGGCAGGGTACATGGCCTCTGTGAAAACTACACAAGATACACTGATTCCAACTGATGGGCAGGCTGACACTGACAGACCTAGATGCTAAAATGCATCTCCTCCAGCAGGACAGCCCTCACTGTCTGCAGCAAGCTCTAAAGGGCATGTAGATGACTCAGCTTAAATTAAATAACATGTCACTTAACAAGGTGAGTCTGACTCATTAACTATGACTTCATTTAAACAGCTGACTCTGACTCACATAATATTAACTATGATTCCATTTAACCAGGTAAGCTTGACTCACCTTCTACTAACTATGATTTTACTTAACCAGGTTAGCGTATCCTAGCTGTTCCAACTTGATAGTTTCACTAAAAAGAAATGTGCAAACTTTACTATAAATAACAACATAGTCCAGGATTAATTCCCTTAGCTGCCTTTAAAGCCACTGGTTATTTTAGTTCTAAGCACAGTTACCCAAATATATTATACAAAAATTAAAATCAGTTGCTACTGAAATAAGATGCATAAAGAAAGCTGGTGGCGGAACGCAGATGTCCAGAAAGTCATCAAAAGATAAGAGTCCAGTAAAAAGTGGGACACAGAAAATTTGGACCAGGCTAGCAAGGAAAACTGATTGGCTAACAAACAGGCTAAGAAAGGAGTTGTAATAGCAAAGAACAGGGCATCAGAAGCACTATGCCAGCTTCTAGAAAGACACTTGGTAGGTGGCACAACGAAACTCTATCAGGTTGTAAGGCAAAGGCAGAAAGATAAAGAAAACGGTCAGATATCCTTCATAAGGGATGTCAGCAGCAACCTGCATGCCAGTCCACAAGACATCAAAGGCAGATTGAAGGAAGGCAGACTGGTGAAGATGATTTGGAACAAACAGGAAGAAGGCAAGAAGAAACGGGGCATACAGCAAAAAGGTAGATGGTTTGTGTGACATAAGAGCTGTGACAGTTCACCAGACAGTCTGATAAAAAAAATAATTTAACAGGCTGGCAATTAAATAATTGTTTCACAAGCATTTACTAGAGCTAATCCACTTTAATTATGCTTCCTCCCACCATATTAATATTAATGTTGTAAATATGGTGCAACTTGTTTACAGTTCCATGATCAGAAGTTTTTTTAGATGTTAATTTATTAAAAAAGTGGCTTGAAGTGTAGTTTTATTTTTACACAAAGGAGTGCATGAAAAATGTTTATATGTAGAAATAAAACATTGTTTTGCCACTTTAAATAGGTTCCTTAAGTAGCACCAACACTATTAGCAGTTTTGTATTCACACACACATATATAGACACACACACACACACACACACACACACACACACACACACACACACACACACACGGCTAATACAGAAGTGAAGCTACTCATATGTTTTCCACAGCAAAAACAAAGTATTTTGTACAAGCATACGTGAAACAATGCCTCAAGTTGTGAACAATATGTAAGTTCAGCTGAAGTGAACTCTAATAATTGTGGTGTTGTGTACATGGACGTAGTAGTACTGGTACCCTTTTCCTCTGCTGTGCTCAGAATGCAAAGAATGCTTCTCTCATTTTATATTTCTGCTGGGAAATAATTCAGACCTGTAGACTTCCAGAGCTACATGATGAGCACAGCAAAATAGCATTACACTCCTAATTACTTCAGATATTAACATTCCCATTCCCTGGGGATCAAGCTCCCTGCAAGAATAGTGTTATTCTTGCACGGAGTGTTCCATGGTTGTCTAAAACAGCAGCATGCCTGCAGATTCATGAGAGCATGCAGCTATCTACACTACATGGCTACAAAACAAGAATGAGTGCAGGGGGCATGTATGAGCACTTCTCACACAGTACACACACACACCCTACACACTTTAATTGGCATTTGGCAATTCAAAAAAAGTAACAATAGTGTCCTCTAATCACTGTTATCACAAGATAAAAAATAAAAGATAAAAGTGTCTGCACCCCAAAAGCTGTCCTGATCAAAAACAAGCTGTCCTGATCATCGCAGAATGTCCAGAACGTTCCCAGATATTTTTGGCCTTTTTTTTCATGACATGTTTCCTGTCTGTGAAAGCACTGGGATGATCTAAGGGGATAATTATGCTAAAATTTAAGGGATTATTACTGGGTTACTGGGATGATCTTAAACTTATTAATTTTTTTCCCATCCCCAGCAAAGTTTAAGTGAAGCTGAGTGGGTGTGCACGTAGTGCAGCTATGCTCAGCCTAGCTTACACATTCCAATGAGCTTAATAGAAATTTAGAGCCAAAATTGCGAAAATGAATTACTGTAGTGGGTAGAGCTGTTGCTTAATATGCAGTAATTCACAGTTTGAGTCCTAATGCAGTCTACTTATTTTTATTTGTGAAAATAGCAGTAAAAGTATATTTATTAGAAATAGGTAGTGAATAATATATATTTTTTACCAGGGTAGTGGAGCAGGTCCAAATGTGAGGTGTCAGTGTAGTACAGATGTGAAACCCCCACATAAACACAAGTGTCCCATACAATATAGCCACGAAAGAATGTAAGGTAATGAAAGTACATAAAATGAGAATAATAATAATAATGATAATAATAATCATAATAAGTAATAATACCAATGATAGTCCATAAAATAATATCTGAACCCCTGTGACTAGCACTTGCTCTAGAACCTGCTGGAAAGTACTAGGAAGCCTGAAACAGATACAAGCACTCAGCTTTCCTTGTCTATAAGCAGAAATTAATCATAGGCACTAAACAGCCTATAATTGCAAAGTACCTTGCAAAGGTAAGGGAAAATAGCTCTTAAACATTACAAAAAAGCACCTAAACAGGCATGTCCAAGGGTCAGCTTCCGGTGATTTATCCTGTCCACCTGGTGAATCTGGGCATACTGGGGCAATGCGGCAACTGCCTCATGTACACAGACAATCCTCTCCTCCTACCACCCAACACTACAACCTGCGAGAGATGCACTTACATAGCCAAACTGGAAGCAGAACTCTCTCCGGCTAAGATTGTATTAGAGAGTCAAGAGGAGAAGGTTAACACTGCATCACATCTCAAGCAACTCATAGCCCCTCAAAACCCACACCATCAACACCCACACATAGCAACACTAAACCCAAGCAACAAGGACCTCCGAAGCCGAAACGTAAACAAACACCAGTCACAACGAAGTGACACATAGCTCACAACACCAGTGTGCCACCCAACAACAGCCCCTAAGGCAAGACAATGTACCCAACACTTTAGTCATAGGTGACTCTATAGTCAGGCACACTGATGTCCCACTCACCAGAATGAACAAGGAGAAAATTACAGTCAGCTGCCTGTTGGGTGCCAGGATCCGCCACATAACACATGCACTCAAGTCACTACACAACAAGTACAAATACGACTCTGTCATTGTCCATGCTGGAGTGAATGACTTGAGATGTACCTCCCTGGACTACATGAAAAGAGACATGGAAGAGCTCTTGGATCATGTCACCCAGGCAGGTATGACCCTAGCTAGCCCTGAGTAGCATCCTGCCTTCACCCAGAATGATACCACGGTATAAGGACAAAATGATTAACTTCAACAATTGGCTAAGCTTCTGGTGTCATTCAAAGGGGATCCAGTATTTGTCTGCCTGGGAAGACATGATTGACAAACCACGATGCTTTGCCAGAGATGGTCTGCGCCTGTCACCCCTGGGATTCAGGTTACTGGCTAAAGCTCTTGCCACCCCTATAGTGCCTTTTTTAGGCAAGGTTCAAAGGATAAAATGACCACCATAACAGATAGAAGCAGGCAAAATCTGAAGGTAATGCTACTCAATGCTAGAAGTCTAAACCTCAAAATGCACTCTCTCGAGTCACTCCTAAAAATGGAGAACAATGATATCTGTGCAGTAACTGAGACCTGTTTCAAGGCTCCAGAGAGCACCCCTGCAATACCAGGCTACAATTCTTAGCACACTTTTCGGCCACAAAACCAGGACCGAAACACTAGGCTAGTTGCCCAACACAATGGATATGAAATTCTCCAGGTGCAACTAACACTAGGTAAGACTGCAATCCAAATTGTAGCTTGCTACAGATCCCCAACCATGCCCCAAGATTCTCACTACACCTTTCTAAACATACTGGAAAATATTAAGATACAGCCAAACACCCTAATACTGGGTGATTTCAACTACCCTGCCATTAATTGGGAAAACTACTCAGGTACCAACTCCTTTTCCCAACGGTTCTTGGAATTCATAAATTCCCACGCCCTGGATCATCTAATCCATTGTCCCACCAGGGGCTCCAATATCCTAAACCTGGTCATTACCAGCATGGGAGATAGATGCTCCACACCAGTGATCACCCCTTCATTGGTCAGGTCTGACCATAAGCAAATCACCCTTGACATCCACATCCCACCCACACCCCCCAGTAAGGAAACCTCCTTAAAAAACTTCTCCAAAGCCATCTTCAAGCTACTGAAGTCAGAAGTGACAAACTTCACAACACCCATGCAGATGGGATCTGGAAGCTCGACTGAAGAATCCTACACTAAGGCACTGTACGAGCACATCCACTCGTGCATGAATCGTGTCATCCCAAATAGAACCAAGATGCTCTTCTCCAAAAAAAGGAAGCCAATCTGGTGGTCCCCTGCTATAAACAAACTATTTAACAGAAGGAAGAAACTGTTGCAAAAAAGAGGAAAATCCCAGGATGCAAAAAACTCCCTCACCAGCCTCAGTAAGAAGCTGAGATCCCTCATAAAATCCTCAAAAGCTAGTTACGAAAATAAAATTGCCAAAGATTCCAAAGACAACCACAAGGCATTCTATAGTTATGTCAAGAATCTAAATGGCAATACTCAGATCTGCTCTGAGTTACAACAGAATGGCATTAAATATACTGATCCCAAGGATATTGCCAATATACTGGCAGATCAATTTAGTGCCAACTTCACCCCCCTCTCACCCCCTAAAGGGCCCATCTCAATACCAAAAGATTGCCAAATTCTGATAATCATGGCCACACAGGTAGAAACCGCACTCTCCAAAGCTAAGAATACAGCATCCATGGGACCAGATGACATCCCAGGCTGTGTACTACATGAACTACAAAATGAACTGGCACCTCACCTAAGTGTCATGTTTAATCATAGCCTCACCTCAGGCTTCGTGCCCACTGAGTGGCGCACAGCTACAGTTATCCCACTCCACAAGGGAGGATCCACCTTGGATTCCGGGAACTACCATCCTATCAGTCTGACAAGCCTGATATGTAAGGGCATGGAATGCATTATCATGGAACTTATAAACAAAGACATTGGCAACCTTCAAACACTGGACCCCACCCAGTTTGGGTTTGTGAAGGGCCGATCTTGTCTCCTGAATCTGATTGACTTCTTTGAATCAGTCTCCAGAGCTGTGGACGAGGGTAAGGTGGTCCACCTTAGAATCATAGATAAACTTACTAAGCTGGGCATAAATCCCCATGTCACTCGATGGGTTGCCAACTGGCTTACTGACAGAACCCAGACTGTAAAAGTAGCCAACACCAAATCCAGCTCCAGACAAGTGACAAGTGGAGTACCTCAGGGTTCAGTCCTGGGACCACTCTTGTTTGGCATCTACTTCTCTGAAGTACAGGCCAGCACTAAGGGACTCTGGCTAACAAAGTTTCCAGATGACTGCAAACTGGGAGCCATTATTGAATCCCCAAATGATGTGGATATTCTACAAAAGGGCCTCACAGAAACAGATGCCTGGTGCCAGAGCCATGGGCTCAAGCTTAATGCTAAGAAATGTATAGTTATCCCTTTTGGAAAAAAACATGTACCCATGAATTACCACATAGGTGACAGGAAACTTAACATCGAAAGTGTGATGAGAGACTTAGGGACACAGGTGGACAGTGGTCTCACTTTTGATAATCACATCACCACAACAGTCAGGAAATCCTTCTATGTGGCACACATCATCACTAAGGGCTTTTCATCCAGAAAAAAGGAGGTCATTGTCCTACTATACTCATCCCTCATTAGACCCATTATAGAGTATAATGCCCCATTTGGTATGTACCTCACAAGACATCTGCAACAGCTGGAAAGGCCACAGAAATACCTCACTAAAAGAATCACAGGCCTAAAGTAGATGCCATATACTGACCATCTAAAAAAACTCCAGCTATACTCTGTGGCATATTGTCTACTCAGAGGCGATCTCTGCTTAATATACAAGGCCATGTCAAACCCTGAGCTGTTGGACATGCTCCACTTAAAGAAATCCCAATCCCTCAGAGCCACATGCTCCAGGGATCTAATCCTTGTCATCACAATATACAAAACATGCTGGAGGGATACGTTCCTAATCCAGATACTCCCCATACTCTGGAATAGACTACCCACACATATCAAGCAGAGCGCTTCATTAGCCCTCTTCAAAAGGAACCTTGATGATTGGATGGGAGATAGGAAATTCACCCCGGGGATCATGTCAGTTGCCCTGCTAGACAGGGGCCCTTGAGAAGTAAATATTGTGGGAAGAAATATCCAGGGAATTGTTATGGCTAGGCTTGCATAGGCCCTAGGGCGCATAGCCTAGTACCAACCTATGAACCTATGAACCTATCTGAGCAATGCTAAACTGAGCTCAGCTGTGCTCAGCTGGAGTAAGCATTGCCAAAATTTGGAAGCTTAGCAAGATTTAACATAGCTAAGCAGATCTGTGCACTGGTAAGCAATGCTTAGCATCTCCCCCTTTGAGCAATGCTTATCTTTGCTAAACAGATTTGCCTAGCACTTAGCTTAGCTTAGCATATTCAAAACCGTCCAATCATGGCAAAGGGTGGGAAATCAGCCCTATTTAAACCTCACAGGCAGGAATACAGCTCATAACCAGTTGTAGCTCCCCACTGTAGGTACTATGGCTGGTGTTGGTGAAGGTGTGCATTTTCGAGCACAGCGCTAGGGCATTCAGGAGTCCAGGGCCATGGTCAGACTTCTTGTTAAAAATCATGAGACTGCTGCAGGACCAGTATCAGGGCTCCCAATACACAGCAGATGCCTGGGAACATCTCGCCTGCGATCTCACCAGTGCCACTGGCATCCCTCGGACTGGTGACCAGTTCTGGCACCACTATGCCAACTTGAAGCGGAGGAAGAGGGAGCTCTTCGACCAGTGGATCCAAGATGCCTGGGTGGAGAATGCTCCAGGGGTGTGTGTAAGTATCAGTCAAAATTTGTGTTTTTCAAAGTTCAGCCTGTGTGAGTCATGGATAGGTATGCATATTTTTTTTCTTATCTCCTGTACAGCTGTAGATGAGAGGGCTGTGAACTTGGACACCTATGCCAGCAGGCTATTAAGGCTGCATTGCGAGGCTGGTGAGTAACAATCTAGCTTGTAGTATTCAGAGCAAATAAATAAAAATGAGTATTATGTCACCTTGCAGTATTTAAAAATAGGCATGGTTTGTATTGAATAAACAAGCCCGTAGGTGAGTAATACTGAGATACAGGTTATATATCAATAAGATTGTTAAGTACTTGTCAATAAATGTCAAAACCCCACACTGGTTGTGTTTACTTTGGTAT